>NW_006921767.1:4214680-4233377 GCF_000298275.1 Orycteropus afer afer | reverse complement strand
ATATAATTAAATTATGTTATTAATTTCATCAGTAATAAGTGCAGAAATTTCTTTATTCTTAAGTATTCATATAATATCCTTGATTTTTGCCTCTTGTCCCACAAACCCTAAAATACTTTATTCTTTGATCTTTTTCAGGGAAAGTTTGCCAACTCCTTGTCTAAATTCTGTTTTGCTATAAATGAAAATATTGTGTCTCTTAAGGACATCAGTGGTGCAAATTTCTTGCCCTTTGTAACTTTCAGAAATAGTTCTGTTAATATTCTGCAGACTTTTTAACATGATAAAAATACAATCTAGGAATTTTCACAGTGTGTTTAGTTAGAACACAGCTTGTACCTTTTCCTGTGGAGTAAGGTAAATGCAGGTGAGGCAACAAACTTCCTCTTCTGGATGTCACTGGCTGGCTGGCTGGCTGGCTGGCTGGCTGGCTGGCTGGCTGGCTGGCTGGCTCTGTGTGTTGCCCAGCTGGACTAGGTCTTTGTGAGATAGTGTATATGAGCCACAGCTTTGCCCCAACTCCCTTGCTCTAGCTCCAGGCATCTTGAATCATTCTTCTTGTGTTAGTCACTGCTTTCTTTCATTTGCTTCCTTTTGTTCGATTTTATGAAGTCATCTTACATCTGTCTTAGAAAAGTCCCTGTTTATTGTCTTGAAATGATGAGAACGGGGCTTGCATCAGAATAAATTGTTGAAAGTTAGAGCTCCTGCAAACTACCCAACTTCCCCAGCCTTGCTCACTGGGTGATACCAGGAAGCCCCTTTGTCCAAATCACTGAGAGTCCATCCTGACAGGGAACAAGTCAGGTTCTGTGTATGAAAGCCTCGCCTGTAACATGGCCCTGGTGGTTGGTTTTACATGCGCAGCCAGACAAGAAAGGCCATTGTGTTTAGACAGAGGGCACGAGTTGGTTGAGCAAAGAGGAGACTCTCCCTGGTAATCTTGGAGAGTTATGATCTTGGATCCCAGAATCAGCAATGGGACTCTTGAACTGCATAGGGTGGTTTATGAGGTAGTCTGGACCCAGAGAACATTCTTTCCTACCCTAGGGCCTTTACACTTGCCCAAGTCATCTTAGAACTTATTTTCCCATACTCTGACAGACTAACTCTTCCTCAAGCTTTAGGTCTCAGCTTAAATGTTCAGAGAGGTCTTCTCTTGTAGCCCAACTTAATTGTTACCTTATCTGACATGTATTTATGAAGTGCCTACAACACCCAGGAACTATTCTAAGCTCTAGAGGGTACAGTGATTTAAAGGAAAAAATAAAAACAGTTAAAAATTCCTCCCTATGTGCTGTATTTCTCAAACCTCAGCATATTCATTATACATCTGGAACACTTGGTAAAACAGATTGCTAGGCCTCTTCATGACTGTCTGAATGGGTCAGTCTGAGGTGGGACTTGAGAATTTGCATTTCTGTCAAGATCCCACTGCTGCTGGTCTAGGAACCTGAGGTAGTTAAGGTTATGTGTCAGTTTGGCTGGGTCTTGTTTTGAGTGGCTGGGCAGCTGGTTGTAGTTATTCCCTGTGGTGAGATTGGTAATTAACTGCACAGTGGAATCAGGGTGCTTAGTAGCTGCTTTAGGGATGTGGTCTGCTTCCAGTATATAAGGAGAAGCATTGAGAATGGTCTGCAACTTTTGGCACGCTTGAATCCTGCATGTATCTGAGTCGTTGTTCATCAGCCTTCCATGTTGTCTGCTAGTCTTGGGAATTTCAATGGACTTGAATTAACGGCCTGCCGTGTGGTTTGGTAGTATCTATACTGTGCCTTTTTATTGCTGATCTTTGTTTACTTCTGTTTCTGCCTTCCCAAAGGAATGGATACTCTTTGTAGCGAGATGGGGGAATGTCTACCTTTTTCCCATTTTCTCTCTGGTGCTTAGCCGAGTGCCAGCACACAGCAGGAGTACCATAAATACTTGAAGGGCTAGAAGCAGGAAAGCAGACAAGCAACAAGGAGAACACTGTGCTGCTACTTCTCCAAACGTCTGCTCTTCTTAATTCAGCCATTTCCACTTTCCATAAGAAATTTTGGCAAGGGGACAGGCAGAACTTGGTTAGTGTATATTAGTTTTCTGTTGGCTGAACTAACAAAGTACCACAAACTTGGCTTAAGACATCAAAAATGTTTTCTTTCACAGTTGTAAAGGCTAGAAGTCCAAATTCAAGGTGTCAGTAGGATTGTTTTTTTCAGGAGGTGCTGAGGGAGAATACATTCCATGTCTTTCTCTGACCTTTTGATGGTTGCCAGCAGTCCTTGGCTTGTAGGCACATTATTCCAATGTCTGACTCTTTGTGTGTTTGTTTCTGTCTCAGAATCTCTTTCTCCTTATAAGGATTACTTATCACTACCCATGCTAATCCAGTGTGGCCTCATTTTAACTTGATTACATCTGCAAAGCCCTATTTCCTAATATTGTCACCTTCACAGGTACCAAAAGGAGCTCTGGAGGCATACTGGTAAAGCATTCAGCTGCTGAGCAAAAGGTCAAAAGGTCAATGGTTCAAACCCACCAACTGCTCTGCAGGAGAAAGATGAAGCATCTGTTTCTGTAAAGATTCACAGCTTTGGAAACACTATGAAGCAGTTGTACTCCGTCCTATAAGGTTGCTATGAGTCAGAATCAACTCGATGGCAGTGGGTGGGACACAGGTACCAGGGGTTGGGACTTCAACATAGTCCTATTTTTGGAGGCACAACCCATAACAGCTTCTCATCCTCAGAAACAATCTTAAGTGTTCAGATTACTGAAATACAGAAAATGCTTTTTGTTATAGGGGGGTAAGATTACAGAGCAAATGACTGAGTAAGAGTGAGAGTAGGGGGAGGTGGAGGGAGGAAGTGAAAGACTATACATGGCCTATGTTCATGTGTGTGGGATGGGGGTCAGAGGGAGGATTTTGTAATCAGAGAAACTGTGGTATGTAGGAATTTGGAAAAAAAAAAAGGCACACTGTAATTGGGCATTGAGATCACCTTTTTTTGAAAGCTATGTTAGAGTTGACACAAAGAACTCTGTGCTATAAAATCTCCCCATGAGGGCATCAAGATACAAGCCCATCATCTAAACTTCATTCCTGGGACAGACCCCTGGTCCCTGCCAGCTACAGTAGAGTCTAAAGTGTCTTTATAATGAACTCACTTATCTACAGAATTTTTCTAAAAAGCTCTTTGATAATATTTGGCACCATTTGCAATTGATGATTCCTCTAAGAGATACCAAGACAGGATTGGTCCATGCCCCAAGTAGGCTCTGGAGCCAGGAGACATGAGTATAATTAATTTCCTGAGAACCCAGATTAAAAGTGCTCGTAGTGCAGATGAAGGGGCACTAGCCTTATTTTGCCTTGGATCCATTCTACTTGAGATCAGACCCAGCCTGGCACCTCTGTGAACCACCTGGAATTGTAGATAAAGTGTGGCACATATGTTTATTTTCTGGGTTGAGCATCTATAATGCTCAATAATGTACCAAAAAAATCTGTGCTCCCAAGAAACCAAAGGGAATTTGGTTTGAGATTTAAAAGTGACGAGTTTTTCTGGACTAGGAAATTCAATCAGCATCTACCATGTCTTTGCTCAAGACAAAAACCCACTACCATCAAGTTGATTTTGACTCATAGCGACCCCCATTGGGTTTCTGAGGCAGTAAATATTCGTAGAAGTAGATTGCCCTGTCTTCCTTCCCTGGAGTGGCTGTTGAATTTGAACCACCAACCTTTTGCTTAGCAGTCAAATGCCTTAGGCGCTGAGTCACCAGAACTCCTTTACTCAAAACAGGACACGCAATTTTATTTTATAATTAATAAAATATGTATAATTAATTTTTTTTTTTTTTTGCAGAGAATTCTATACTTTCTCTGGAGTCCTCAAGATGTCTCTTTGTCAAAAATAAATTACAACAAAGTATTTTGGCAAAATATGAATTACTAGCTGGTTGTATGGGGGCTCTGACAGCTGACATCTCCCAAAGCATTAGATTGAGAGGCATGGTTCCTGGCTCGTTGTGTGGCTAGACTTTGTACATGCTAATTGCATTTGATGCCATTAGCATGTACCAAGTCAAGCCACATAACAACAACAATTACATTTGATAGCAAGCTTTTGTACTTCCAGGTCTTTTCCCTTCACGTCAAAGTGAGTTTTTGTCAAGTTGATTCCTACTTAAAACAATCCTGTGTATGTCAGAATAGAACTGCGCTTCATAGCATTTTCAGTGCCTAAGTTTTTTAAAAGTAGATGGCTAGGCCTTTACTTTGAGGTGCCTCTGAGTAGACTCGAACTTCCAACCTTTTCATTAGCAGCTGAGCATATTAACTGATTGCACCACCCAGGGATTCTTTTCTTCATATAGGATAACTATTCATTGAGCTACTATGGATTTTAAGAAACACATTTAAGATTTGCTCTTTTTTTCTAAGTACAAAACTATATACTATTTTGTATATATACTTCTTTGGGGATTATGCTTGACATTGGATAAAAGAATAGACTCTGCCTGATTTTTACATTGAACTTTTTGTCCATAGAGAAAAAGGTCATGCTACCTTGGGTAGGAATTAAAGAAGTAGCCCTGGGTAGGAGGAGGAAAGAGCAGAATGACTGATAGAAAAGAAAAATATAAATGTCTCATTTCTGTAAAGGTTAAGTCAAAAAGGGCTAGAAGATACAAAAAGTCTATTTTAAAAATTGGTCCAATATAAGTCTCCCCAAAAATATACCATTTAAAATGTTGGTGGTTCAGAATCCAGTGAGTGGGTATGCCCATATTATTAAGCTAGGAGACTCTCATAAATGTTGGCAACAAGGTCCAGTTTAAACTTAGCAACTGCTAATGGCAGATATCGAAGTTGGTTCTTATAAACTCGCTTTTCAGAACCCAGTACCCTTCATCCATTAGACTGCTCTAAAACCAAATTGGTAAATTTCATTTCTTTGGTCATTCATTGTAATTGTTCAAGGAGCTTGGCTGGCATAGTGCCTAAGGTATTTGACTGCTAACCAGAGGGCTGGTGGTTCAAACCCAACAGCTGCTCCACAGAAGGAAGATGGAACACTCTATTTCCAAAAATATTTACTGCCTTGGAAATCCAAAGTGGGTTGCTATGAGTCAGAATTGACTCAATGACAGTGATAAGACTGCTCTAAAACCAAACCAGTGAATTTCATTTCTTTGGCTATTCAGTGTAATTATTAGATAGTTGTAAAACCCATATTTTGTGTCTTAAGCACCTAGCTTCTCAGAAAATGAAAAGCTTAAATAATAATTAATTACATATTTTTAAAAATCTGTGCTAACTGTACTTCCAGTTCATGAGCAAGAAACCCTTCTGTTTAGTGCCTTTGGAAACTTGTAAACTGCTGCTGTGGTAGTAATGTATCAACTTGGTTGGGCTGTGGTTTTGAGTGGCTGGGCAGCTGGAGGCCATTATTCCTGATGTGACATTGGATATAGTATAATCAACTCCATGGTGGAATCTGTTCTGAGCAGCTAATTAGTTGCCTTGGGGAGATGGGGGAAGAGGGGTAGCCTGCTTCCAGTATATATGGAGAAGCTTTGGGAAAGGTCTGTATCTTTTGGTTCATCTGGATCCTGCATTTGGCTGAATCTTCGTCTCACTCAGTAGCCTTCCATGTTGCCTGCTGGTCTTGGGGTTGTTCCTGGACTTGAACTAGTGGACTGCCATTTTGTCTGCTAATCTTGGAACTACGCCATTTTGCTTGCTGATCTTGGGTTTGTCAGCCTTAGCAGCCAGCAGTTGTGTGAGTCAGAAAAAACCCCAGCTCTAGTGGGCCTGTCACAAGAGACAGAGCTGAAGCCCAAAGTTGAGGGGCCTTCACCCAGCTCCTAGAGCTGGCACTTTGAACTTGGACTTCTAGTCTCCTAAATGGTAAGAGGATAAATTCCTATTTGTTAAAGCCATCCACTTGTGGTATGTGTGTCAGAGCAGCACTAGAGAACCAAGACATCTGCTCATGATCCTTTGGAGATGATTTACGAAAGGAAGATCTGATTGATTGGTAGCAGGGTTTGAAAAACCTTCTCCTTTTGTATAGAGTCACCCATATTTGTGTACCCAGCATGGGATTATGCAAGAAAGGTGTTTCAGAGGAAAGGGCAATCAGAGAAGCTATGTGGCCTCCAAGCTATTTAAATTACCTTCTTTGTTATGCATTCAATGGGACCAGACTCATCAGATCAGGTACTTTTCCGGGATGGTAGGAAGAACTGATAGAGTTTGAACTGGTACATAAGGGAGAAGGAACTCTAAACTACGTGTTTGGTGGTGGGTCATGGGACAGTGGAGCCCAGATCAGGGAGTGTATTCAATCCATTGGTCAATCTGATGACTTTGTAGTAGGGAGTTGACCAAGCCTGTAAAGTTTATCGTTCACAGTGGTATAGAAATGAGAAGCATTGGGGTTATAAACAGTTGTACCCTGAACTGGAAAAAGTCATGGTACCTGTGCTAGGGGAAAAAGACCCACGATTCACACATGTTCTATGTTGTTGTTGTTGTTATGTGCCATTGAGTCGGCCCTGACTCATAGCGACCCCTCCTTGGGTTGCCGAGGCAGTATCACTATGAAAGTAGATTGCCCAACCTTCCTTCTGAGGAGTGGCTGGTGGGTTTGAACTGCCAGCCTTCTGGTTAGCAGTCAAGTGCCTTAGGCACTATGCTACCAGAGCTCCTACATATTCTATAGCAACCCTTTTATTAAACTCTAATTGGACATAAAGCAACAATTATCTGGATGAGGGAAACTGTCAGCATATACACAGCATAGAGGTCGATGGAATCTGCTGACTCACAGCCATGGTGGTCATTATACAGGACAAAGAACAAAGGAAATCATCACAAGATCATGACTAGTGACAGGTCAGTCCATCACTGTTGCAGGGGAGACTACAGAAGTTGGGAGAGGACCATGGTTAGGATATGTACACAACTGCACATTCAAACAGGTTACAGGATTGGTTCTGGGGCTTCCAGCACCTGGCTAGTGGTGGTTAGGGTATGAGTCATGATCATGTGACTGAGTCCTAGCCACAAGGTGACTACAAGACAGTACCAGGACCCCCATCCCCAACTTAAATTAGGTAACTGATTGGCTATTTTCGATAAGTGTCCAGGCAAGTTCCCTAGTTCTTTGTGTGAGCACTTTTCTGCATACTAGTTAATTTACTTTCAACCACACTCTTCTGGAGGGCAAACCTACCCCTCCCTGGGCTTGCCCCAGACTTGTCTAAGCATAGTTACATTGCTGGTCTAATAGCAAGCATTGGGGAAGTAACACAAAGAACCCAAATGTCTGAATTTATTCCAAGACTCTAACTGGAGTTAGGGTTCCCACTGTAGGCCGCAGCCTTCCACAAACCAAGTGATGTACAATATAAGCTCTAATGCACACAAATGATAAACATACATTAACTAGATAATAGGTACTTGTATTTATAAGCCTGTTTCAGGGTGAAAAATCCTGAAAGTAGCCCTGGAAATGGAGGTGCTACTTCCTGCAAAGTAGTAACCCATTGCCATTGAGTCAATTCTGACTTGTGGCAACCCTATAGGACAGAGTAGAACTGCCCCAAAGGGTTTGTAAGATAAGACTGTAATCTTTATGGAAGCAGACTGCTTCATCTTTCTCCCACAGAGTATCTGGTGAGTTCGAACCACTAAACTTTCAGTTGGCAGATGAGTGCTTTAACCACTGTGCCACCAGGGCCCCTCCACAATAGTACGAGGGGAGAGAAGGACAGTTTCACTTTTCCTTTATCCATGGACCACTTGTTTCACTTTGATTATTCCTCAAAACCTCCTCTATTTCCTTATTTGTAAAATAGAGGTCATAATCTTACCTATGGGAGCTCTGGTAGTGTAGTGCCTAAGGTACTTGACTGCTAACCAAAAGGCTGTCGGTTCAAACCCACCATCCACTCCTCAGAAGGAAGGTTGGGCAATCTACTTCTGTAGTGATACTGCCTCAGAAACCCAAGGAGGGGTTGCTATGAGTCGGGTCAGACTTGATGGCACATAACAATCTTGCATATCTTATGGGGCAATTTAAGGTTAAGCAAGTTAACACATATAAAGCATTCAGCATAGTATCTGACGCATGTCAGATACTCAGTGAATGTTGGACATATTTAATTTATGGTCAGTTTGACTCCTTCCAACCACTCAAATCTTATTGTAACATCATTTCCTCTCCATTGCTTTCTGAACTCAAGTCATATATATATATTTTTTTAATTCAAATGTTCAAATAAGCCATGCTTCTCCAACTGCAGGATGTTTGCACATGCTAGTTCCTCTGCCTGGAGCATAATCATTCTTTGCCTAGTTAATTCACATTCTTCCTTGGATTCTCAGGTCCATCATAACGTTTTTGAGTAGACCCTCCTGAACATCTGTGGCAATTTCTAAGAAAGTACACTAGTGGTCTGTCGAGTTTAGTTGCCTTCAAGAACTTGGTTCTAATAAGGAAAAATGTATCCCTTAATATTAAAAGTAGATATTCAAATAAAATAGTATTATGTTGTTGTTACATGCTGTCGAGTCAGACCCAGCTCATAGCGATCCCTTCTTGGGTTTCCGAGGCAGTATCACTCTGGAAGTAGATTGCCCAACCTTCCTTTTGAGGAGTGGCTGGTGGGTTTGAACTGCCAGCCTTCTGGTTAGCAGTCAAGTGCCTTAGGCACCATGCTACCAGAGCTAAGAAGCAAAAAAAAAAAAAAAGTTTGAAAAATGCACAGAGCTATCAAAGTCAGTCAGTCTACATTTGGGGTTCTTGCACCTTTAGAGGAATCCTTAAATAGATTTTGAGAGTATTAAAGTCCCTGAAATTCTCCCCTTCCACCGCAACCTTGTGAACATGTTGTAAGGATTCGTGTGATTAAATGACTATTTTCTTTCCTGCTAGATTATAAGTGCCACGAGAGCTCATCGTTGCCCTCAGATGAGTGTGTACACACTAAATTGTGACAGAAAGAATCTGTGCTGGCTCTGACATAGCTCTTTGAGCACAAAATGTGGTTATGATTGCATGGCGCTGAAGCGGCTAAATGAAACCATAATGTCTGGGTGGCAGCTAGGGAGGAAGACTATACACACAATTCAGTTTAATTCTAATATATTTTTGAGAGACTCCGATGAGGTCTAGGGAGTTTCCTTTGGCATTTGAGGATATGGGCAAGACTCATTAAAGTGGCTAAGCAACTTTCACTTTGGGAGAGCCTCATTAAAGTAAGGGTCATTAAGTCCCATTTTTCATTTTAAAAAGATGCTGAGTGCACCGAGGTCAGCCCTCTGCCATTGAAAGGCAAAACCACGTTTCAGGCAAATCACATGCCCCCATGGACCGAGCCCTTTCAGGATTAGCTGCAACTGGAAGCCAAAGAAAAATGGATCATTTAAGCAGTAAAACCCATCTGAATGAAACCCAAAGAACCACATTTTGGTTTATAACAGCTTTAGGGAATTCCCATTTAATCAAAATAGAAGACTACAGCATTTGCCATGAGAATTCATGCAACTTATCTAGGTTTTAGTGATATCTTTTTAATTAGTTGATGTGCTGCAGAAATCTTAAAATGCTGAAAACAACTGGGAAACAAATAAAAGTGGGATTTGCAGTTGTGTATGGCAGTTGTATTTGCTTCCTTAGTTTCCGGCAATTTTGCTAACAAGTAACCTGTAACCTACTTCTGATCTACTTCTCAACTAAGATAATTATTTGGTTAATATTCATGCTTCAGTTTATAATCCTAATTAGTTCTCCAACTAGTATTCCCTAGCAATGTGTACTCGTCCCTCATCTTACTTATGGTTCTTGCTATTTGGGATCTCTTGCTTTGCATTTAAAAGATGACAGTGTCCAAAATTTCTATATTTTCAAGCATTGTCATGTGTTCTTGTCAGGAGAGTTAACTAGCGTATTCCATAATTTAGAACTCAGAGGGAACAGAGTGAAACACGTCTCACATTGAAGCAGTTTCTCTTACTGGAATTGCACCTGTTACAAATTATAATGGATCCTAAATATATTTTGAATTATTTCTTGAGAAATAGGTGGAGTGTTGTGGTGAGTTTAAAAAAGGGTTTGGTATCAGGCAGATGTGCATTAAAATTGCCTCTCTCTACTCATCTGGGCAAGGGTTTTAATCTGAGTCTAAATGTTGATTATGCCATCTGCCTTGCAGAACTGCCTCAAGGGTTTAGTGAGATGAGGAAATCGAGTGTTTAGCACATAAATGCCTGCTACTCTCCATATCAGCGCAGCCCAACAGGAATAGAACGTGAGCCACTTAAGTAATTTCAAATGTTCTAGTAGCTACATTGAAAAGTAAAACAAAACAAAACAAAACAAAAAGTGAAATTAATTATATCTATTTTATTTAATCCAACATACGCAAAATTTCATTTCAACATGCATGGAACAATTAATGAGATATTGTATATTATTAAAAAAGCAGAAAACACCCAAGTCTTTGAAATAGTTTGTTTTACACTACCAGTACACTGCAATTTGGACTAACCACATTTTATGGGTTTAACAGCCCATATAGCCAGTGGCTACTATATGGGACAGCATAGCTCTAGATGGTCAATAAATACTCATTTCTTTTGTTTTTAGTGAGTATTTAAACTTGAGTCATCCAGCTGTCATCATGTGGAGCCAAGGGATTGGCTGCTTTGGAGAATCAGGAATCTGTACTCATAGCTGTTAAATTTATTTACCTGCATGAAAAACCATCTTTAGTGCAACACTTAAGGGAATGTAGGTACAAGTGGTTTGCAGCATTTTATTTGCCTTACAGAACATGGTTCTAATGAGAAAAAATGTATCCCTTGATAATAAAAGTAGACATTCAAATAAGTGTTATGAGAAGCAATTTTTTTTTAAGTTTGGAAAATAAACAGAGTAATCTGATTTAGTTGGTCTAAACTTGATGTTTTTGCATCTTTAGGTAAAATCCTGGAAAAGACTTTGAGGGCACCTGTTCTGGTTGCCTAGTGTTGCTCTGATAGGAATATACCACAAATGGGATGGACTTAACAAACAGGAGTTTATTTTCTTACAGTTTGGAGGCTTTAAGTCCAAGTCCAAAGTGCCAGGCTCTAGGGGCTGTGTAAAAGTCCCTTAGCCTTGGACTTCAGCTCTGTCTCCAGCTCCGGCGCACTGAAGCTAGAGGCTTTCCTTTACTCAGACAGCTGCTGGCTGCTGAGGCTGCCAAGCCCAAGGTTGACAAGTAACAAGGCACAGTCCTGATATTACCAAACCACATGGCAGGCCATTAATTCAAGTTCATTGTAAGTCCCAAGGTAGACAGAACAGGCAGGCTGTTGAACAATGACACAGCCACATGCAGGGTTCAAGGTGCCATAAGCTAGAGACCGTTCCTCAAGGCTTCAACTTTTATACAGTAAGCAGACCACATTCCCTAAGGCAGCTATTCAGCTGCTCACAGTAGATTCCACCATGGAGTTGATTACCAGTCTTATCATGGGGAATAACTACCACCAGCTGCCCAGCCACTCAACCAGGCCCAGCCAAGTTGACACACAAACTGAACTACCATAGCAGTTAACATCCCTGAAATTACATGGAACATACTTGTTATTCTATGTACATTTTTCTGAAGAGAAGTCATAGCTTCCATCAGATTCTCAAATGGGCCCAGAAAATAAAAGTTCAAGTAGGGGTGGTAGGTGGTCCTGTTGGTTACAGTGGACTTTGTGTTTTCAAGAAAGTTAGGGTTTCACGTCAGTCAGTACAGTTGTAAATGGTCGCTTGTCACTATTATCCAGGAAAATCCCTCAACTATACCGCACTGGCTAGGAGATGCTCCCACCACAAGGCTCTGGGGAGCTTATAGACTCATTGAGGGAATGGCAGATTCTTGCCTCCTGGCTTCTGCTCCCTCCAGGGCAGCCACTGTAGAATGTTTAGTTTTTGGTTGAGCCCAGTTGAATGCACCTAAGGTAACTGTTCATGTGAGGGCTACCCATCTCTCCCCTGAGTATATGATGCAAAGATTAGCGGGACCATGTATTGGGTTCTGAATTAAAACCCCAGTTTGGTTATTAGTAAGTTGCTTTTTTTTTTTTTTGCCTCCCAAGTCTCTCTTGGGAGCTCTGGTAGCATAGTGCCTAAGGCATTTGACTGCTAATCAGAAGGCTGGTAGTTCAAACCTACCAGCCATTCCTCAGAAGGGAGGTTGGGCAATCTACTTCTGTAATGAAAGCACCTCGGAAACCCAAGGAGGGGTCGCTATGAGTCGGATTTGACTCTACGGCAGTGAGTTTGAGTTTATTTAGAAGTGTCTCCTACTCATTGCTAAAGTAATGGTTTTTAAGATCTCTTGCAAATACCTTTAGGGGTTGGTTTGTTAAATTAGGTTTGTGAAACCTCCTCCTTGTTGTTGTTATTATGTCCTGTCGAGTTGGACTTCCTTCCCAGGAGTGGCTCGTGGGTTTGGACCGCCAGCCTTCTGCTTAGCAGTCAAGGGCCTTAGGCACTACACTATCGCTATCAGAGCTCCTGGGAAACCTCCTATTACATTGCAAATCATGACCAAGTCTATCTAAATGAAGAAGTGATTTTTAAAGTAAGTTGGAATCAAAGGCTCTGGATATGTTAGCTTTTACTTCCCTCTGCTCTTTCGTAGAAGTCTTTGTGTGCCACAAGTGGTGAAATGCTCTACTACTAACAAAAGGTTGGTGATTTGTACCCACCCAGTGGCACCTCAGAAGAAAGGTCTTGAGGTCTTCTGAAAAATCAGTCATTGAAAACCCTATGGAGTACAGTTCTATTCTGACATGCAGGGGGTTGCTGTGAGTTGGAATTGACTCAGTAATAGCTGGTGTGGTTTTTGGTACTTTTTGAAGTGGCACAAGCTGGCCCTCCAGGTCCAAAGACACCCAAGTGCCCAGATTAGAATCGCCCCTGGCTGACACTGATGTCACATGGTTGGGTTCAAGCTCTTTGTCCTTGGGGCCACATGTGCTTTTCTGGCCTTTAATAATGTGCAAGGGGAGGAAAGTGATTTCCCCAAAGAAATCCATATGCCTATATGCAATTTATGATTCATCTGACTGGGGTTTGTTCTGTGTTAAACATTAGATGACAAGACAGGGTACAAGGTAAGAGTGCTGGAGATGGGGAGTTTCTCCTGGGAGCCACAGATCCAATTTGGATGGAAGTTGAACTTGAAGAATATTGGGAAACCATGATGTTAATAGTCCACCTTTTGCCAAAACCTTACTTTGTAGAGTTGATTAGAGTAATGTAGTAGATACTTACCTTAGCTATGCCTAGCTCTGGAATGGGTAATGCATAGACATCTTAATAGAGAGGAGTAAGGGTTTCAGTGTGTCATTTTCATGAAGTTGTGCAATTACCGGTGTGACTACTAATTAGTCTCAAGATTCTGGCCCCAAAGGAGGGTTTTGGGTTGGAACCTGGGCTGTGGAAGGAATCTATGTCCACGATGCATAAACACCTAGTCATTCAATCAAAATTACTGTCAGGTCAGTGATTAAGCTAGATGTCTGGCATCATGGCAAATGAGAATGACACCCTTACTAATCTCCCCCCTCCCATTTTTTTCCCCCAGTAGTTATTACAGCTGAAATTGGTTTAAACTCTATAATCAGGGAACAGTTTGTTGCAAATTCATTATTTAGGGGATTGGGGTTGTTACAACTGAAAAGTATCAGTTTTGAAGCCCACCCACTTTGGTTACCCTTGTTACTGTATGAAGATTGTCTGATTTTCAGATGCACCTTACAAATGAAAAGTTGGGCCCAGTCGCTGACACTTATTACTGACAGGCAGTAATAATTGCAAGAAACCACAGAGATTTAATTGAAAACATAATCCCAACTGATAAACTTGCTCATAGCTATTGTTGTTTATAGCCCACAGTGCCAGATTGAGGCATTCTAGAATGTAGACAGAATGCAGGCTTATATGCGAATTTACTTTCTTATTCTTTGCTGACAGCCCTTAGTTTTACGACTGTCATTGGGCAGGTTCAAGGCTTCAGATGGTCTGAAAGACTCAAATCCTTCCAAGGTAGCAGATAATGCAATCAAAGAAAAAATAAACATTGCAAAAGACTTTTATTTTATAGGCACCACTGCAAAATGAGGAATCACCTGCAAACATATCAAATAGAAAATAATTTATTTTAACTTCATTTTAATGTTGGTAACTAATCATGATTTCATGAACTTGCTTCTCAAAGTCTGTACCTTCAAATCTACAAAGCAAAGGTTTACTACATGAGCACTTAAAATTCCACAAACCATCTCCATCCACAACTTTCCTGTACATGCAAAGTCTTCCAATGGGTTGCAATATTTGCAAACATGCTTTATAATCTTCTGTAAAGCTGCACGATATTTTGCTTTCAGTTAAAACCTTTACACTTGCTTGGGAACCTTAACCAGAAAATGCTTAAATGTGCATTGTAATGCTAAACACTGCTGGTTTGATTACGTGTGTTAAATCATTAGCCAAAGAGTTTGGTGGTTTGAGTTGAAACTTTGACCTAAATAATATATTAATGGTCACTCATATGAAACACACTCAGCAAAGGAACATTATAAAATAGGGTTCCACTAAAAATACATATTGGCAGTTGTATTTGTGTTTTAGGCAGGAAAAAAAAGCACATTTAACTTTTTTATATGAATATAGTTTAAACAAATTATCTTGTGAAAGTATGCTTAATAAAAGGGTTTTTTCTTTTCAAATTTAAACACTTTATGTAAAAGATAACAAGTAAAAAAGTACAATTGCTATTTGAAAAAAACCTCTTGTTAATATTGCCTTCCAACCAACATAGTAAGGGTGGTTTACCTCCAGTGAAAATAGAGCTATGACACCCAGAGTTGACAACTTTCGACTATAAACACGGTGACTGTATTTATCTTATATACAAAAACTTGCCACATTGAACGAGGCAGGAATCTCTACCCCAATGGTAGTGTTCTTTTTTATGTACATAATGCAAATGTGGAAATTATACAGTAGTCACAGATAAGAAAGAATTGTATACTCTAGTGCCATCTGGAGACTTTGTGCCGTGGGTTAAGAGTTCTTGGATTGTCATCCAATTGTCAAATATCTTTTTATTCCTCTTCTTCATCATCTTTTTGTGGCTCAGTTCGATGATGTTCATCTCTTTCTTGTCATCGGCCCCCTGCTGCTCTCTGAGACAATCTAACCTGCTCTGCATCATGAACTCACGCCTCCGCCGTTGCTCCTTGGCCTTCACCAGGTGTTGCTTCCGCTCCTCTTTGCTCCAGTACCGCCCCATCTTCATCTCACTGATGGCGTCGTCATCAGTAGTCATGCCACTACGCTCCTCCCGGATTTTCAGGGCACGCTCTCTCAGCAGGCGGTCCCTCACAGGCCTCTTGGTGATGTAGCGTGTGCCATCACTCCGGATCTTTACCTTCCACTCCATTCTCTGTTCCGATTGGCTGGCTGAATTCAGGTCCTTGCACATGCTCACCAGGCTCATCTGGCTTTGCGCATACTCGACAGCAGACTTCTGCTGGATCAGCTGCATGTAGCTCTGGTAGTGTTGGGCATGTGCCGGGATGTGGGCATGCTTGTATGGAGAATGGTGGTAAGAGGACAGGTAGGAGCCACCTAGCTTCTGACTGGGGGTGGGGCTTCTGCTCCCGTCACTGGGTTTCCTCTCTTTGCTCTCCAGGGGCTGGCTGAGGTCCAGCTCTTTAGGAGAAGGGCTATAGTTAGGGGTGTCGATGTCAGGATCTTCCGTGATGGAGAGCAGATTCTTTGGGGATGCCCCGTATGCTTCTGTGGTACCTGCAGCCCCTTCACTCCCTTCCGTGGCTCTCCTCAAGGAGTTGTCTGGGGAGATTTCCAAGGTGAGCGGGGTGCTCCGGCAGCTCTCTCCAGTGTTGTAGGCACTTGAGCTATCTTTATCAGATTTCTCCGGGAGCTCGGTGATGTCCGAGAGCTCGTGTCTGCGGACATCGATGTTGGTGTAGTTTCGGAAGCTGCTGTTGAGCATCCAGGACTCGCGGTACTGCTCCTTGAGCTGCTGCATCTTGTGGGCACGCACAATGCTAAGGCACTCCAGCTCGATGTTGCGGAGCTCCTCGTTAAGCAGCTCCAGCTCCTTGTCCACGCTCTCGGGGTCACTCTTGCTTGCATCCAGGGGGCTGCTGGGGTAGTACAGGCTGTAGGGACTGGCACTCTTCACCTGGCACTTGAGCTCCAGGAGCTCCCGGAAGCGCTCACACTCGTCCATTGGGATGCCCAAGTAGTCAGCGTCGGTGCAGTCGGCGGAGATGAACGACTCATTGCTGAAGGGCAGGTCCCCACTGCCAAGAGTGTCCTGGCTGCAGGTCAGCTTCCTCTGCCCTGCCAGTGGGTTGGAGGACGCTGTGGGGTCGTCTCCATTGTTCTCCTGCTCTGAGCTTTCATCGTTTCGGGTGCTTTCATCTGTGCGCCCCACACCACTGTCCTTCTCGTGCTGGTTAGACAAGATGGTGGCTGTGTCAGTGGTGCCGCCATCTTCCTCCTGCTTTTTCTGCATAACAGAGAATAGCAATAACAAAGCTCAGAGAGCTGAGGAGCAGTTACACAACTGCTACTTTTGCTGCAGAATAGGTGTTTCTAGATAGGGCAGGTTCTACATTTCCAAAGCTGAGGATTAACATATAATAATATTAGGACTAGGACTAAACCTAAAACTAAACCTATTGCCTTGACATCAATTCCAACTCATGGCTATCCCATTTCTTACAGAGGAGAACTGCTTTTCTTGGCTATAATCTTTATAGAAGCAGCTCTCCACACCATTCTTCTGAAGTGCTGCTGAGTGCGTTCAAACTGCCAGTCTTTATGCGTGTAAACCATTTGTGCCATCCAGAGACATAGGACTTGGCCGAGGGCCTGGGAATTAGCCAGCTGTTCCTCTAACAGGACAAGGCAATGTTTTGTTCTGTTAAATATAATGTTTTCCTAAGTTGGAGCTGACTCGGTGGTAACTAACAACTTTCTAATGTTCAAGTGCTTGGCTCCTACCCAAAAAGTTGATGCTTCCAATCTACCCAGGACTGCCTTAAAGAAAGGTATGGTGACCTACTTCCCAAAGATCTGCCATTGAAAACCCTATGGATCACAGTTCTACTCTGACACAGTGTTGTATAAATCAGAATCAACTTGAAGGCAACCAGTTTCCCTCTAATCTGGGAAAGTCCTGACCCTTGTTTTCATCCTCAGTTTTCTCATCTGTAAAATGACAGTAAGAATAGTGGCCTTATCTCATGAATGAGTATTAAATAAACCCATGCGTAGGAAGCATGAAGCACACGAGGCCTTGTTTAGCTCCTAAGGATTGAATGAATGGATTATTATGACTCTGATGTTGGTAGTGATATAGTATGGAGACACAGGGCTCCAAACAACTTAGACTAAATAGAGAAATGCTCTACTCTAGAAACATGACTTCGTTTCCACTGATCTTTGTTAATGCACGGAGCCCCCATGTGGCGCAAAGGGAAGGTTAAGCAATAGATACTGACCAAGAGATTGGCAGTTTGAACCCACTCAGAGGTGCCTTGGAACACAGGCCTGGTGAAAAGTCACAGCCAGGAAAACCCTATGAAGCACAGTTTGACTCTGGAACACATGGGGTTGCCATGAATTGGAATTAACTTGACAGCAACTTTTTTTTTTTTTTAAATGTTAATGGTGGTGCATGTGTTTTCCAAACCAAGCTGCAGAAGGTTGGCTACACCTCGGCCTTACTGCTTGGTAGCATAGTGGCTAAGGCACTTGACTGCTAACCAGAAGGCTGGCAGTTCAAACCCACCAGTCACTCCTTGGAAGGCAGATTGGGCAATCTACTTCTGTAGTGATAACGCCTCTGAAACCCAGGGATGGGTTGCTATGAGTCGGATCTGACTCAGGGCAGTGAGTTTGGCTAGGAGGAGGATCAGTGTGAATTTCATTGTGGCTCAAATAGAAAAGCACTGGGGTCTGATTGTTTTAGCAGCAAGGAGGAGATGGAGGCCACCAGTTTCCCTGCGCTGAGCAGGGTAGGGCTAGCCAGGTGGCAGTATTACCTGCTGCAGCACACTTGCTGTGAACTGCATGGCCTGCTGGTGCTGCTCCTCCAGCATGTCCAGGTGCAGGTCATCCAGGAAGTCATTCCGATCATCGTCCATCCAGCCTTCATCCAGCTGTGGAGAAAAAGCAGCCAACACATGCCTCAGGAGAACTGCCTTTTTAATGAATTACTATATATATATTTTTAAAGCAAGGACATTATTGATGGGGAATATAATATTTCTTATATTATTTCTAGAGCTCCCTCCAGGAGTGATCAAAATATAATCTGACTTGATGTTTTCCTCTATGTCAAATAATAGTACTGCCTACCCCAAATCAGGAGTCTCCTCTACTGGCTTTAAAGTCTTTTTATTTGCAGGTGAAGCTCTTTTAAGCTACTGGCCCCAACACAAGTTTAGTAAGGGCCAGAAAAGAAACTACTTTTAACATGCAAAGTGTTCTTTCTAGCCAAACAAACCCTAGCTTTAACAACTAGCTTTTTGGCTTAGGCAAGGTCTATTACTCTATCAGGAGCTCTGGTAGCATAGTGCCCAAGGCAGTTGACTGCTAACCAGAAGGCTGGC
>NW_006921767.1:4182011-4214529 GCF_000298275.1 Orycteropus afer afer | reverse complement strand
AATTTAGCTCAAAAAATAAAGACTATCAACTGTGCTGCCTGTGTTCTTTAAAAAAAAAAAAAAAAAAAAAAACCACTGAAACACAGCCAGGCCCCTTCACTTACATATAATCTGTGGCTGAATCTATGGCTGCTTTCACACTACAATGGCAGGGTTGAGGATTTACAACAAGGACTTTATGGCCCACAAAACTGAAAATATTTTTCATTTGGCCCTTTAAGAAAAAGTTAACTGACCCCTGGAGTACATAATTGTTAAAATTCGTATTCTACCATGTGTGCTTAGTCAGACACCCTTTATGCTGCTGTGCCTAGATTACTTTTCAGTTGGGTTTCAAACCTAGAGAGATCTGCTCTAGACACTTCAATGGAGCCATTCTAAATGGATCAAAAGTGCCAACCATATGAGTTCAGGAGTACCTCTGTGGAAGGCTTATTACAACACAGTGGGGTCTCTGACTCATATTACCTGGCCTGAATCTGGGGGTGGATTACCCAATAAACCAGGTAAGCAAGAGCTTGCTTGTGCTTACTTATTAACCTGTAAGGAACAATTGTGAAACCCATGGTAAATTGTTCCCTACAGATTAGTAAGTAAACACAGGTAATATCATGCTTACTGGGTACTCCATCCCTGTCTGGAATTACAAATTTGAAAAAAGGCTTTGATTCTGTAGGAAGTGCTGAGTGGTTGGGAGAGGCATGCCAGCCATACCTAGAAGCAGACTCTTTGATGTGGTGAAAAAATGTGTGATTGTTTACTACAGATTCATAAGTAAGCACAAGTAAGCCCGTGCATAGCTTGTTTATTGGGTAATCTGGCACTGCCTAGCTCTTTTTCTATTACCCACTGGCCAGATCTCTCGAGGTAACTTGTGAGCCTCTGAGAACTTTTGTCTCCTGGGGATGCTAACCTGTACGGACAGTGCTTTGCACCAGGACTGGTACTTATTAAGTATGAGAAGTATGAGTTAAGGAGCTCTGGTGGTACAGTGGTTAAGGCATTTAGGTGCTAACCAAAAGGTTGGTGGTTTGAATCCACCAGCTGCTCCACAGGAGAAAGATGTGGCAGTCTACTTTTGTAATGATTCACAGCCTTGGAAACCCTATGGGGCAGTTTAACTCTGTCCTATAGGATTGCTATGAGTCTAAATGACACAACAGCACTGAGTTTTTGGGTTTAACTATGAGTTATTATTAAATACAGGCAATCTATATTTCTCTCACTTTTGAAATAGCAATTCTGGTTTTCTGAGTTCTACTGCTGTAACCAAGATCCATCCACACAGTCCTAGGCTGGTACTAGACAGTGTGTCAGGCTTTGGGAAAAACATCTTAATGGTTACAACCTCTTTGCTGCTCTAATATATTTCCTTCCTTTCATTATGATCCCTTTGCCAGTGAACCTTCAAGGCTGGCAATGTCAATGCCAGGGTGCTGTCAGTGCCACCTTAAGTGGTGTAATCACAAAGGAGATTCCCTATGACAGCAAGTTAAGTGAGTTACTTTTCCAGGGTACGGAGTGCCTTTTGGTTCAGGTCTATTATTCAGGCAGTGTCTTACATGGCTGAACACTTTGTATTCTGATTTTCTTTCTTTTTATTGTAGAGATTATATACATATATATGTTTATGTTGTTGTTGTTATGTGCCGTCGAGTCATAGCGACCCCTCCTTGGGTTTCCGAGGCAGTATCACTACAGAAGTAGGATTGCCCAACCTTCCTTCTGAGGATATATATATATATATATATATATACACACACACAAACAAATTGCCATTTTCACCATTTTTAATTGTATAATGCAGTGGCATTCATTCATCATGTTGTAGAACCATCACCACTATCTATCTTCAAAGTTTTTCATCACCCCACACACAAACTCCCCATAAGCCTTAACTCCCCTTCCCCTGGTAATCACTCATCTACTTTTTCTCTATATATTTGCCTATTTGAGATATTCCATGTAAGTGGGATCACATGTGTGTCCTTTTGTTTCTGTCTGCTTTCACTCAGCATATGTTTTCTAGGTTCATTCACACTGTAGTACAGATTAGGACTTACTTTCTCTTTATGGCTGATTAACATTCCCTTTCATGTATGTAGTACATTTTGTTTATCCATTCATCTGTTAACAGACATTGGGGCTATTTTCACCCTGTTTGATTTTAGCAATGCAGACCTAGCTTCACCTAAAGAAACTGGACTCACCTGGAGCTCAGGCCTTGCAATCAGTAGAGAGAAGTTCTTGTTTTCCTCACTTGTTAGAAGAGCCACAGCCTCTTCACGGTTTTGGACCTCTATCCCATTAATCTTAAAAAAAAAGAAAGAAAAAGAAAGTGTGCTGGGGGAGTTAATGGTGGGCTGGACAACAGCATAATTATAGAGATGCAACTCATTCTGGATTCTTTTACCCACTCACAGCTAGAACATACAACTTCCATATAGCTTATAAGGAATGTGGATTTCGGGGAGGAAAGGCTTTGCTGATACTAGTGTGGCTTCTCTAGTCTGTGAGAAAGGCTCCTTGGATTTAGCCTTGGAGCTGATGGTTGTGTGGAGGCTAAGTGGACAGCAGTGGCTCTGGAAGAGAGCACTGAGAAAAAGGTAGAATGTTGTGAAGAGGGATCATCCAAGCAATGCATTCAGACAACATACTGAGGCAGGAGAATAAAGGGAATACATTATTACATGTAGTTTTAGACAATATGGGAGGAAAGGAAGTGATGGATCTGATATGAATACTGCGGGCAGAGCAGGAGTTAAGTTATAATGGTGTTCTGTGTCTCCAGGGTGACACCTGTACTTCTTGAGGCAGAATAGAGGACCAAGGGGGGGGGGGGTCACTCCCTCACTATTATACCTGATAACACCCTCACATGCTTCCTGTCCCAGCAACTTTGAGCTCTCTTGGTCTGGAGGCTTTAGTACCAGTGAGAGATGCTTCCTCCAGGGGACAGAGCAATGGTCTCTCAGAGCTGGAAGATGAGCCTTCCACCTGGCCATCTTGGCTCCTTACGCCACTGAACCAACAGAAAGCCAAAGAGACACATGGGCTTGCTGCAACACACTGGAGGTGAGAAGGACTCTATCTGGAACCCAGGGAGTTCTCTAAGGTGCCTTTTAAAAGGTTCATGGAAAACTATTGTTGTTATGTGCTGTCAAGTAGGCCCCAACTGACAGCAACCCCTCCTTGGATTTCTGAGGCGGTATCACTATTGTTCAACCTTCCTTCTGAGGAGTGGCTGGGCAGGGCTACTGAGGACTCAGACCCCCTAGCAATGGGTCACTCTACAAGTAAGGAGGACTGAGGTTCTGGCCAAGGGTTGGAAAAGTGGAATAGGCAGTAGGAAGGAAGAAGACAATTCATGGTGATGTATGTAATGATAAAGTATAAGAACACTGGATTTGAGAAGATAAAAATGAAAAGAGGCAGAAAGTTAAGCCTTGTGGGACACACTAAACCAAAGAGGGTAGAATCTCAACTTCTGTGAGATTCAAAAAGACAGTGGCTGAAAAAGAGGTACCTATTGTTATGCAAATAACACATAACTTCTACTACTTCTACTTCTGCCAATTGCTCCCTCCCCTGGGATGTATTTTCATAAGCACCTTTTTGCTGTTTATTTTTTCTTTACATACCACTGTAAAAATTTTAGCATAATACATTTGCAAAAATACCTGGGGTGGTGAGCTCTTAGTAAACAAATGTAGAAGGTACATGTTATTTGCATAAAAATACAGAGTAAATGGTTTTACTATGACTAGAAAGGGCTTGAGGTAAAGAAACTATCCTTGGAAGTGATGCCTTATAATCCTTAAATGTTGAGTCATTAAATTTAAAAGATTGCTCAAACTATTGTGCTAAATTTTCCAAAGATGCTCCCATTTTACAAGCAAGACCAAACATGAAACACTTGGTCTAAAATGAATCCTTCAGAGATTACTGTGGTTCAGAAGTTGTAAGTTGCTGGCATGTTGGGCTCACTGATGTGTTGTTTTTGAGGTCATATAGAATTAGAGAATTAGGTGAGCTGGTTCATATTTTGCAAGGTTAACTATTAGCTGGAGCTCTGGTAGCATAGTGCCTAAGGCACTTGACTGCTAACTAGAAGGCTGGCGGTTCAAACCCACCAGCCACTGTTTGGAAGGAAGGTTGGGCATTCCTACTTCCGTAGTGATACTGCCTCGGAAACCCAAGGAGGGGTTGCTATGAGTCGGGGCCGACTCGATGGCAAGTAACAACAACAACAACAACAAACTATTAGCTGGCTCTGGGACAGCTGCCCATTTTAGAGGGGGCAAACACTCTCCAGTGTGTCTTAGTCCTCACCTCTCTCTGTTGCATTTTATACCCAGGACTTGCGTCACTTATTGTAACTTGTCTGGCCTGGCTCCACATCAGAGTTTGGGATCCCTACTCTTTAAACTCTTCTGCGTCTTCCTAGAGCTATTATTAGAACCTGGTTAGCAGGCAAATGCCCTAGGCACTGCCACCAGAGCCCCTTGTTATTATGAGAACCAGTTTGTTCTTTGGTGACAGGCACGTGAAGAAGCCCCCAGTGTGGACTTACCTGGATAATGCGATCTCCTTCTCGGATGCGCCCATCCTTGGCCGCAATGCTGTTAGGGTCAATCTGCAACATACAGAGGACATTGCACCACTCATCCAGACGCATGAAAATGAACAGCAGCAATTTCCAAACGCTGTCTCTAACAGAGTCATGCTCATCGCTGTGTTTTTGTCTTAAGTAAACAAGTCTTAGTGTGTGCAAGGAGAGGCAAACATGAGTTGATCTGTTTCCCAGCCCTTTCTAGGGCCTGTTCTTACATCCCCGCCTGACCAACCAGGTTACACACAAGTGTGCTCAGGCCTGGATGACTTGGGGTCATGAAGAGGGATAGATGACTTTTGTTATATGCACAGTAATTAAAATCAAATCAATGATGCAGAGCAGATTAAAGGGTACCCTTTCATTATGTTGATTATCAAACATACCTTGATTATTTTATACTAAATGCTTATACTAAGTTTTGGGAAATAATCCTGCTTGGCTCAATTATATATTATTTTTAAAGTTGAATATTTTAAAGTTGAATATGGAAGGGGCATCCCAAAATATAGTAACAATGGACAACCTAAGCTTGGTAGATGAAGTTACATTCAATGGGATAATTATCAAGCCTCACAGAAACATCCATGGGTTTAGCCCTTATAGACAGGTTCTTTTCTTGACAAAATCGTGTGTGTGCAAGGTTGGGAGTACATATCAAAGAATCTATACTGAAAGTTGTTTTGCTTTGTCTTCTCTGAAGATCAAAACAGCTTCTATCTGGTACACTGAAGCTGCATTTCACTTATATGAGTTCAAATGGATATACTTGACTACCCCTCCAATAAAAGAAGAGAAAGAAATACTTTAAAAGCATAAGTGATTCCATCCACCATTCCACTGAATGAACATGAGATGGGAAATGTGAATGTGCCATTCCCTCAGGGTTAAACACACATAACCATGTAAACGTCTCCATTTTATGGCCGATTTGCTGCTACTCCAGGGTAATTCTGCCTTATGGTGCTAAGTTCAGAACTTAACCCCCATGTAAAACTGTAGCTCCATGGAGTATGATGAAAAGAGCCAAAGCAATGTGTCATGTCTTTTCAAAAATTTCTTGATGAGGCAGAGTTAAGGTTGCCTAACATATAAAAAAGGCAGTGGTGGTTCACTGGTAGAATTCTTGCTTCCCATGACACACAAGTTTGATTCCTAGTCCGTGTTCCTCATGAGCAGCCACCTCCTGTCTGTCAGTGGAGAGTTGCATGTTGCTATGATGCTAAAAGGGTTTCATACTAAGATGGAATAAAAAGAATGGCCTGGTGATGTACTTCGGAGAATAATCCAAACCCTATGGATCACAACTGGCTGACCTGCAACCCAGTGTACGGATGGTACAGGACCAGACAGCCTTTCATTCCCTTGTGCATGGGGCCACCATAAGTTGGGAGCTGACTTAATGGCAGCTAACACCACCACTACTATTGAGGAGGGGAAAATAATTACCTTTGCAGTCTATAGATATGATAGTTACAAACAATTATCATACCTCACTGATGTAAATCCCGATGTCATCTTCGTCGTCTGTTCGGTAGCACACTGTGAGACCCAGCTTGTCCTGGCTGTTAATTCTGTATAGGTCCACTTCCTAGACAAAGAAAGGGCATTCCCAGTGAGGCTCAGCAAGCTGAGAGAGGAGATGGGCTGCCACATGCTTTAAAAATAGTTTGTTTAAATGATAAACTGGATTTCTTTGCATTCAACTGTGTAGAGCTGGTTAACTTACTAAACAAAAAAGTGATTATGGACGTGGGATCAATGCCCAGGGCATTTCTGACCTTTCAGTCAATATAAAGTCATTTTGAAAATAGTTATTTTATTGATCTCCCAAAAGAAAAATTACCCATATTTCACTCAGACTTCTGGGGTAGGGCTTTTTAAGAAGCACTCTTTCAATATCTGCCACAAACAAGAACATTTCCTAACCCCAAACCATCCAGCCATTTCAGTACAAATGTTTCCAATATGTTTGGTTAGATTATTTCATGTTGTGTTCCCTTAATATTCACAGTAATAGAACTTGCAAACAGATTACACATACGAAAGGAGAGTAACATGATAGTGTGCAATTAATGCTTTCTATAACAGCTGTGATATTTACAGTTGAGAAATTACTTTCAGCTGCTATTACTGCAAATTAAATAAGATAAAAGTAAAGTGAGCCCAAATGCAAGACACACAAGTACAGGGAATGTCCTTGTATTTGCCAATTAATGTACATTTCATGAAGGCAGCATGTTGAAAATTGTTGGAGCTCTGGGAGGAAGTTCTGGGGTTCTCTAAAAGTGTTAACAGGCCCAGTCACCCTTTCCATGGAGATTGCCAAAGACACATGCAAGTTATGCAGCAGTAAGCTGTGGGTCTCCTGGAAGGGCATGCCTGATGATAAATTCTCTGGCAAATCATGTAGTCTGGTTTTTGTAGTGTCATGTGCTCGTCAGCCTGGAGGCTAGAAGGACTCTGAGACTGATCTTCATGCCACTGCCTCTGGCTACCATTTCTGAGTGACCTCTCTTGAGGATCCTCATGGAGGGTGGTGAGGATGCCGCTGTCATTGCAAGGAAGTTCAAAGTATTGTGCGGCAGATACTTTTGGAACCTTCCCTGTGAAAGGAAGAGTGTCCTCCACCATGGGCATCTTGCAGGGAGAAGAAAAGCAGGTGCAAACGCCCTGGGTTGGGAATGGGCTAGTGTGCCTAAGAAACAAACAGAAGGACCATGAGGCCAAAGAACTGTGTGAGAGAGACAGGCAGGGCTGAGTGTGGCCAGATCATTTAGAGGCCTGTAGCCCAAGGTGGTTTGGCAACATTGTGGAAATTCATGAGAAACTTTTATGTGATAGCTATTGTAATCTGATCTACTCTTTCTGGTGGTCTCTGTGGCTAATGTGTGGAGATAATGTGGTGAAGAGCTGGCACTGTGAACAAAGGAGGATCCATGTTGGGGTCCCAGCTCTCACTAGATGCTTGATCAAGGGCTTGTTACTATAGCTAAGCATCTGTTCCCTCATGAGTAAATGTCATCTTGTCTCCTAGAGCTGGGTGAGGAGCCACTAGATATGCGTGCTGAGCTCTTGGCACAGTTCCTGGCCCAGAGAAAGTACATAGTGAATGACAGTATAATAATTATGTACAGTTATGGTTACTTGGTAGTCCCTGTGTGGCACAAATGGTTAAGTACTTAGCTATTAATCCAAATGCTGAGTGTTCAAATCCATGCAGACTTGCCTTGAAAAAAGGCCTGGCGGTCAGCTTCTGAGAGATCACCACCACTGAATACCCCGTGGAGCACAGTTCTACTCTGACACACATGAGGCTGCTATGAGTCAGAGTGGGTTTGACAGCAACTGTTTTGTTTTTTTTTAAATGGTTCCTTGCCTGCAGTCACAAGTTGGTTGTGGCAGGGGGTGTATTTCACATACTTCTTCAATAAGATAACTTCATTTTATTTTCTGAACGTTGGTATGTTAATTAAGTCAATGTCTTCGTAATTATAGCTCTAGCCATATGGGAAATTCTCATTAATTGAGACCCATTAATTTCTAATAATTCAGTCGAGTTGGATGGAAATTTCTTTCCTCATTTTACAAAGTAGACACTAAGCAAAGTAATAGAGGGAACACAAATTTAAAGGTCCTATTTAACCATGAAAAATAAACTTTCCCCAAATACTTTGGAATAACAAATTTGCATACCAACAAATTATCTTCCTATGTTGCAAACATATCCCCCTGCCAAGTATCTCTTATAAGTTACATTTCCATTCAATATGGGTAACAGACTTCTGTTTGGTCATGATTAGCTTGAAGCAATGATATTTCATTATGATTTCTGTAGGTCTACCTGCACAATTGCAACCCAAATGCAGCCAGAGAGACCTGTACTGTCACTTGAGGGAGCCAGTTGGTACTGAACAGGACCACTTGCAACCAAAGTAGACAGAAATAATATTTACAAAGATTGTAGGAGATGGGGGAAAAAAAAGAGATAATACAAGTTAAAGCTTTTTCTGAATTACTGGTCGCTGCAATGCAGTGAATTACTTAATATGGCCCTTCTAAACACAGTCTTTGTAACTCCCACCACATGACTGGATAAGACTCTGCAAAGGTGAAGTGTGTGGGACCCACCGAGGGGATTGGATAGCTTGCTAATAATATACATCAGGTATGTGGTATCCTTGTTGGGGTGAGACTATGCACACATAAGGTACATGCTAACATGTAAACTGGTCAGTTCTGACATTCTGCCAGGCTTCAAATGAGCTTTCCTAGAGATGGAAAGGGGGAACCTGACTACAATCAAGAAAAAGAGATGAGAGTACAGTGTATCCTTTGGGTTTGGGGGTCCCTGTGCTGGGAAACAGCTGTTTACACTGTCCCTCACCATCTCTCCAGAGTTAAATGGTGGCAGCTAAGACAGAAGCAGGTTTCAAGGCCCATGGAGCAAGAAAGTGGGGTACTTTGTGGAGCTGGATTTGCTGACCCATGGAGCTAGAGCTGAGCGCCTTTGGCTGAGGTGTACAGGTGGAGTGGGGTGCCTCTGGGCACTTTTCGGCAGAGCTAAAAGAGCTTTGAAACACTTGCCTTAACAGGGTAGAGACCAAGGGGCCACAGGGCTGAGAGAGCCCTGCCTATGGCATGGTTGAGAAAAGGCTGTTGTGATCAAAGAACTGTATCTTGAGCATTCCTGGGCCTGAACTTCCCTAAGAAACAGGTTCCCTGGAACCTGTTGCTTCCCTAAGTATTGTCTGCGAGGTTTGTGTGGCCACTGCAATGAATTACCAAACCCAACAAAGTAGCAAGTGCCCTGGAAGGGATGGTTGGTGTCAGAATTTTTTTTTTTTTTTTAAAGTTGGAGGGTAGAGGCATGTCTGACTTATGGCTCATTGGAATCAGCCTTGGGCTGCACATGCTGATCCTTCTTTCTCCTGGTGAAGTTAAGCAAAGGAGGCCAGATGCTCCTACCACAACCTTTTTATAGTCCCCAAAGTAAGCATCTCAATGTGCAGATGATGTTATAGTTCCACTGGGCTTTCATACCAGTGCTACTCAAAGTGTGCTTGATGGTTATGACAAGGTAAATTCAACTGAAAGTGAGGCAGTTGTTTATAAAGTTCTATAGCAGTTGGCCATTGGCACAGTGACCAAGGGCATGATTAGTAGACTTGTTTCAATGAACAAGATGTAGATGAGGTCAGGTGTTGTTGAACTTGAGGGGTTATTAGATGCATATGTGGTGAGCTATGTGGTCATCCACAGTAGAACCAGGTATTGGATGGCAACAGAGTGAAAATAAAGCAAGTAAACCAACTGGACCCTGTGGTCTTGCACCAGAGAGTCTGAGAAGAATGGCTCTATAATACATACTTGGAGATGAGTGCTCTGCTTCAGAGCCCAGTAAAGTGAAATCTAGAAAAAATCTAGAAATGATGTCTTGGGAAAAAGTAGAGATATTCAAACAGGAAGAGAGATGATGTATCAGGGATGTGACAGCTGAAGGGCTGCTAGGTAAAAAGGAATTAGATTTATTTGGCCTGGTACCAAAATGTTAAGTGCTTGTCTGCTAACTGAAAAGTCAGAAATTCTAAACTCGTAAGCTGCTCTGCAAGAGAAAGATGAGGCAGTCTGCTCCCTAGATTTACAGCCTTAGGAACCTTATAAGGCAGTTCTACTCTGTCCTATAAGGGTCCCTATGAGTCAGAATCGATTTGATGGCACTGGGTTTGGTTTTTAGTACCAAAATCTAGTTGCTCTGATACCTAAAAGAGTTCAGCATATGACAAAAATCTAAGTTGAAAAACTTTTTTACTTTTTGGTCAATATTTTGAAAGAGACAGATTTAGAGAACTATTAATCTATAAAAATAGACATTAGTATTGACACTGGTAAAATGGTTTTTTTCCTCTGTATTTCTCCCTGCTAAATCTGCCATTTTTCTCCAACAAGTCCAACTTACTTTTATAACCAGTAAGACAACTTATAATATCAATATGGCATCCTAAACCATTTTCCCCCAAGTCACTCCTAATTGAATCAGGGACCATATCTTGTACTTGGTGCCATTAATCCCCACATGGGGTTAGTAAATTAGTAGTAGATTCTCTATAAATATTAACTGTTTAGTTAAATGTTATAACATCTTTGCATTGGAGGAAAGAGGATCCCCTTGCTAAGTCTGTTTCCAGTTACTAATACCCTTTGAACACATGGTTTCTCACTATAGCTGAATGACGTAGTGCATTTAGCTTTTGACTCTCAATACAAATCCTCCCAGTGGCACAGTCATTTAAATGTTACATTTGACTTGTATGTTGCAAAGGCTGAATTCCCCTCCAATGTGAATAAGAGGTCTGGGCAAGTTCCAACACGAGGCAGATACCACGTGAAAGAGCAGCACACTGGAGAAGAAAGTAGATCTAATCTGAAATGCTTGCTTGCCCTGAGTATGTCAAAACTATCCCTTCCAACCCCAATTCTAGTTGGTTGAAAGACCTAATCTTTAAAACAGACTTATGGATGGAAGTGTAATTTTAGTATAAGGGTAATCTTCTGAGAACAGCTTTCTATCCTGGAAATGCTCTTAAAATAGGTGAACTAGATGAACAAAGGATGATAAAGCAAAGGATATTCTGGAATATAGGCATGTATTTGATGTTAAGTAAGATGGTAGGGCTATACTATTTCCTTGCTGTAACTGTACCTTTTTAATTTTTTTTAAGTTGTTATTTGGGTGAAAGTTTACAGAGCAAATTCACTTTCCACACAGCAGTTCACACACACGTAGTCTCATGACATTGACTACAATTTATCCCAATGCAACAGCTCCCCTCCCACTTCCTCCTGATTATAACTGTACCTTCTTAAACCTCAAGCCATTGAGTCAATTTTGACTCATAGTGACCCTGTAGGGCAGAGTAGAACTGTGGCATCTTTCTCTTGGGGATCCTGCTGGTGGGTTCCAACTGCTGAACGTTTGGTTAGCAGCAGAATGCCTTAACCACCACACTACCAGAGCTCCTCATACCTTCTTACAGAATCTAAACAAAAGGTAGAAGAGCTTCATTTAAAAGGCATGGTGTTAAGTTAGCTATGGTCTCTCATTTCCAAGAGATGGCTCATCATTATAGTAAAGAGCCTGGTTGCTAATGGTTAAGCACAGAATGAATCATGAAAGATTTTCAGAAGCTTCTGAAAAACCACAATGTTATAAGAATGGGTATGTATAGATAGGGGTTTTACCTTGATTATTCATTACAAAAGATTACTGTAAGGCAATGTTGTGGGCTGTTGAGTCAATTCTGATTCATAGCAACCCCACGTGACAGAGTAGAACTGCCTCAAAAGGTTTTTGAAGCTAAAATCTTTACATAAGCAGAATGCCAAGTCTTTCTCCTGTGGAGCCACGAGGTGAATTCAAACTGCCAACCTTTCAGTTAGCAGTCAAGCGCTCAGCCACGGCTCTGCCAGGGCTCCTTGTAGTAAGGCAATGTTGTTGTGTGCCGTCAAGTCAGTTCTGACACATAGTGACTCTATATGACAGAGTACAACTAGCCTATCGGGTTTCCTAGCCTGTAATCTTCACAGGATATGATAGCTGGATCCTTACTTTCACCGAGCAGCTGGTGGATTTGGATGCTGACCTTTCCATTAACAGCTGAATACTTAACCACTGTGCCAACAGGGCTCCTTAGTAAGGCAATGTTGTTGTTGTCGTTGTTATGTGCCGTCGAGTTGAACCTGACTCATAGCGACCCCTCTTTGGGTTTCCGAGGCAGTATCACTACGGAAGTAGGATTGCCCAACCTTCCTTCCGAGGAGTGACTGGTGGGTTCGAACCGCCAGCCGTCTGGTTAGCAGGCAAGTGTCTTAGCCACTATGCTACCAGACAAGTAGTGTCTAAGACAGTCAGTAACACTGAATGAATAGATGAATGAATGAGCTTGAGATTCCAAGGCAGAATAAAAACCCAAATGAAAATTAACCTTGGTTCTGCTATTAACCTGCAAGGTTGCTTGCCTTAGGCAAGTTACCTAATTTCTCCTAACTATTCCTTACCATCATACAGTTTTATAATGAGAAATAATATTGTGGCACCTATTGGAAATTAAAATTTCTCAAACTTCTTGAGTGATTTTTATATTGCCAACATTTCATTTTGACTCCCAGTTAGAGGCAAGGCCTTATAGAGCTGAGCACATGGCTGAAAGCATAGAGGTTATCAATACATATCCGTCTGTGATGATGGAGATAAGATTTCAAAGATGACCATTAATCAAACTGGTATGAATAATGTATTAGCATTATCTGGATTACAGCCACCCCCACCACTGGTGTCCTGTTGCTCATTGGTCTAGATGGACTGTTTGATAAAAATGAGCAGCTAAGTCTGACATTTCAGATGAAATTGAAACGATATTGCAATTAAGAGTATTAAGGGGGCCATTCTACCTTGGTGAGTCAAGCTCTGTTTCGACCTCAGCCACTTTAATCAAAATGGACCCCAAAGACTAATTTCCATGGTTGATCTACCTCCAGGAAGACTGGTTAGTGAAGCGTAACTCTTTACCTTATCAGTCCAGGAGTGTTACTCATATTTTTTAAAAAGTATTTCAACAGTTTCTGAATCTATGCATGGCACTATGTAGGATGTAGTGATATTTTTAAAAATAATCCACTTTCCCTGAAGGACTTTACATTTGAGATAGGATAACAGGCATTTATCCTTCATTCGATAAATTATTTATTGGATGGCTATTAGATGGCACAGGGCATGGGTGGGGCAGTGTAGAATTGTCGCCTTCAATGTGGGAGACCCAGGTTTGATTCCCAGCCAATGCACAAGTACCACCGGTTTGTCAGTAGAGGCTTAGGGGGTGCTGTGATGTTGAACAGATTTCAGTGGAGCTTCTAGACTCAGACTGGGAAGAAAAGTGTGCTGATCTACTTCTGCAAATCAGCCAGCAAAAACCCTGTGGATCACAACAGTCCAGCATGCAACGGGCCCTAAGGGTGTCCTCGCAAGACCAGGCAGCATTTTTTTCCATTGGTGCATGAGGGTGCAATGAGTCAGGGGCCAACTCGACTGCCAGCTAACTCATAACACCATCTAGGGCCCTGGGGATATAATAGCAAGTGAGTGACAAAGAGCCCAGCTGTCATGGAGCTTGTACTCTCTAGTGTGGGTGGAAGAGACAGAAATTAGGTAGGTCAAGGCACTACTGTTGGGGCCAGGGTGCTTTAGGTAGAGTGGTCAGGGAAGCGTCTTTGAAGAGGCAACTTTTGGGCAAAAAAATTGAACTATGCAAAGATCTGGGAAAAGTGTCATCCAGGCTAGATAAGGGAAAAGGCCCTGGTTTGCTGGTGGTAATATATAATGATCCCAAGGACATTGCGAAAGTCACGAGGAGGCTGAGTCAACCACAGCAGCCTGCCCAAGGAAGGTGTCCTAGAGCCCTTGTGCTGTGCCTTAAAGGTTTTTAAACAGTATCGATTGGCTGGGACAGTCTACAATGATCTTCAGGACTATTCCAGTTCCCTTGTGATCTACTTAGGTTACTCTATGGAACCAGGCTTTGAGATCATTTTAGTCCCCCTGTAGAAAGACTTGTTTTCCTTTGTGGTCTCAGAATTATGTCATCAGAACACAATATAGGTGACAGCAGCTTCCCATCCTGGATAGGAGGTTGCTGATGAATCACCTGGGAAATTGAAACAATAGATTAAGGAAAAAAAGCCTCTTCTGACAGCTATTTTCTTTTTAATTGACTACAGGAAGATCTAGAGCATGTGTTCAGTACCTGAAAATTTATGAGTAATTATTTGGCTGCTCACCCCTTGGGTATACTTGGGCATAATCCCTTTAACTCTAAGCAATTTCATGATAACAGGGATTTGACATTATCTAAATATGATCATTCTATGTACTTTAAAAGAGGGAACATCTGTTTTTCTCTTTGTGTGTGTTTCAGTAACATCCCAACCCACTCATATATATTTGCCTCCTGTATGATACCCACGGAACTAGTTATTCTTTGAAAGGTGCTGACTTTGATCTCATTTAACTCAACATTTGGGAACAAAATAGGAGAGAACACAGAAGTTACAAGAATCCCTTAAGGAGCCCGGAATCATAGGTACCTGCCAGCTTCACCAAGCACTGGGTCAGCCTGAGAAAACTTACTTCTAGCAGGGGGTTTGTTTATCAGCCTTCTCAAGCTGGGTAGAATGCCTCCCAAGGACACACCTTTGAAATACAAGCAGTACTCAAGGGACAGATGTTGTGTAATGTGGAGTCCCTCTTTGATGAGTGGCTGCAGTAAGCCTTAGAAGACTCTACCTGGGGCACTCCTAGTGCCTCCTTAGCCATTAACAATAATACTTCAGAGCTCCGGAGGAGCCTTTCCTCCAAAGCTACAAGGCTCATTTTATTAGCAGAAATAACCTGCTGCCATCCAAGATAAACCAGTACTACTTGCTAGGGTGAGCCCATGTGTAGCAGAGTAGAACTGTACTCCATAGGGTTTCCAATGGCTGAGTTTTGGTGGAAGTAGATCATTAGCCTTTCTGAAGCACCTTTGGGTGGACTTGAACCTCCTTTGGGTTAGCAGCCAAGTACATAATCTGTTCAAACCACCCAGTGACCGACATCTATGTTACTACGGGTAAGACCAAACGTTAAAACAGTCTTTCGGTCTGCTATGGGCTTGCAGTACTACAAGGTAATTGTTCAAAAGAGCTATATATTCAGAAAGACCATATTTTACTTTTCTAAGAGGTAAAAAGCTCATTAATGGTCCCAATGGCTTATGGCCATATAGAATATAAGCTCCTTAAGAGCAGGCGAGGAGCTCTGGTGGTGTAGTGCCTGAAGCATTTGACTGCTAACCAGAAGGCTGGTGGTTCAAACCCACCAGCCACTCCCTGGAAGGAAGACCAGGCAATCTATTTCCATAAAGATTTACCACCTCGGACACTCAGAGGGGGCTGCTATGAGTGGGAATCGACTTGATGTCAGTTTGGTTTGGTAAGAGCAGGCAGGATGGTGACTTTCTAATTTTGGATTCCAATGGTACAGACATACCTCATTCTATTATACTTCACTTTAGTGAGCTTCATAGATACTGTGTTTTTCACAAATTGAAGTTTTTGGCAACCCTGTGTTGAACAAGTCTACTGGCACCATTTTTCCAACAGCATGTGCTCACTTCCTGTCTGTCTGTCACATTTTGGTAATTCTCACCATATTTCAAACATTTTCATAATGTTATATATTGCACACTTAAGGAGCTCTGATGACACTGTGGTTAAGGCATTGTGCTGCTAACCAAAAGTCCACAGTTCGAACCCCCAAAAGGCTCCATGGGGAAAGCCAAAGCAGTCTGCTTCTGTAAAGATTTATAGGGTTGCTTTGAGTCAGAAGCAACTTGATGGCAATAGGTTTGGTATATTGAACACTTAATAGACTATAGTACAGTGTAAACATAATTTTTATATGCACTGGGCAACCAAAATAGTCAGGTGACTTGCTTTATTGTGATACTCACTTTATTGCAGTGGTCTGGAACTGAACCCCCGTTATCTCTGAGGTATGCCTATATGTTTAACATAACAGATGAGTATTGAAAGCTAAGAAATATAAGCGTAGATGTAAAGTCTTGGCTCATGGCTTTACAGACCTAATTGTAAATATTACAGTAATATTCCAAATACCTGGATGCGAAATACTTAAATACAAAAGCATCCCATGTTTTGATACTATGTGCCATCATGTCAGCTCTGACTCTAATGGAAGAACACTGCTCAGCTCTGTGCCATCTCCCTGATCACTGTCATGTTGGAGTCCACTGTTGAGGCTGTTGTGTCACGTGTACAATAGGCTTAGTCAGATGTTTCTAGTCTCTAGTTAAGTTTACTCTGTGTGGATGCTGTTAGTGGGCTGGAGGCACATCTCTACACCATAGTGAATGAACCACGCTACCAAAGGCTCACTGGTGTGACTCATGAGAACAAGAAGAAATGGACTGTGGGTTTTTTTTTTTTTTTTTACCCAGGCCCACAGACCCAAGGTAAGGCTTCTCCAACTTTAATATGTACACAAGCATCTGGGGATCTTGCTAGACTGCAGATTCTTTCATCTCGTAGGTCTCAGATTCTTTCATCTCGTAGGTCTGAGGGACCAATATTCTCTGTTTCTATTTCTTTCAAGTTCCCAGGTAATGCTGCTCCAGGACAAGCACCACACTATGCCTAACCCAAGTCTAGGAAAGTATTTCAGAGTGGATGCTTCTTCCTAAACCAAGGTGATCTAGGTTGTTTACACGGAGAACATTACTTCCTCTAGGGAGAAAGACTCAGTTGGGGTGAGTCTGAACACTTTGGCAGCATTAGCTTACCTTCTTAGAAGTAGACTCGACAGAGCCTAGGAGGTGGTGGAGAGAAGAGCCCTAGACCTTCAAAGGCCCCAGCAGTGAGGATTAGAATTAATAATACTGTTTATGTAATGGGGAACCCCTAGATGGTGCAAATGGCTAGTGTGTTTGGCTGCGATTGAAAGGTTGGAGCTTCAAATCCACCCAGAGGCTCCCTGGAAGTAATATTTCAGAAACCTACTTTTGAAATATCAGCCACAGAAAACCCTATGGAGCACAACTCTGACACACATGGGGCTGCCACCAAGTCAGAGTAGACTTCATGGTGCTTTTCTGTTTCAAGTAAACTTAATTTCAGTAAGTTAAGTTGTGCTAAAGGGAAATAGCAAATAATAGTTCTGGTGGTGTTCAGATATAAAAAAACATTTTAAGGCTGAATACGGCAGATCCACTAGGAACTCGGTGAACTGCCTGAAACCATATGCTAGCTCTTAAACACATGGGCATTTTTCCAGAGAGAGGATGTAGCTTTCAACAGATTTTCAATGGTGTTAGAAACTAAAAAAAGAACTAAAGAACCCACTGCTGTATAGTCAAGTTTCAGTAAATACCAAAGACCACTAAGTCTATGCCACTTCATAAAACTAGCTCCTGACATATGTGACACTTTTAAAAGGTCTCTATTTAGTCTCAATGAAAATGATCATCATCAAAAACCAATGTTGTCACATACCAGGAAAAAAGAAAAAAAAGCAAACTCATTGTCATTGAGTTGATTCTGACTCACAGCACCCCTGTAAGACAGAGTAGAACTATGCCATAAGATTTTCAAGGTTATAAATCTTTATGGCAGCAGACTGCTTCATCTTTCTCCCATGGAGTGGCTGCTATGTTTGAACCACTGACCTTTTGGTTATCAGCTGAATGCTTTAACAACCATGCCACCAGAACTCCATAATGACATTGTTCCAGAGGAAATGTTAATAGGTACTTGTGCCCAGGGTACATAAATGGGTTTGGGATACATATTTTGCCGACTATATCCCCTTGCCTCTCCCTACCCCAAGAACTAAGCCTGAAGCTGGGAGGATGGGACACTGTAAATAAGAGACATGCAGTCCTTACTCTCCTGAAGGGACCAAGACTGTATTTCCCTGAGCAATTGTTGAATGGCAAGTGCTGTGGTCTGTAGCTGATGGCAAAGTCAAAACAGTTTTTATAGTTAGAATAACAGCCATTCTAGTTGAGCAGTTTAGACCATACACATAGAGAGGAAAAAAATTAAAACTGAAAAAAAATAAAAAGTCTCCATTAAGTCAATCATGCCTCTAGGACCAAATATTTTGATTTGACCACATCCTACTTAAGGCAAGAAGCCAGTTAAGTTGGTGTTAGCAGACTTGTATTGATATTAGTCTTCTGTTTTGGAAGGAAAACTCTCAGTAAGTTTAAGGAAATTCTTGAGGAACACAGCTGCTTTCTACTTTGGGGCTGCACAGTCATCTACTGCCACTGAGAAATTCATCAAATTCAGAAGTATTGGTGGTACAGCCAGGTTCTACAACTGTTGGCCATGACCTTGGTCAATATGCTATCGAATTTTCACTAGCTGACCTCTTCATGGGGGCAAACGGCTACACCTTCAATATCAGGTGTCTCTGAAAGGCACCCTGTTATCCATTTTTCAAAGATGTAGTGGTATTTTTTGAGAAAACACTGATGTATCAAAGTGTTTTCCCAAAAGTATAAGTAAATCTTGGAAACTGGTGTCCTCTCTCTTTTTAAGTCACTCTTATTTAAAGGAAAACAAGAACTAGAACTCTGTCATCTGTTGTTACCTAAATATCTTAAATCTTACATATAATGCCATATAGCATCTAAAATCATTATTCTTATTTGGTCTCAAATAGCACTGATGGGTGTTAGGGATTCATTTTATTTCTTCAGGATTAGAGTTACAGGACTTGAATCGGTGGGCAAACCCTTTTTGCTAGTCATTGAGCTGATTTAAACTCATTGTGGCCCCATGTGACAGAGTAGAATTACCCACAGGGTTTTCTAGGCTGTAAACTTTATAGAAGCAGATTTCCAGGTCTTTCTCCCATAGAGCAGATAGGCGGATTTGAACTACCAGAATTTTGAGAACTTAAACACTGTGCCAGCAGAGCTTTTTGCTATGGGGGTTGATTATTTAGTAATTTATCTACCTAGCTTTGAGCATCTGCCTTTGGATAACTCTAGTCAACAAGAGGGTATGGATTTGAGAGTTCAGCCTGAGTGGATTATGTGGATTCAAAGTTTAAGAACAGGATTTAAGTTCTATCTTTTAAGGAGTTCAAATGAAAAACCTCTACATTTGTGCTTTTTTAGGCCTGTCAATATATATTTATTTTTTTAAAAGGGAGGAAGAAGAAACTCATCATCGGTGCTTTTCCATGACATGACTAAATGTTTCTGCTTTTGACATTTTTCACTAGCATCCATAAACTAAATTTACGTCTAGAGAAACTCTATTAGGCAGTTTGTGTTCTTAGTAATGAACCCTAAAACAAAGACCAGGATATTCCACAAACCTCCAGCTCAAGCTCCTCTCTGTCCATCTCCTGATGAATGCCTCCAATGTAGTCATTGGGATCGTAGTATTCATGGACTGAGGGATGCCTGGAAAAAAGATGACAGATCTTTAAGGCCCTTGCTTCCAGTTTTAAGTCTTCGTTTCATTACTCCCCTCACAAGGCCCAGCAGTGACCTGGCAGGTCACAGGAGCCTTTGCAGGAATTGGAATTCTAGGGTTCTGTGGGCACTTTCACAGCTCACTTCTGTGGACACGGCTCCCAGGATGGGCAGGATCTCCATCATCACATTTCTACCATATGAGTCCAAGTCAGCTTTGTTCAGAATACTCAGTTAAGATGAGAGGTGAGAAGGGCTGGCTTTGTTGTTTTCAGAGACCATCCATTAGCTGACCAGTCATGTGATTCACTGTGACTAATTTCTACCTCAGTTTCTATAAAGCAGACTGGCACATATTTAACCCTTCTTGTTTCTTTGCTACCCTGTGTCTTTGGGGAGAAAAAGGCTGGGCTTTAGGCAATATTCAGAGACATGTATTGTCCTCTAAGATCTGTTCATAGTGTTTCCTGTGCTACGGCTGAAACTGTTCTGCTATGACCTAGGATAGTGTTTTTTCATTCTTGTTTGACTGTATTCACAATGAGAAGTATATTTGACATCACAACACAGTACATACATAAATGTATAAATAAAATACTTATTTGTGTGGATATGTATATGTATGTAAACCCCCCACCCCCACAAGCTTGTCTTTTTCTAGGACAATATATCTATATATGCATATATATATATACACACACACACACACACATTATATATATATATAAACACTTCACAAAACCCACTACACCTCTTTGAAGATGCCATTAATGGAACTGGTAGGATTAAAGGCAGTGGGAATTATAACATGTTTGGTTTTGGAAGGAGCTTAGAGTCCACAGTGCCAGATGTGGATGGAAGGCTTCAGTCTCTGATTGTTGGCTGGAGACCCAAACATTTGTGTTCTCAAAGATCAATGCAGCGATCAATGGGCTCTGGCCTTCCCTCCCAGGCACTTAGTTTTGAAACAACAGATCAGACACAAGTAGTCATTTAAACAAAGGCTGGCTTTCAATTTTCTGGCCCCATCAGGCAAATATACTGCCTGCACTTAAGGGGCTTTTAGTACTAAGAATACTGTTGGATGGCCTGGGCTTTCAAGCACCAACTTAACGCTCCCCTTTCAATTCCTATGCACTCTTGCAATGAATATGGTACACAGTGCTGTCTGACCCTGCAACCAGGACCAGAAGAGCTCTGACCTCTTGACTCTCCTGGCATTTTTCAAGTGGCCTCCTGGGGATAAGTCTTGTTATGTTAACTAGACTTAAGGGGAAATTAGAGGTTTGGCTTCTAAAAGGCCCATCACTGTGACAGGAATAGCCTTAAAAGGCCTCATTAGTAATGAGAGGTGGGTTGAGCCTACAAATATTGATTTGAATGATGGTACTCAATGAATTGGCCAGTTATTGCATGGAATCAACTGGGATGCTATAGAGTATTGTGCTGGGAGTTGAGCTCAGACTGCTGTTGGTGGGTGCCATAAATATTTGACTCAGAGTGTCCCCATGGGACAGACTAGAAGTACCCCCTAAGGTTTTCTAGACTATAGACAACACTGCTCTTTGGGGAAGCACATCACCAGGTCTTTCTCCTGCTGAGTAGGTTTAACCCCCAACCTTTAGATTATAAACCGAGCGCTTACTAACCATTTTACCACCCCAGGCTCCTTAGGTCAGATTTGACTTTAAATCCAGATACTGCCAACTTAAGCTGAGTACAGTCTGCTTGAGCCTACAGTTCATCTGTTTATGAAAGAGACAGGCATGTGCACATTGCCTTGTACCCACGTAGTGAATGTCAGGTTGATGCCCTGTCCACTGCCTTTACCCACTGTCAGCTGCAGCAGAATTTACTTGGAGTAGGGGGAATGAGCCCTGGATTCCATTAAAACCACAGGATGAAAGGCAGGCCTTTGTCTAGAATTCCATAGAACCACAGGCAATGTGTGCTCACTCTAGCTTTTGAGTTGCTAATAGGAGTCCTACAGGTATCATCACTCCAAGGTTTTCCCTGTAAGAGGTGAAAAGGCCCTTTGAAATATTTCATCAAGTCAATTGTATGAAGCAAGAGAGGGGGGGTGACCCTAATGCTTACTTGAAGATGGGGAAATACACATCTCACTCACTCACTCAGAGTGCAAATTCATATGTGTAAAGAGAGAAATTAAACTGAGCATCTTTGAAGCCAGAGGTCTCTATCTCCCAAATAATTTTACCTCTATCTTTAAATAATTAACAATGGCCACTGCTATCATCTACTGAGTGCTTACCATATGTCCTACTGAGGACTTTCTATATATTACTTCAGTTAATCTTCCAACAATCCTATGAGAACAAACACTATTACTATCCTCATTTTAATATAGCAAAACCGAAGCTGAAGGACATACAGTCAATTACCTAAGTTCTTTGGCTAGAAATTAGCCTGAGTATCAGGTTTGTTGTGCTCAAAGGCTCCTAGCTACTCTATGTCACTGGCAAAGAGTAAGAGTTATATGTGAAAAAAATGTGTGGAATCACAGCTGTTATTTAATTGGTGCATGCAGTACTTATATGAGGCATGTGTGAGCTTATGACATGAATCCAGGTTTGAAATGAGAATCAAAGCTGAACATACAATCTCCAGAGCTCTCGTCACACTTGCAACTTACTTTCGCAACTTACTTTGTCTATTTGAAAGAACAATCAGCATTCCCTCTAGTTAGAACTCCAGAATCTTCAAATTACCATTTGTAGTGACTAAAATTTTGTTCTGAAGCAACTTTTACAACATTTGTAAGTAATTCTGTTCTTAGACTATAATTTGAATAACTCTGCTCCAGGGTTATAATAAAGTAATTAATATGTCGGCACAGTTTTACAAGCAGGATTCAATTTATTGCCTCTATAAACAATACAGTTAAACATGGCAACGTGGAGGAAAATTATAAGATGCATTAATTTTTTTTTTTTTAACCACATGGAAGGGAGGGGGAAAAAAACAACTGAACTGTATTTATTGACTGAACTGAACAAGTTAGTGATTTACAATCACTATCACTTACTCTTCTGGCATTAGGTATGGATCCAACACTGATGGGGCAGGTGAGGACAGTTTAGAGAGAGCCATGATGTGTTCAAAGGTGATGTCAGTCTGAGTTCCCGTGTCCACCAGCTGCAGCTCTGAGGGAGGCGTGAACATTTTGGTTCGTGGCGTTCTTCTCAACACCTGGACTACGATGGGCTCTTTGGCTGTCTTGAAAGCTTCCACGGCTTGGTCATGAGTTGCTCTGGATAAGTCTTTGCCGTTTACCTGTAGAAAAATATTTCAGGTGGGATACAATTATAATTTTAAGCTGAAACTGGAAATTTAAGGTCCCTGGGCAACACACAGTTTGCATCCCATGACTAATCTAAAGATTGGCAGAGTGAGCCCACCCAGCATCACTGTGGAAGGAAAGCCCTATGGGGCACAGTTCTAATGCAACACATGGGGCAGCCATGAGTTGGAATTGACTTTGACAGCCAGGGGTTTGGTTTTGTATTTTGACTGGCTGTTTTCTTGGGAAGGCTTGTAAAAGAAGAACCTCAATTCTCTAAGTTTTGAGAATTTCAAAGAATGTGACTGCACCACTGGTGGGAAGGGGGGAGGGCTTTGGAGATATACAGATCTGGCATTAAATAATAAATCTCACAGCAGGGAAGTCTTGGCTTCCTCCTGGCATGTCTTTAACACAATTCCATCACTTGCTAATCTTGCCTCTTAAAGAAAAGACCAGCCTCAGGCTTGGAGCCTTTATCAGGCAATAATAGCTAACTAGAAATTAATTACATTGCAATGTTTTAATGGTGCATATTTTTCCAGCTTGTGGCAGGTGATTCTAGTTTTCCTTTTATGGTAGTGATATAAAGTTTATCTTTTAAATGATTTCATTTAATTAAAAAAAATGCCAATTAAAATCCTAATTAAATGATAATACAAGCCATCCATGAATATGACAAATAGGAAGAATTCAAATGGTGGATGTTTGGGAAACAAGAACTAGCTTGAGGGCTGTTGTTTCCCACTGTGTACAGGGCTTGGCTACTAAGCAAAAGGTTGGAGGTTTGAACCCACCGAGAGATTACCTGGGAGCTCTGGTAGCATAGTGGCTAAGACACTTGCCTGCTAACCAGACAGCTGGCAGTTCAAACCCACCAGCCACTCCTCGGAAGGAAGGTTGGGCAATCCTCAATCCTCCTTCTGTAGTGATACTGCCTCGGAAACCCAAGGAGGGGTCACTATGAGTTTATGAGTTGGGTTTGACTCGACAGCACATAACAAGAGATTACCTGGAAGAAAGCCCTGGTGAGCAACTTCCAAAGAAATCAGCCGTTGAAAATCCATTCACCTGTGTCACAGCAGAACTACACTACATTGGAGTCGATGGGAACTGGTTTGGTTTTTTTGCACTGTCTACTGAATAACTTGTTAACTTGTGAGGTCATTGTGGTGGTGCAGGAGTTAAGCACTCAGCTGCTACCTGAAAGGTTGCAGGGCAGTTTGAACCCTCCCAGCTGCTCTCTAGGATAAAGGCTGGCAATCTGCTCTCACAGTACAGTTCTTTCTTCTCTGTCCCATACAGTCAATATGAGTCAAAATAGGCAGCTAACAACAACTGAATTACTTGAGAGCTCTTAACAGTTACACCATCACCCGGTTCAGTTGGCAGGACCAAAAATGTGTTTCTCTCTGCAGCCTCAAATAAACTACATGAGCTCAGCCTTCTAGTGAGCAATGGGTCAGAACTTTGGATTTGTGTCTAGGATTCTTTCCAAATGACACAAACTAAGTCCACAAGGCTATCCACAAGGCTATTTTTAGAGTAGCTTGATCAAGGATAGAGATGAGAAACCAGAATCTTATTTCTAAAAAAAAAATGAAGTTATTCTGAACAACATGTAAGTCCAACTATTTAACTTACCCTCTCTCCCCACCCAATAGAGCAAAGGCCTATGACACTGTGTTCAGATAATGTTTAATAATTGGACTAAATGACAGGCTCTGGAATATTTCAGTATCATTCTCCAAATGTGTGATTGCTTTTTTAAAATCAAATATAAAACAGAGTGGCATGAGGACCACATTTCACAGAATAGATGGCTGCAGAAATTTCTCAGCTTCTCAAATCTTCTCTGGAGAAAATCTTCTCTGGAGAGCAACAGTGTCCCCTTTAATTCACTTATAAGAAATTTTAGACTCAAGAACTCCTCCTATTTTAAGACAATTTTTCAATATGCATGTTATATAAATGCCAAAATAAACACCAAACCACAGCCTTTTCCTATGTGGCGCACATTTTTTTCCCCTTTTAGTATATTAGTATACAGTACATATAAGGAGCTCTGGTGATAAAGTGGGTAAGGCATTTGGCTGCTAAGCAGGTTGGTGGTTCAAACCCACCAGCTACTCTGTGGGAGGAAAGTAAGACCATCTACTTCCATAAAAATTTACAGCCTTGGAAACCCAATGGGGGTTGCTATGAGTCAGACTCTGGATAGCATTGAGTTTGTGTTTGATACAATATATTCTTAGTATACAGTAGTTCCCTCTAATCCATGGTTTCACTTTCCTATGATAAATGGCAGTCCAAAAAATATTCTGGAATGGGAAATTCCAGAAATAAACAATTCACAAATTTTAAACTGTGTGCCATTCTGAGTAGTATAATAAAAACTCATGCCATCCTACTCCCTTATTACAGTAGTAGTAGTAATGTTTTGATGCTTGTTGCAAAGTAGTGCCCATTAGTTTTCATGAATGCTGTTCCTCAGGTTTTTAATGTAAGACAGGTAGAGACTTAGGGTGTTCTTTGTCCAAGCAGAACTTGAGTATTGATTCAGCAGCTCTTTTTTAGTTCTCCAAACCCTTTTCTCCAAACCCTTTCACCCTGGCCCTAACGGGACAACAATTCTTCAGTCAGAGTGCCTTGTAAACAACAGTTTGGTTGAGGAATAGATGTGGGATTTTGTCCCTGTAATGAAGTCGAAATGAATCATGCCAGAGAAGATTATTCATGACTTGGATTCAATCCACTTAAGTAATTTACTTACATCATTGGGGACTTAGGCAGAAAAAGAATGCTGGGCTACAAAATGGCTCAAGGGCCCCAGTAAATAAGGGACTGTCTGAACTGCCAAACTAAATCTTCCACCCTGGGAAGTAGAAACATCAGAGTTTACCACCACAACTATCTTTGCTCCCCCTCCATTGAGAAAATGATTTTCTAAGTCTCCAAATGAACTGACAATCTTTATGCCTTCCCAGCTTAGAGCCCAGAAGGTTGAAGGCTTGAGATGGGAATAGGGGATGAAAACAACTTGGAGGACTATGAAGTTCACACTAATGCATGACACCCAAAGTCAGCTACTATAGGAATTTATAGTGTGGCAGTAAATTTGTTTCAGGAGTAAATTACTGCAACATACACAACATCCTTAGGATGTGGCCAGTGCCAACTATTAGTCACACTGGTTTTCTCTCCTTGGAATTCACTAACTGGTACCATAGTTAGTTTTACCCACAACGAACTCAGATATGAAGCCTTTTCCCAAAAGAGGATGAACATGAACTTTTCTTACTATGATGTCTCTTTACAAGTTCCTGCCCTCTTCAAAACAAACAGTAAAGCCAACAGGGCTGAGGTATTTGGACCCCAAGAGTCTCCTATTTGTGTTTAAAGTGAAACTCATCCTGGGAGTCCTTACTTTTTAAATAAACAATGCACAGTCTTGCAAATACTGAAACAAGCCATGTCAGTTGCCTGGTCAACACCCACCTCTCCTTGTTCTACTTCTTTTCCAAGAGCACTCTGATTTTGTTTCCTTTGCAACCAGACCAGAGAGCATTCCCTCTGGGGGAGTCTCAAAGTGCAGATTTTGATTTAAGGAGTAAGACGACCTTGATAGGCTCAAACCAGACTCACTGCCATTGAGTTGGTTTTGACTCATAGTGACCCCTCTTTGAGTTCCCGAGGCAGTAAATCTTTATGAAAGTCTTCCTTTTGAGGAGTGGCCAGTGGGACTGAACTGCCAGGCTTCTGGTTAGTAGTCAAATGCCTTAGGCACTATGCCACCAGAGCTCCTGCATGGGGATACAGTATAATTATGGCTGATTCTTTAAAGTGTAAACAAAACTGCACAAGCTCCCTAGCAGATTCCCCTTCTGACAGGAGGTAGTGATGACACTTTTCTGCCTCTGGTCAAGTCTGCAAGTGATGCCTGGACTTGCAGTAGCCAGTTGGGACCACGAGAGAAACTGGCCAAGCAGGCTATGTCAGCCACTGAGGAGACAGAGAATGTGGGCCCTGGTGACACCATAAATGAATGAAGCTAATCAAGCTTACCAAAAAACTCACTGCTGTGAGTTGATTCTGGCTCATAGAAATCCCCGTTGGATTTTGGAGGCAGTAAACCTTTATGCAGGCAGATTGTACCACCAACTTTCTGGTTAGCAGTCGAATACCTTACTGTGCTGCCAAAGCAAAAAACGAAACCAAAACCATTGCTATCGAGTTGACTCCACCTCCTAATGACCCCCACTGGGTTTCTGAGGCAGAAAATCTTTATAGAAGTAGACTGCCCAGTCTTGCTTACATGGAGTGGCTGGTAGGTTTGAACCACCAATCTTCTGGTTAGCAGTCAGCTGCCTTAGTCACTGTGCTACTGGAGCTTCTTAAATGTCACACTAGTATGGTATAAAATTAGACAAATATATTCTCATTTGTTCCTTCAGAGATCCTTCTAGCTGCATAAATGCATTAATAAATAATGCCTCACTGGTTAGGAGTGCATCTTAATCAGGCCACTTATCTAGAAAAGTGATGGCAACTACTGCTTTACTTGGATAGCTTCTCATAAGCCAAGGCTAAAAACGACTGATCAGATGTTTAAATGGTGTGTAGAAAACAATAACCACCACCCATCTGTCAGTTTGTCGTACTATGGTGGCTTGGGCGTTGATATACTGGTAGTATAGCTTCCAGCATCCTAGCCAGTATCAGCAGGATCACCCAACGTACACAGCTTGCAGCAGGGTGATCTACACTTCTGAAAATTAGCCAGTGAAAGCCCTACGGGTTCTAACATAATACTGTCTGATAGAGTGCTGGAAGATGAGCCCTGTAAGTTGGAAGGCACTCAAAAAACACAGTGGCCATAACAATGAACTTGAGGTGACCACTGATCAGGCTGGACTGAGCAACATTTTGTCCTAGTACCTGGGTGGTTGCCATAAATGGAGCTGACTTGACAGCACTAACAATAAACAACAGAAAATGATGAAGAACCCTCCTGGAGCAGACTAAGCTAAGGGGATTCCCAGGGGCAAACAGATCACTTGTGTCTGGATGTACTCAATTCAATTACAAAAAGCAGGAAGGCTCATCTACACCAGTCCAACTTAGACACTGATGCAACAATACCTGCAACATACCTCCTGTGCAGGTTACAGAGGAAAGAACAGAAGGAAACACAAAGTGAAGCATGGAATTTGGAGTAACCGAGAAATGTGCTCTTGTGCCACCCCCAGAACCTCACCACCACTTATCACCCTGGGTCCCACAGAAGGGTGTTTCTGACAAACGTGCCTGAGGAGATGCTTTGCCTTTTAAAATCAAACACAGTTCAAGCCAGCACTTCCACAAGTCAGGTGATCTCCTTGCTTACAGCTCTGGGATGGAGTGCACACTGGTGGGAAGTTTGGCATCAGGCCTGGATTGGAATCCTGACTCTTCCATGGCCTGGTGCTATGGCTGTGGGCAAAAGAACTTGTGGTAGTTCAGTTTGTGTGTCAACTTGGCTGGGCAGCTGGATGCACTATTCCCCATGATGAGACTGGTAATCAACTCCATGGTGGAATCTACTGGGAACAGCTGAGGAGCTGCCTTTGGGTATGTGGTCTACTTCCTATATATAAGAAGCAGCTTTGAGAATGGGCTCTAGCATGCTTGGACCCTGCATATAGCTATGTCGTTGCTCAGCAGCCTGCCATGCTCTGCTGATCTTGGGAATTTCAATGGCCTTGAAGTAATGGCCTGCCGTGTGGTTTGGTAACATCAGGACTGTGCCTTTTAACTTGTCAACCTTGGGCTTGTCAGCTTCAGCAGCCAGGGAGCAGGAGGCAGAGCTGAAGCCCAAGGTTGAGAGGCTTTCACCCCGACCCTGGCTCTTGGAACTTGGACTTCTAGCCTCCAAAGTGTAAGAATAAACTCCTGTTTGTTAAGGCCACCCCATCAGTGGTATAGTCCTGTCAGAGCAGCATTAGGTAACCAGAGCAGATCTATTCTGCATCTCAGTTTTGCTTATCTGTAAAATAAACATAAACCCTTCTCCTGCCTTATCAACATGGTTATGTTTCAAAGACCAAGTTGTTATGCAAAATCAGAGGATGATCAGATCACAAAATGGAGGATGAATACATCATAACTGCTAAACCACTGAGAATCAGAGCCATGTGGACACACAGCCTTCACCACGACAGCCAGCTACCCTTGCGTCATACCTTGATGTTCGTTATTGCTAGACTTCTGTTGTTAATGCACATTAAATTTTTTTCTATGGTTGCAAATGTGAAATGTACAATAATGAGATGGTTGGTAAGGAGAAGATAAAATTATCGTGCCATGCTTCTTTGTCACATATAACTTTATAGTAATTCACATGCAAAAAAGAAAGTGCTCTGGTGGAATGGTTAAAGTACTCACTAAGCAGATTGTCAGTAGTCTGAACCCCTCAGGCACTCCACAGGAAAAAGATAAACCCTATTGGGCAGTTCTGCTCTGTCCTAAAGAGCCACTATGAGTTGGAATTGACTCAAAGGCAGTGGGTTTAATATGCAGATGGACTCTCAGGGTGCTGGAAATGGCTAACTTGCTTGGCTGTTAACTGAAAGATTGGAGGTTCAAGACCCCAAAGGTGCCTGAGAAGACAGACCATTGAAAGCCCTATGGAGCACAGTTCTACTCTAACAAATAACTGAGGTTGCCTGTGAGTCAGGCAACTGCTGGTTTAACAGTCATATGTTCCCAGGAGAATCAAAGCAGCAAACTTTAGCCTAGGTAGGTAACCTTCAGTCCTGAAAAGACTTCTTTACTTCCCAGGCTAATGAATTAATGCACTAAAATGTGCGTTAACATTTTCAGTCCTGGAGTTTGGATCTTCTAAATAGGTACAACAGATAAATTTTACAGGACTTGACCTGCCACACACACTTCTTGACAAGGTATTTTCGGGGTCATTACATTCTCTTAAAAAGAGACCAGGCAGGAGTTCACAGGCAAATTTGTTTTGAATTACCTTGTGCACATAACACTTATTACACTGTCATCTTGGGATCACATCACTGAGAGACTTAGTGAGGTGATGACTCTGGTACACGCGATCAGCCAACTGAAAATGACAACCTTTATTCTCAGGATTAGCATCACATCTACATTACACAAAACAGCGATGATGGCTGCAATTACCAACGGAATGCTCATATAGTGATGCTTTGGCCCAGTCAAATTAAATATCATTAACTCGCCCAATTGAGCAGATTGCTTTAAAACAGTTTATGCAGCTCTAAAACCAAGTAAATGGAATGTTTGGGAACAAGAAATGCTGATTGCAAACTCTGTCTTTATTATAAATTAAATGGTTAAGGTATTCAGCTCAGGCTCTGGCTAGTCCCCTGGGACTTAGGTGCATTTCTGGTGAAAATTCAGTCAGTCTCAAGGCAAATATGACACGACACTAAGAGACCTTAAAGAGGTACTCTAGTGTAAGGTCTCTGGCAACAAGACAGACAACTATGCTGAGGGAATGAAATTATTCCTTCCGGGTTCCATTTAAGTCTGGTTGCTATGAGTCAGAATTGACTCCTCAGCAAAGTGTTTTTGGTTTAACACAGCTGTTTCTCCCTCTATGAGATATCAGTAGCTGACTTGTCTAAGGTCTTTGAGAACACATACAAAGATGGGGGGGGGGTTCCATTTCATCAACAACCCATCTGTCATTCATTCATCTAGCAAGTACTCACTGAGTTTGAGCAGATATGTTCCCCTACTGGCTGATGGATGTCACTAGAGGATTTTCTTAGGGGTACAAAAAAATGAGACCACAGCAGGTGGGAACACTTAATAAATAGTTCTGGGCAGCATCTTGCCAAGGATTTGATTTGGACAAGACGGACAGATTCCTCTGAGACTGCATATGCTAGGACACTAACCCAGAATTAGAATTGAATATCACTAAGGCATTTGACTGCTAACAGGAAGGCTGGCAGTTCAAGCCCACCAGCCACTCCTCGGAAGGAAGGATGGACAATCTACTTCTATAGTGATAACACCTCGGAAACCCAAGGAGGGATTGCTAAGAGTTGGGTCTGACTCAACGGCACATAACAACATCACTGTTTACCAAGAAATGAGGCAAGGGTGGTTCAGTGGTTGAATTCTCACCTTCCATGTGTCCATGTGTGAGACCCGTGTGTTGCCATGATGCTGAACCGGTTTCAGGAGTGCTTCCACACTAAGATTAGGAAGGAAGGTCTGGCAATCTACTTCTGAAAGTCAGGCAGTGGCGACCCTGTGTGTCCCAACAGTGTGATCCCGTTGTGTATGGGTTGTCATGTGTCAGGGCTGACTCAACAGCAGATAGAAGCACTACCATCAGAAACTACCAATGATAAAGTTATTGTCACACAGGCTCACCTTTCAAAAAACAGGAGCTGAGAAAACTTTCAAAGTTTCTACAACTTAATGCTAAGCAGTTCAGGTTATTTTCAAATGTATTTATTTGGGAAAGACATACAATATTCGCTCTGAATGAGAAAATGAGTATCTGCTTATGGGAAGACATTTCGTTCCTGAGGATCAGCGTATCCCAATCATCTCCATGTCTATTACACGTGCAAATGACCGCAGTATAAAGTGCTAATGCAATTTTAAATTCAGCCTACTATAAATTATGCCCCTGGCTAAAACCCAACTTTTATAGGGTTCATTTAATTAAATACAAGGGCAGTGATTTCATTCTGTAAAATATCACACCTATGTTTTCAAACTAATTAAAACTTAGATTCCACTAGAAGCAATACACGATAATAAACGATAGGCTGGAAAGTAAAATGTTTCCAAACCTAATTTAGGATAGATTAAAAAAATTCTTCTTTTTCCTTTCAGGAAACTCTTGTCTGTCTTCATTTATTCCAAATTTATTGTCTGAGCTAGGGATCAACGAAAGGAAGACCAACTTTTCCAAAAGCAGGTATTATGGCTGTTTTAAAAAAAAACCCAAACTCACAGCCATTGAGTCGAATGGACTCACAGCGACCCCTCTCTGGGTTTCCAAGGCAGTATCTCTACTAAGGTAGATTGCCCAATCTTCCTTCCGAGGAGCAGCTGGTGGGGTTGAACCACCAAACTTCTGGTTAGCAGTCAAATGCCTTAGGCCTTGTGCCACCACAGCTCCCTCTAAGGACAAATGATGCTCAGGTTAAAGTTTGTACAGGGCATGCTTCAGTTTGGAGATGAGTAGACACACATGGATTGTAGTTACATGATTGTAGTTTTCATGCAGTGAAAACATACATCTTTTATGGGTACATTTGGTTTCTAATAGGGATCCCAGAGGAGTATGTCTGGGGCATTTTTTATGAGTTCCTGATGTTACTTCTCTAGATTTGGTATCTCTACAACTTGAGGGTCCCTCCCTTACTTCAGATGAATTTACATCACATCATAGCTAATTTTCTGGTTAGAAGAGTCTTCCTCTTCCTTGTGTTTAACTTAAACATCTCACATTTTATCTTAAAGTCAATTTGATCAGAAATTAGTATTGCCACTCCTGCTCTCTTACAG
>NW_006921767.1:4142283-4178831 GCF_000298275.1 Orycteropus afer afer | reverse complement strand
GCCTCCAAACATCTCACATTTTAAAGTAAATCATTTACTTTCTTCCTGAGTCTAGAATAGTAAAATAGAGGCTAACAGATAATTTATGTACTTTTTAAAAAATGTACATCTCAAAATATGTAACAAAAATCATCTTCTCACGTAACAATCATGCCTTAGTCAACAACATGTTGCTTTATCTCTCTTCAGTGGCCTTGCTGTCATCCCCCTGAAATCCCAGTTTGAATGATGGGATTAAATGTCCATTAAACCTCAGTGCATGCAAATCATTATGCATGTTATTGTACACACTTAAAATTTACATGCACTTTTTTTTTTTTTTACATCATCTTAAAGAATTTAAGGTGGTATTTAAAGCAGCAGCTCAACATATTATAGGAAAGTACTTCTGGAATTTGGAAATCTACTTCTACAGCCAAATCTTCCTACCTTTTAAGCCCCCTAAGCTCTTCTTTCGGATGAGAGTGTCTTTACAGCGATACAGTTAATTCCTCTGAAGCAGGAGTTCATTTGTCTCCAAGTCAGTTAAATGTAGCACTTCACATAGTCCTATTGACATTCTGTGGTCCACCACTGTTCATCCCTGGAAGACTTTTCTTGCAAATGTCTTCCGCTGTCCTTGTCTCTCACCTGGATATGGACCCAGCCATCTGCTGCCCCATATTTACAAGTTCAACATTGCTTGGGAATATTCACACACCAGGATGTGTTGGCAAATCGAGTCAAACAGGTTCTTACCCTTCATAGTTTTTTCTTGATCTCTAATTACATAATTATTTATCTGTTTATTGCCTATTTTTTTCCAGGCCCTGAGTTCCACTAGGGAAAGAACTGTCTTTTGTTCACTACACTATACCCAGAGCTTAGTATAGTGGCTGGTAAGCATTCCCCTGTGCACATCTATTTGCTTTTCATGAGGCCTTCTACTCTAAACTCAACGTTTTCTATGTCATCTTATATGTGTAGCTAAGTTTACCAAACATAATTATGAGTCTACTTAATTTCTATTTTTCAGATATTAAACAAGAATAAAATATAAGTGTGAGTTATATTTACACACACACATTTAGTAGGAAGCAGTTTCTTTGGTAAATTCATACTGTGCTGCTTCTCAGTATCATTGGTACCCAGAAGAATAGGCAACATGAGGGCCGGAAAGGCCATGGAGTGTTTATGAAGGAACAAGGTGGCTCTAGCTATGCTCTCTTGCTGGCTCTGGGTTCTGTACTTCAAGTGACAACCCTCCAATACAGAGGAATGAGAAAAGCAATACCAAGTTTGTAGATCTCAGAAAATACCAAATTGGCTTCTTTTCTCTCTCTTGGAACACAGAAACACACTCAGAAAGCACACCTCTGAGAGATGGCTGTGTGGGCTGAGTTGTGAACAGGGTGCTCAGCAGGGAGGCGATAGGATGGCTGTGCTCGAGGCTATGCCAGCTCAGAGGGAAGGGGCGCCTTCTACTACCTCACACTAAAGTGCCAGAAGGGCAGGCAGTGTTCCAGCTATTAACAGGTCAGTGGAAGCATGGGGTGGCCTGCTCTTGCACACCTGCATTTGAACCCTAGATGCATGGAGGGACTCAAGTGCAAGTTGGTCAGCTCAGATTCTTCATCTCTACACCAAAAGGGTTTGGAAGAAGTACTGTACCTGTGCATTTCCAGGCTAGAGAATCTGAGAAAGTAGATACCAGTTACTCTGTGCTTCATTGGCCATACCTTATTATCTAATGAGAGACTGGGAGACACGAAGTAAAATGCTGGCATTTCTGATACTTATAATATAGTCAACAATTGTGCAGGACTTACTCTACACCAGGCACTATTCTAAGCTTCTGACACACATTTCCTCACTTAATCCTCCTAAGCAGGTATTACCACCATTTTACAAGTGAAAAAGAACAAAGAGAGCACTGGGCACCTGTAGATACTCCAGTCAAGATGCTGGTGGCATTCACCTTAAACTCGGAGCTAACTGCTTTGTTTAGAATAGAAAAGAAGTTTTGCATCTTATTATATATCGATATTATTTTATTTAGCAATCATATTAATTATCTCTCACTGTAAAAGGCCAGTGCAGCCAAAGATCAAAGAGGGAAAGCATGGCTACATTTTGATAAAACCTTATGAAAACCATTTTATGATGGCTTATGATGACATCTGCATCTCCCAGGTATAAACTTTACATTGGCCTCATAAATATCTTGTGTGAACTTAAATCTGTTAGCAGTTTTCCTCAAAGAATAGAGGGCTGGCTGGAAGAAGATCTCTACCCTGTAGCTTCTCATCACCCTATAAAAGGACACATGAAGAGATTGCTCCATCGATGGAAATGTCACACAGAATTTGAAAGAAAGTGGAAAAGACATGCTTAATGATGTTTTGTGTTGTATGCCAACATAGTCATTTAAGTTTCAAAATTAGGAGAGGATACTAATGGATGCTACATCTCCATAAGGGCCACAGTCAAGGTTGAATGTTTCCATTCTAGGGTCTGATTGCCTGGTTTAAATGTAGGCTGTATCAGCCATCACCCTGAAACCATGATTACACCCTGAAACCATGATTAACTTCTTGGTGCCTCAGTTTTCTCACCTAATGCATAGAGTTGTTTCTTAAAGTTATATACACAGCAGAGTGTTAGGGTTCACACCCCTACAACAATGAGCTTTCAATGAATGTCAGCTATTTCTTATCTTTCATGGATTCTAAAAATTACTGAGAAACCCACTATGTCTCAAGCATTGATAAAGTGGTGACCAAGGCTCAGTAGCTCGGATGAAACAATCATTGGGCTTCTGGGTAAGAAACACACAGGGGTCTATAAGCCTCCTCTGCCAATTACCAGACATGTGACTGAGTAAATTATTTCTTTTCACCTGAAAATGGGTAATATTAAAGTTCTTACCTCACAAGGTTTTTGTGACAATTAAGTAAAACACTTAGAATAGTGGCTGCTGACCTTGGGTACAGTACTGTGCTAACTGTATAAAGTTGGACAAATTACTTAATGAGGTTGAGAAGATTCACTGTGAAGAGCTTAGAACTGAGTCTAGCTCACAATAAGCACTCAATAAACTCTACCTTAGGAGATACTAGCCCAGATTTTGGCTTCTAAAAATTCCAGCTGCTTATCCCAAATAACTCACTTAAGAAAACACACAGAACAATTGATTCAATACTCTCTCCCGATGACAGAGCCCTTTTCTGGATCCCAAGGGCTGGAACTTTCGAGATGCCATATACTGGGTGTTTGCTCTGTGCCAGACATTGTACTAAGTGATTTACCCATTTCATTCAATCTTTACCATAAGAAGGACAATGGTAAAGTTGGTAGTACTATCCATATTTTACAAAAGAGGAAACAAAAACCTGAGCGAAAAAATTTCCTAAAAGTCTTCAGAGTGTGATAAGGACAGATGGATATTGGGCAGACCTAGTTCAAACCCCAAGTGTGCACTATAACCATTTAATCACATGACTGGGCACCTTATTGGCAGGTGTTTGGTTATACTGAATGCAGATTGGGAGCACTCATCAGCAAGGAGGAGAGGTGGGTACTACACAAAGACAGTTCTGTCCAAGGTGACCCTTAGAACAAGGATCCTCCTCCAAGAGGCACATTCATATGCTTGTCTTGGTGGAAATGGAGTGAGCTCTGCCTTGCCAAACCCAGTGGGCTAAGTCTACCAACCTTTCCAAGGGATTCACATTAGCAATGGTACCATTTTTAATGAGCAGATGGGAGAAAACATTAGTTTTGAGTATTTACTAACTGCCCCACTTCACCTTTGTTTTTAATTGCAGGGAAGCTGAAACCAACCAGAGGGAAGCTGAAACCAGAGGGAGAGACATTTTCTTCTCTCAAATGTTCTCTTACTAAGATGTCTCATCAAATTTCTATACATACTTTGTGAACGTACTTTGTGTTCCTGCTTATGGAACACCAATTAAAATAGTCTAAGTAGACCAAAGGAACCTCAGTCTCATTAATCCTTTTGTGACCCATGGGATATGTATTTTCCACCAACATTTTCAGTCTCTCAGGCTTCTTGGGAAGCTTCTATCCCTGCTGTAGTACATGCTTCCCTTTGGCAGGGACCTTAGCATAACTGTGTGAATCTGAAGAAACAGGCCTCACATCACCATTCCTACCACCAGTCTACCTGGGACATATGTGTCCCATGTAATTGTATCAAAATCCCTATTACCTCCAAAAGAGTTTTTCCCTTGATTTTCGTTACTGAAAACATATGGTAACAACAAGTCACAGAAGAAAATTATTTGGTCATGAAAAAGTTAAAACTGTGCATCCTTGAATCTTACACAGAAGCTGGGCCAAGAAAGATAATTTTGAAAAATGTTTATCTAATTACTCTTGGACTTAATGTCTTACACTTTTATTGTTCCCCTTAATGAATTTGTAAAATTTCCTATCTTTAAACAACAGAAAAGTCAGGTAACAGACCTAAAGTTGATACAGTTTATAAATAGAATTTCTTTCCTCTTTTGGATGTGTGTCTCAAAATTTAGTGTAACCTAACCAATGGTTGGGGAGCTCTGGTGGCATAGTGCCTAAGACATTTGACTGCTAACCAGAAGGCTGGAGGTTCAAACCCACCAGTCACTCCTTGGAGGGAAGATTAGGTGATCTACTTCCAAAGTGGTACCACCTCGGAAACCCAAGGAGGGGTTGCTATGAGTCAGATCTGACCTGACAGCAGTGAGTTTAAACCAATGGTTTGGTGTTTTGTTTTTCTTTAAGTTTTCTATTCTAATGAAAAAAAATGGTAACATGTCCCCTTTAAATCAAAACTAATTTTGGCTCCTGTGTAGCCAAGTAGTTCATCTTTGATTCAAAGGCCACGTGCCAAACTTCTTTTAAAATGATTTTGACAGAATTCTTGAAGAAACACCTATAAATTCTAAGCTGTGATCTTGCAGTAAAACAAAACTACAACAACAACAAAGGGTTGAAAGGGCCTGGAGCTAATATGAAAATAAAACTATGATTGAATCTTGGGAAAACAAGCTCTTCTTTAGTTTTCATACAACAGTACTTGATAATTGGCTCGCCCAGAAATGTCTCTCTAAAGAAATCATGATAGATCTTCCTAAACATGTCAAATTTCCTAAACAGCATTTTTTAAAAAAGGTTCTACACCCGAGAAAAACTATGAAGTATGGCTGGAATATAAAACATTCAAAGACTAAAGCTACTTCATTTCAATGATCCTATCTTTTACTTCTTTGAATGAATAATAATGCCTAACACTTCAGGCAGGAGCTCTGGTAGCGTAGTGCCTAGGGCACTTGACTGCTAACCCACCAGCCGGAAGGAAGGTTGGGCAATCTACTTCTGTAGTGATACCGCCTCGGAAACCCAAGGAGGGGTCACTATGAGTCGGTCGACTTGAGGGCAAATAACAATAACAACGCTTCAGGCAACCATTAACTATGCTGCCAGAAATTCAAGCTGGATTCAGAAGAGGACAAGGGATATCATTGCTGATGTCAGGTGGATCTTGGCTGAAAGCAAAGAATACCAGAAAGATGTTTACCTGTGTTTTTTTTTTTGGCTGTGCAAAGGCATTCAACAAATTATGGATAACATTGTGAAGAACGGGAATTCCAGAATATTGTGCTCATAAGGAACCTGTAGCATAGTGGCTAAGACACTTACTTGCCTGCTAACCAGACGGATGGCAGTTCAAACCCACCAGCCACTCCTCGGAAGGAAGGTTGGGCAATCCTACTTCTTTAGTGATACTGCCTCGGAAACCCAAGGAGGGGTCACTATGAGTTGGGTTTGACTCGACAGCACATGACAAAAACAACAACAAGGAACCTGTACATAGACCAAGAAGTAGTTGTTCCAACAGAACAAGGAGATACTGCATGGTTTAAAATAAGGAAGGGTGTGTGTCAGGGTTGTATCCTTTCACCAGACTTATTCAATCTGTATGCTGAGCAAATAACCTGAGAAGCTGGATTGTTTGATGAAGAATGTGGCATCAGGATTGGAGGAAGACTTGCTAACAACCTGCCATATGCAGATAACAGAACCTTGCTTGCTGAAAGCCAAAAAGACTTGAAGCACTTATTAATGAAGGTCAAAGACTACATCTTCAGTATGGATTACATCTCAACATAAAGCAAACAACAATCTTCACAAGTGGACCATAAGCAACATCATGATAAATGGAGAAAGACTGAAGTTGTCAAAGCTTTCATTTTATTTGAATCCACAGTTAATCCTCATGGAAGCAGCAGTCAAGAAATCAATGGCATATTGCACTGGGGAAATCTACTCCAAAAGACCTCTTCAAAGTGTTAAAGAGCAAAGATATCACTTTGAAGACTAAGGTGTGCCCGACCCAAGCTGTGGTATTTTCAATTGTCTCATATGCATGTGAGAGCTGGGCAACAAATATGGAAGACTGTAGAAGAATTGATGTATTTGAATTGTGTTGGCAAAGAATACTGAATATACCAGGGATGCCAGAAGAACAGACAAATCTGTCTTGGAAGAAGTACAGCCAGACTGCTCCTCAGAAGCAAGAATGGCCAAATTTTGTCTCTCATACTCTGGGCATGTTATCAGGAGGGACTGAAGGTTATCATACGTGGTAAAGTAGACAGCCAGCAAAAAAAAAGAAAAAAGGAGGGGGAAGACCTTCAACAAGATGGACTGACACAGTGGATGCAACAATGGACTCCAGCACAGCAAAGATTGTGAGTATGGTGCAGGACCGGGCAGTGTTTCACTGTTGTGCATAGGGTAACTATCAGTTGAAACTGAGTCAATAGCAGCATTTTATGTTCAATTGCTCACTGGGTTGACTATGTGCCTAGTAAAAAAAAATATATATACACAAACACACTGCCATGGAGTTAGATCTGACTCATAGCGACCCCTCCTTGGGTTTCCGAGGCGGTATCACTACAAATGCACTTCCTTCCGAGGAGTGGCTGGTGGGTTTGAACTGCCAGCCTCAGTTAGCAGTCAAATGCCTTAGGCACTATGCTACCAGTGCTGCACAAAAACAAAAACAGGAGGTATCCCAGAGAGGTTCTCATACTGGAGAATGAGATAGATGCTAATAATCCCACTTCTGAGGGATGGAACAGGAGCCCTGGTAACATAGTGGCTACACATTCCAATGTTAACTGAGAAGTGGTTTGAACCATCAGCCGCCCTGCCTGAGATAGGTGTTGTCAATATTAGTCTGTAAAGATTACAGCCGTGGTTATCTTATGGGGCAGTTCTATTCTGTCATGTAGCATCACCATGAGGCGGAAGGGACTTGAGGGCAGTCAGTCTGAGGGAAGGAAAGAGAACTTGGAAAAGATGGAGGGACAAGTGGGGCAAGAAAGGGCTCCTCTGAGCAAGTTATATTGAGCATGAATTGGAAGAACAGGAAGGGTTTATGTGGGGAGGAAGAGAGGAAAGAGTATTCCAGACAGATGGAACCGCATGTGCAAAGGTCTTATGGCAGAAGGAAACCTGGTACATGTGAAGCGCTGCTAACAGGTTGGAGTGGGTGAAATGGAGACTGATATGTACTGAAATTAGAAGGGTGGGCATGCTGACCCTCAGGTGACCCACACACGGGATTGATTTTGAGAGGATTTAAGAGGTAGGTGGAAAATTAACAGAACTAAGAGGATGTGTGTTCATGATTTTATCTTAGAAACATGATCACAGAAAATGGCCACTATGTCAAGACTGGACTGGAACAGACCTAAAGTGGTCCAGGCAAAAGACTATGTGGTATGGCCTAGGTAGAGCAGCCAGGACATACTTAGGAACTGTGGCACTTCTACCCACCCTCAAAATTTCTGGCTCTGCTCAACCACTGTTCCAATACTTAGCTAGTTAGCATACAGAATTAAAGCAAAAACAAAAAACTAAGCTTGAGTTTGTCCTGAACCCTTGACAAAATTCTGAAGTTTTCTTTGCAAATTATAGCTATACTTGCTGAGAAAATTTAGATTAAAAACCAAACTCACTGCCATCAAGTTGATCCAGACTCATAGCGATCCCCATTGGGTTTCTGAGGCAGTGAATCTTTACAGAAGTAGATCGCCCCATCTGTCTTCCCCAGAGCACCTGGTAGGTTTAAACTGCTGACCTTCTGGTTGCCAGCCAAATGCCTTAGAAGATACTTCCTTTCATTTACTGTGTTAAGAGACATATTTCTAAATTTGATTACAATGTCTAAAGGAAAAAATACTACACTTCATTCTACCAGCTCACATTTTGTCCTTAATATGTCTTGAGAAGTGCCTAAATGCAATAATTATAATGCATTAAGTGCTCAATTCAGATGCACCTTTACTGAATTGCCCAAAATTTATAGTTTGCTGAGACCTTTTCTTGAAACCAGAAGCCAGTGACCACTTTATATCAATAGAATCAATGAGTTACCTCTAAATTATATGTAATGAAATATGCAATTACCTAATGGTCCTGGAAGGGAGCCCTGGTGGCACAAAGGTTTTAAGCACTTGGCTGCTAACCAAAAGGTTGCCAGTGTGAACCCACTCAGTGGCTCCCTATAGGTCAGAGTACAACTGTCTTACAGGGTTTCCAAGGCTGCAGTCTTTATGGAAGCAGATTGCCACATCTTCCTCCTGTGGAAAGGTTGGTGGATTTGACCTACTGACTTCTGCTTAGCAGCTGAATGCTAACTATTGCACTACCAGGGCTCCTTCTCCATAAAGATTATAGCTTATAAAACCTTATGGAGCAATTCTGCTCTGCCACATGGGGTTGCTCTTAGTTGAAAATGATCCAGCAGCACCCAACACCACCACCAAATGGTCATGGTGAGACATCAATGGAAAATTCCAGAAATACTGGCTTTGACGGAAGAACCAATGAAAATGAATGGGGATAAATGACACTGAAGATGTCTACAGTGGAAGAGACAGAAATTGGGATGATTTAGAAGCCTTATGAATCAAAAACAAACTTAAATTTGTACTGCTTTCTCACTGATTTATAAATGTGATTTATAAGTGACATAAAAAGAATAATGATGACATCCTATGATATTTCTCTCTCGTAAAATAGGAAATAAAATGATTTGCCCTCATGACTTCATAGGCATGGGAGTGCTTTAAAATATGACCATATTATAATAATTGATCTTTGCTTTTTGTGATTAAATTCTGGGAACGAAGAATGGCAGAATAATTACATATTTCAGATGCAGAGCCCCTGGCATAGAAGTGGCCCTCAATAAGTTTGTTGAGCTAAACTAAAAAAATACAGTTAAAGATGTCTGTGGGAAATATGAACTGGGTTAATGAACACTATGAGATTCATGTGTATGTGATTTAATGGGTAACTGCTGGGAACTAAGAAGAGAAATGATGAAGAAAACAAAATATACTCTAGTCAAACTGGGCCTCAGTTCCTCATCTGTGACTTGGGAGGCTGCTCTAGATTATTATGATTATGATTTTTAATGGAGGATGAACCTTATAAAACAAGTATCTAAGGCCCTCCTTAATTATTCCAGATTGCAGAACACCTGGCTGCTATGAATGCCTTATGGCCTTTGGGGAGACAATTCCACAGTGCCTGCCCCAACAATCCCGCCAACACTCTAGAAATAGGAACCATGCTCCTCAATCCTTTCACACCCTTGGTTCCTTCAGTGGCCCATGCTTATTGGATACTCAAAACTTCTTGACTTCATTTTCTTGTTCTCAGTTTTGATTACATGCACAACCAGAGTGTTCCTTCGAAGTGAGGATGGTCAGACTTTGTCTAGTTTACATTGGACATGCCATTGGGAAGAATCCATCATTAGAAAAGGACATCATGGTTGGTAAAGTACGGGGTCAGCAAAAAGGAAGGAACCCCTCCATGAGATGGTTTGACGCAACAGCCGTAAGAATGGAGTCAAACAGACCAATGATCATGAAGATGGCAACATTATATTCTGTGATAGGTAATGTTGCTATGAGTCAGGGCTGATTTAACAGCAACTAACATCATCATTCTATCAGGGCAGAAGGGCCTTTCAAATGTCTCCCTGACTCAAATCTAATAGGAGACAGAGAAGAGATGGACACTTTGTCTGTGGTCACCTGGAGAAATTTTGGTTGGATGACAAAATAATCTTGACCATATTCCAGCACAAGAACACTGGACTAACTCTGGGTGGCTGGTCAAAGCAGAATTCTGAACTCTCTCCTCTGCTGTCTAATTATTAAAGAAGGGTTAATCATAAAACTAAAGGGCTGCATTGTGAGAGTAAGGAGAATAAAACCATTTGCAGGCACACACAGGAATTCGCACATAGACTCAGTCCCTAAGACAGAGAAAAACCAGCAGCATTTTCTAAGATGATTTATTAGACATGGGTAGAATTTGCTAGAAACCTACCAGGAACAAATCATCTGGGAAGAAATTAATGAACCAAACAAAACACTTGATAGTGCAATTAGAATATGAGGAAATGTAGGGGTTTTCCAAAGAAAGAGCAAGCGAGAGAGAGGAATATGTGTACATGATTTTGATTTTGTCAAACTTAATGCCAAAAAAAGAATCTAACAAATATTTTAAAGATTGAAGTTATCAGACAGGAGAGGAAGGTGACTGGCGTAACATTTATAGTCCTGATACTTCTATAGAGTTAGCATGTATGCCCAATTGGGAAGAAGCTCACACTTGCAGCTATGTTTCAGAAAAATGGTGTGTGGGTCTGAAAAAAATGAGATTGCTGGTGGCAAAAATATGGCTTCCTCGTCACAGAACAGCAGAGTGCAGCCATGGGAAAACACAATGTGTTTCTTTAGTTGCTTTAGGCAATAGTAAATTTTTTTTCCTACTTTTGTTTGGGTCAGAGATTTTTCCTTTAAATATTTTCTTAGCTGAATTTGAAACCAAGAATATGAAACTCTCTAAGCCTGTCTTTAACCTCATTTTCATCACACCTCATGGATGAGTTAACCGTAAAGTGTATTTTGCTGGGGTAACATCTACTGAAGGAGCTTTGGTGGTACAGTACTTAAGTTTTGGCTGCTAACTGAAAGGTCAGCAGTTCAAATCCAAGAGTACAGTACTTAAGTTTTGGCTGCTAATTGAAAGGTCAGCAGTTCAAACCCAAGAGCCGCTCTATGAGAGAAAAGACCTGGAGATCTTCCATAAAAACTTATGGCCTTGGAAACCCTCTGGGGCCCTTCTACTCTGTCCTATGGGGTTACTATGACTTACAATTGTGAGATGGAAATGAGTTTGATTTTTTTTGTTTCCCCAAACATCCAATGAGTATGTCTGTACACTTGTTTGAACTCCCTAGACTTTGCATATAAACTATATCTGGGTATATATATCATTTGTTTGTATACCTTTTTTCATATGAACATATAAACTCTGAATATGTAGTACATAGTTTTCTGTTGCCAATTCAACATTTTTCACATGTATGATGCAGTGACACCAATTACATTAATCATGTTGTACAACCATCACCACTGTTGCCAAATTGCCTTCACCTTTGGTACTTGGTGCTTCCTCCCTTCTGCCTCTGGTAACCACTAATAAACTTTGATTTCTATATCTATATCGTCTATTCTAGCTATTTCATATAGTGACCGTACAATATTTATCCTTTTGTATTTACAAAATACTTTTAAAAAGTTTTTTAAATTGGAAAACATGATGTTCCCTTGTCCCCTTCATTAACTTTTTATTTTTGGGGCGATGTGGTTAACATTGTTAATGGCCTCCCAAAACACATCTTCTTTTAAATACACAGCATATAGTCATAATACCACTATCTCTATGCGGTGCTTTTATACTTCTGAAAGAAAGCATTTTCACGTAATTTAGCTCAAGAAGGATGTGTCAAATGCATGACGACATCCCAGAAATACAGGTTCTCTGCACGCCCAGAGAACATTGAGACTTATGCATATAAAAGATAAACCTATTTCTCACTTATCAACAATCTCATCATCTGACATTTTGCATTTACAACAATGATATATATATATAAACATAGTGGCTAAGACACTTGCCTGCTAACCAGACGGCTGGCGGTTCAAACCCACCAGCCACTCCTCGGAAGGAAGGTTGGGCAATCCTACTTCTGTAGTGATACTGCCTCAGAAACCCAAGGAGGGGTCGCTATGAGTCAGGTTTGACTCAACGGCACATAACAACAACAACAACAACAACTATCTGACTATTTTGTGCATTAATGATTTTTGTCTGTAAGTAACAAATGCCAAGGTGCAAGGTGACGGTAATGGTAGCTGTGATGGTATGGTGTTGTAAATTACTTAGTGTGGCTTTTCTATGCACAAGTCTTTGTAAACTCCAAGGTGGGATTTTCTATGAGCAACTGAGGAGCTCCTGATTGCTGAAGGTGTCCACCTGGAGTATTTCTGTTGGGAGTGGCACAAAACAATGTTCTGGGAGGTGCCCACTCTCTCTCAGGTGCTTAGAGTTCTGATGCTATAATTGGCTAGTGTGCCCACTCTGCCAGGCTCAAAAGGAGGCCTCCTAGAGGTAGAACTCTCTGACTGCTGGTTGAGGAAGACGTGCTGCTGAAAGAGACACATGCCCCGGAAAGAGACACGTGCTGCTGGGAAAGAGATGCAAGAGACATGCGTTGCTGAGTAAGACACCGAGGGACATGCACTGCTGGGGGAGAGACTGTGAGAGACTTGGCTGAGAGACAGTGGGCTGGGAGAGAGACTGAGCATTTTTCCTGAACTTGAATTGTAGCCTGGTGCTTCCCTAATAAACCCCATAATCTGTGAGCTCTGTGTGGCCACTGCAGCGAATTATCAAACCCAGGAGAGAAGTGGTGGGTGCTTCGGGAGGAACGGTTGGAGAAAGGGCTGGAGGGAGGCAGCATGTCTGGCCTGGCAGGAATAGGCCTTGGGTTACTGCTGGTAATCCTGTCTTCCTCTTGTAGGGTTAGAGGAGGTTGGAAGATGTGGCCTTCTTGCCCTTTTTGTAGATGGTTAAGGTTATATGTCACCTTGGCTAGGCTTTGATTTTCAGCAGTTTGGCAGTTATTTAATGATATAGTCATCCTCCATTTTCATATAATGCCAAATTTTGCATAATGACCTGGTCTTTGGGACATAGCAAAGTCAATAAATAAGAAGTAAGTATATTAATAAAAACACTTTTCCTAGAAATGCATGATTCTTCCTACTCTAGGGCCTCTGCCCAGCTAATGCCTGCTGCTCTGTATTCAGACCGCTTGGTAGCCCAACCTGACCACCACAACTTGGTCTTGGGCTTCCATTACATATATCCCTAGCACTTGGCACCTACTGTGCTGGTCACAGGTATGTTTTCATCGTGCAATTACATGATGGGTGTTTATCTATCACCATCTCTGGGTTGTAAGCATCATGAAGGCTACTGCACATTAGTTTTGTAATCACTGCAATATGGCCAGTGGCTATCACTACTTGGCACACTGTAGGTGTTTACAGATTAACTTGAATGAAGACTGAATCTGAGCATTTCCTCCATGCCCACTGCATATTCCCACCTGTGCTATTGTTTCTATGAAGCTTTGCTCTTACATACTTCTTCTGAAGGTCCTGTTTTCCCACTGTTCCTTTAAAAGAAATGACTTAGCACCACTGGTATCCAAGCATGTTCACATCAGTTGGCCTTTCTGGATCCATTCTTATCACTTTACTCATTCCCGCCTCGTGGGACCCTCAACCCAGAATGTTGACCCTAACTTGGCCCACTTTTGGAGACCTTGACCCTCCAACCCCCCTAAAAATGCCATCTTTCTCCTTCTAGCCCCATCACCTTGACCTGCTCATTTGAGAATACATGCTATGGTTCAGAGCTAACACCATCTAGTTCAGAACACTCACACGCATGTCACAGCTCACTTTGACACTCTCAACACTCTAGGAGGAAGGGCTTGCAGTCCTGTGCTTCAGAGGAAGTGTCTAAGGTTCAGAGAGGCCCACAGCCCTTTCCACTGCATAGCTCTCAATGGCAGAGACACAAGAAGAACCAAATCAGACCCTTTGAGAGACAGGGGACTGCTGGCTTGTCTTTTTAACTAGACTATGATCTCTGTTAGGATAGGGCTGTTTTCAGTCTCTCCCTTAGCACATGGACCTGAGCCCACACTTGTTGTTAGGTGCTTGTGAGTCAATTTCAACTAATAGCGACCCGATGTGACAGAGTAGAACTGCTCCATAGGGTTTCCTAGGCTGTAATCTTTCCAAGAGCAGATTGCCAGGTCTTTCTCACATGGAGCTGCTGGGTAGGTTCAAACCATTATTCTTTCACTTAATAGTCAAGCGCTTAAATCATTATGCCATCAGACCAGAGTAGGCACTCAATAAAAGCTGTCTTTAGGACAACCAGAGGGTGACTCTCTGACCCGGATGACTTGTAAACGGAATCTCTCTGCTTTAACAGAACAGTAAGTTGAACTTCTACTGGAGTGAAGTATCACACAGACATCTCATGTAACCTCTAACACTGTAGAAGAAAACCAAGGCAGTTTCCCAGTCAAGTCTTAAGTACAGCCACATTCCTTTGGATTCCTTACTTGACTTTGTAATTCTATACTCATTAGTGTAATATTTCATTTCTGACTCATTTTTCTCCTCTCCACTGTATTCCCAGATACTTAGCAGGTTCTTCCAGTGTTCTTAGCATCCTTCTAACTGTGTGCTGAAGTAATGAGTGATGGATCTGACCCACCATCAGCACTGTGTTACAGGCAGATCTTTCTGTGGTACAGCCTGGGTCTGCATCCTACCAGATGTGTACAGCTGTGTAATCAGACACAAGTTAAAGAACTGCTCTAATTAACCCTCGGTATTCTTAGTTTGTAGGAGCCCTGGTGGCACAGTGGTTAAATGCTCAGATGCATACCAAAAAGTCAGCAGTTTGAACACCAGCTGCTCTGGCAGTCTGTTTCTGTAAAGATCTACAGTGTTGGAAACCTTATGGGGCAGTTCTACTCTCACCTATAGGGTCTCTATGAGTTGGAATTGACTCTATGGCAGTGGGCGCATAGAGCATGTGCAAGGCAAATGAACTCAATGAACGTTATTTATCACATTAATTATTAGGATAACAAGCTAAATCCTTTGAATGTATGAGGCTTGGACTTCCACTGCAAAAGCAACAATAAGTAATATTATGTCGGAATTGCTCACTCTTCTCTCCGGACATTTCCTCACCATGCTGAATACTGGCTGGAGTTGGCTCTGAAATTTCATGACCAATTAAGAAAAAAAGATGCATTTACTCTTTGTGCTAATTACTCCTTGGTGGTTGCCTCCTCTTTACCCTTTGGGGAGCAGCCCACTTCCTCCCAAGTTCGCATCCACAGAACTTGAATAGAAATTTAATTGGAGAGGGAGAGAAAGACAGACATACTACACAAATCAGATTTGAAATACTGGGAAGTTTCCAGATATCCAGCCCTGGTCTACAAATCTTGGTGTTAGAAGGTTGCTAGACAGACAAGTAAAAAGGACACCAGGCCAAAGGAAATAGAGATAGCCCTTGTTACACAATTATTCTAAACAAGAACAGATTGATAAATACAGTACAATGCACTGTATAGTAGCTGGTATATAAAATGTGTAAAGAGCACTTGTGATGCAATGGTTAAGCCAATTTGGCTACTAACCAAAAGGTCCGTGGTTGGAACCCACCAGCCACTCCACAGAAGAAAAATGAGGCAGTCTGCTTATATGAAGATTTACAGCCTTGGAAACCCAATGGGGATGGCTATGAATTGGAATTGACTGACACCAGTGAGTTTGAGCTTTTGAGTTTTGATATAAAATGTATAGAATCATTACAAGGTATTCATGCCAGTCATTTAATAACTAGATAAAAAGGAACATAATCCTGGGTGTCAAATGCCATTATAATTCTGGGGGAGAAATATTTGTTGCTTTTCCTTTTCTAATATGAACTGAACTACTGTTATGAAGAATAGTAATTTCTCTCTAGGTTTTACAGACTTCCCAATATAAAACAGCTGCCTGATCAAAGAAAATTGGTTCACTGGTTCAAAAGTCATTCTTCAGCATTGTTTTTTTTTTTATTATTATTATTATTAAAATGCATGTCACTTCTACTGTTATGAACCACAATCACTGGCACTTCTGGGCAGAGGGAGGGGAATAATTAATTGTCACGTAGGGCAAAATAGGAATGTGGTTGTACTATGGGAAACTGCTTAACACACTTCCCAGATGTCTGACAAATTAGTTCTGTTTTCACTGGTTTAACACCATGAATAGTGAGTGCTCATCTGGTTCATGCATTGCTTGTTCATAAAAAAAAATTAATTTTGCTTAAGACTTTTCTTTATATAAAACATGCAAACTCTTAGAAAATGTGTTTCTAACAACACTGGTTCAAAACACTGTAGTCTCACAGATGTCTCCTCTTCTTTTGCAACAAATGTTATGGTTTGAGAAAATTCTCTTAGGGATGAAGAATGCTTTACTTTCAGAAAAATAAAGTATCATTTTACTTTTTAACGATCTTTATAGCCAACCAATCCCTTCCTGCCCTCCCATTACTACATATTTAAACTGTGGTAAAAATATATATATAACAACATGTTTACAAATCAGTAATTTTCACATGTATAATTCAGTGGCGTTGATCATGTTTATGTTATGCGAGCATCACCACTATCATTTTCCACATTATTCTACCACCACTCATTATACCTTCTGACTGAATTTCTTTCAGAAATTTGGGGAAGGAGCTTTTAATATAACTTATTTGTTCTTGAGTCTCTTCTTAACATTTTTGTTATTTCATTAAATATTAAATTAACATATTTCTAAAATACATGTCATAAAGAATGCCACACCATATTCCTGTAAACCCACTACTCAGTTGGAGAAAAAGAACACAACCAATAATAACTCACCTTGAACATCAAATGTATATGGACTGTATATGGATGAACAGAGCACCAAAAACAGCTAAGAACAAAAGTAGGTGGTACTGGGGAGGGACCTGCCCTACCAACTATTAACAATTACTACATACTTGTAGTGTGATATAATAAGCACTCTAAGTATAATATCAGTGTAGGAATAGTAAAACTGACTAATGGAACAGAGGCTGAAAACCACACCACCCACACAGAAACTGACACTTTAAAATTGACAGGAAGAGATGGGCTTCTCCATGAATGGTACTGGAAAATCTGTATTGAAGGAAATGGTATTTGGCTCTGATCTTACACCAAATATAAAAACTTAACTTTGAAAGGCAAACTTTATATAAAACCTTTACAGGAAAAAATATAGAAGAGTATCTTTATGACTTCAAGGTAGAGAACACATTTCCTAATGAAGACACCCAAAAAAACACAAGAAACCATAAGAAAAATTGGTATCTGCAACTACATTAAAGATTCTGTCACTGAAATACCTAAGGAGAATGCAAAGACGAGCCACAAACTAGAAGAAATTATTTGCAACACACATATAACTAAATGACAAAGGATTGGTACCAGACGATTATTAATAAAAATCCTAAGAACCAAGAGAAAAATGAAAAAATCCAATTGAAAAACAGGCAAAAGTTATAACAGGTACTTCACACAAGAGGAAATCCAAATATCCATATACTTATTTTTTTTAAAAAAAGGAACTTTATTAATAGTCACAAGAATGCAAATTTAAATTACAGTGAGATACCTCTTCATGTTAACTACATTGGAATAATTAGGAAGTTGGACAATGTCAAGTGTTGGCATGGATGTGGAACAACAAGAACCTTTCTACTATAATGATAGAAAATAACTAGGCATTAATCAAATGAAAAAAGCAGATACCCTAAATGTCAGTGATCTGTCCCTCCCTCTCATCCACTGCTCCATCTATATCTAATTATCTATGTATCTCCTAGAGCCATGGTTCTCAGCAGGTAGTTCTCTGAATGGTGGCATCTGAAATAAGGGGGTGGAGCCCAACACTCAGTGATTTAACAAGCCTTCTAGGTGATTCTGATTCATGGACAAGTTTGAGAACTGCTATCCTAGAGAAATTTTTGTATCTTGAGATTATATATATACATATATGGGAGTTCTGGTGGCATAGTGCCTAAGGCATTTGACTGCTAACCAGAAGGCTGGTAGTTCAAATCCACCAGCCCCTTCTTGGAAGGAAGACTGAGCAATCTACTTCTGTAGTGATACTGCCTCCGAAACCCAAGGAGGGGTCACTATGAGTAGAAAATGACTCAACAGCAATGAGTTACATATAAATATAAATAATGTAAATATAAATATATGTATATATAAATATCAGAATGCAAGTTAAAACTGAGATTCCAACCCCTTTTGTTACCAAATAAGCAAAGAATTTTAAGAAGTGAGCAAATACCTTAACACCTAGTGAGTGTAGGAGGTGGGAGTGAGGTAAAGGGGACACTCATACACTGGTGGGAATTACACAGAGAGGGTTACATGTGGGGCAGTTTGGCAATCCCTATTAAAACCACTGACATAGCAAATCCTCTTCCAGAAATGTACACTCATAGAATAACTAAGCATTGGCCAGTGATATTGCCTAATTAACAGATATAGATAGAGGGAGTCCTGCAGCCTGAAAGCTCCCCTGGAGGAGGTCTATAATCATAAGTTGCCCAATGGAGATTCACTCAGAGTCCTATGTAACACATTCTCAGAAAGAGGTCCCTGCAATTTGACTCATTTGAGTAGTAAGGTCCTTTCTAAAAATACATTATTTTCTGGCAGAAGGATTCTGCCCATCATCAGATTATTGGGGATTACTTTAATTTGATTACTCTCCTATTTACTATCGAGAAGGGAATTTTTGGGGAAGGGGAGGAGAAGGGATTGGTTCAGAGAGAATATAGGATAATTCTGGAGCTTAAGATGATTCTGAGAAGAAAAATGGCCCTGCATATACATGTATATGCATGCATGTGTGTGTGTGTATATATGACTAAATTTCAATAACCTTCTTCTACTCATAAGCTATAATTACTGAAACAATTTACCTAAAAAAAGCTCTGCTTAAAAGCAAATTTATTATTATTATTATTATTATTATTATTGGTATTACCAACCAAAACCCCACTGCCATCAAGTTGATTCTGACTCACAGCAACCACATAGGACAGAGTAGAACTGCTCCATAGGTTTTCCAAGGCTGTAAATCTTTATGGAAGCAAACTGTCTCATCTTTTTCTCCACAGAGCAGCTGGTAGGTTTGAACTGCTGACATTTTGGTTAGCAGCTACATGTGTTAACCACTACACCACCAGACCTCTGGTATTACCAACAAGTGGTTAAAATTTTGATCCATATGTAACCAAAAAACCAAACTCACTGCCATTGAGTCAATCCTGACTCATAGCGACCCCTCCTTGGGTTTCCGAGGTGGTATCACTAGAGAAGTAGATTGCCTAACCTTTCTTCCAAGGAGTGGCTGGTGGGGTTGAACCTCCAGCCTTCTGGTTAGCAGTCAAGTGCCTTAGGCACTATGCTACCAGAGCTCCTACATGTAAGTGATCCACATGTAAGTGCCTGGGATATGAGCTTCTCTTGCTTATCCAAGTGAAGACTTAAGAAAATCTGTCAGAAAAGTTAATAACCTTAGTCTTCTCTTTTCTAGGAATTTCTGCCTTATCTTACAATCAGTACCAGGACCCACAGAGTTGATTACAACTCATGGCAACCCCTTTCTTCTGAGGCGCCTCTGGGTGGACTAGAACCAACAGGCTTTCAGTTAGCAGCTGAATGCATTAACTGTTTGCACCAACCAGAGACTCCTAACTTAGCACTCACCCAAACCAACTCCCATCGACTTGATTCCAACTCACAGCAACCATATATGACAGAGTAGAACTGCTCCATCGGATTTCCAAAGCTGGAAATCTTTACAGAAATAGATTGCCTCATCTTCCCCTCACACAGCAGTGGGTGGGTTTGAACCAGCAATCTTCTGGTTAGCAAACAAAATGCCTTAACCACTGTACCACCAGAACTCCTTCCACACTTAGATCAGAGATTCTCAAACCTGAATATACATCGAACTCACCTGGAGGGCTTAGTAAAACACTGATTGCTGGGCCCCACCCCCAGAGGTTCTGATTCAGTTATGTCTGGAGTGTGGGCTGGGAATCTGAATTTCTAACAAGTTCCCAGGTGATGCTGATGCTGCTGGTCCTGAGACACATTTTATAAACCAATGATTTAGATGAAATTTCTACAGACTCTTCAGTCAGAAAAGTCCTCCTTGGTGAATGTTGTTGTTATGCCGTTGTCTTAAGTTATCTAGTGCTAACATAACAACAGTATCACCAGTGGGTGGCTTTAACAAATAAATTTATTTTCTCACAGTTTAGGAGGCTAAAAGGCTGAATTCAGGGCTCTAGCTCTTGGGAGCTCTGGTGGTGTAGTGTCTAAGGCACTTGACTGCAAACCAGAAGGCTGGCTATTCAAACCTGCCAGCCACTCCTCAGAAGAAAGGTTGGGCAATCTACTTCTGTAGTGATACTGCTTTGGAAACCCAAGGAGGGGTCGCTATGAGTCGGGTCCGACTTGACGGCACATAACAACAACAACAACAACAGCAGCTCTTGGGGAAGGCATTCTCTCTCTGTTGGTTCTGGGGTCAGGTCCTCGGTCTCTTAAATTTCTGCCTCCTGGCTCCTTGGAGATATCCTGTGGTTTGGCATGTATCTCCTCTCACTCCCTAGTCTTGCTTGCTTAATCTGCTTCTTTTATATCTTATAAAAAAATGACGCCACACACCCTGCATTAACCCTGCTTCATCAGTATAACAAAGACAACCCATTCCAAATGGCATCATAAACACAGAAATAAAGGTTAGGATTTATGACACATATATTTGAGGGACACAAGTCAATCTCTAACGGCCAACAAGTAGATTCTGACCCATGGCAACCGCATGTGTTACAGAGTTCACAATGCCCCTCAATTCAAGACCAGTGTACCCCACAATTGAACAATGATGCCAACAACTTCTCACTTTTGCATTTCTTCTCATTTCATTCTGTATCACAAGCTGAGGGGTAAAATCAAATGCATTTGACTGAAAAATTATTCTGCTATGCAGATGGCCAATGGAGTGGCAAAGGGATTTTCTTCCCCAAAGTTCACCACCTCAAGTACCCTTGGCAATCAAATAGGACAATAGGCCATTTGAAGTAGGACAAGTTGATTCCTGACATTTCTCAGCAGTGCCTTTGCCATTTGGCTGGGCAACCTGACTGTGTTTCACCAATCTTGTGCCACTTGCTGCACTGATGCAGGCAATGGTGCTAGAAACATGGCTTCATGGGCATTAGCAGGCGAATGCCATGCCCTCTGCTGAATCCCACCCTGGTCAGAGAGCGCAGGAGGTTGCTTAGCTCCAGCGTGCCTTTATCCAGAGTTGCTGACAGTATTTCCCTTGTGCCCCACCTCCATTTAACCATGACCTCTCACTGCATTATTAATGAACACAATAAAACTCATTTATTAAAGCTGCATTTTTCATTGTTGCATGTGTTTCTTTCTGTCATGGAAGGCAGGAGAGGGAACACAAAGACAGGGGGTGTCCTCTCTTCTGTAACTCTGTTCCAGCTGCCCTGTGGCAATAAGCAGCTGTATCTTTGGAAGCCATTAAAGACCTGGAGCATGGACCCATCTGCCATTGCTAAAAACCTTCCCAGACAAAAATGGGACCCAAAGAATACATTCCTCTTTCAGAAGTCAATTTGGCAAACATGATTTGTTTGCCAAGTCAATTTGGCAAAAATGGCTGGCTACTAGATATATACCAGGACTTGGGGCAAAGTCCCTGCCTTCATGGGGCTGACATTTCCCTGAGTATGGGGGGTTGGGGTGGGAAGGGACATTATCAAGTTAACTAAACAAGAGCTTGAGTTGTATGATATGTGAAAAGAAGGAACTTATCTGTGCACAGAGGCTGACGTGAGTGGGGGTAGATTATCTTCTTAGTCAGTCTCTAGGGAGAGGGACATTTAAGCTAAGTTCTCTAGAGTAAGGCAGGGCAACTACTTTGCAGGGGGAGGGAAGCAGCTAGCTTGAAAGTCATGAGAGAAAAGGAGGAAGGTGTTCTGCATACTGAAAACCCTGTAAGGACCAGAAGGAGGGAGAGCATGGCCTAGACAGTCTATGAGGAAGTAAGTAGAGCCACATCACACAGGAACTGGTCTACCACCAATGGTCATGGGACTAACTCCAACCCATGCTACTCATGGATCCTGTGATTCATAGGATTTTCAATGGCTGAGTTTTTGTAAGTAGATTAACAAGCCTTTCTTCCAAGGTGTCTCTGGGTGGACTCAAACCTCTAACCTTTGTTTAGCAGCCAAGTGCATTAATCATTTGCACCATCCAGGGACTCTGCAGGGGAAGAAGCTCAGTTTCAGTTTCCAGGCCTGGCTGAATCAGGGTTCAGTCTCCTCTGTGCTCCATCCTCACCTCCTTGGTCCAAACCAAGTCATCTCTTTCTGGGACCAATTCTAGTTCAACAACTCCTTCTCTTTCTAGGTTCTGAACTAGAACATCCTAGCTTCTTCTCTTGCTCCCCTCCCCACTACAAACACACAGAAAATTCAATATTCTCAACTAAACATGTGCTGGGAAAAAAGTGGCAAGGCAACCTCTGTAAAGTGGACAGTATAATGGGGGAGGCAGAACAGACACAACCTGGACACAAGGCAGAGAGAAGGACAGGGATGGAGGACAGCAGGGCACCCTGGGGATACTCTGAGGGGCACCTAGGCTGTGGTGAGGGCTAACGGGCCTCAGTCCTAAGCGATAACCAGGAAAACTCCTTTAAGGTTCCCCAACCTGTTTACTGAAAGAAGACAGGTAGAAGGGGAGAGACTCGCCCATTCCTCTTCATTTCTGAAGCAAGGTTAACAGTACTTTTCGTCCCATTGTTACCGGAAGACAAAACTTTCAATAGCTAGTGACAGGTAAAGGCTCCCACAGAAAAAAAAATGACCTCCCACCCATAGGCAGGCCCCATACTCATTTGTAAAGGGCCCCTGGTTTGTCAAGGAGAGAGCAGGTGGGCTTTTTTTCTATACCTGCTTTGTCTGCAAAAATTGAGAATATAAAGCTGCTTCTGAAGCAAAGCTTTTAGAATTGATAGGCTGTTGAATGAAAACTGTGCCAGGTTCACCACCACAGTATAGAGGTCAAGTTTGTGCTCATCCAATTAGCCACCATTAACTCTGCCCATACTTAAGCGTATCACAACCCAGCAGATACTCAGTGGACTTGGGGTTGCTTTGCTCTAATGCAGTAAAGTTGAGTCTCACATCTACCCAATTAAACATGAAAACAGGATTGTGTACAGTCAGGTTTTCAGAATGTCCTAGGGACCTGCTGCTTCTGATTAGCCTTAACTATAGAAATTTGTGTTTTTCTGGTCAATTGTCTAATGAATCGCTGTGGGTCACAGATATGAACATCTATAGTTCTCTGGCAAGTCACAGTTACTTTTTTTTTTTTTTTTTTTGCCTTTCAAAACCAAAAACTTCAAATAGTACAGAAAGGCACTAATTAATCTGATATGCTATTTTCTCTTATTACTGAGAGGCAAGAAGACATGCAATTTCTTAAGTCATCCATTCCTGAAGCTGTCTGAGAAGTTAATGGGGACTCTGTGTTCTTCTTGAGCTCATTTCTTATTAGCCACCACTTCCCCCCACTGATGTGAGAGACAGAGGCTCCGTGGAAACCCTCCTCATTTGTAAGAGGGACGGACCCAAGTGCTCTCTGCTTTGATAGAGGGGTCAAGCAGCACATGGGTCTTTATGAGAATGGAGTGTCTGGACTTTAGCCCTAGAAAAGCAAGAAAGAAAACCAGACTCACTGCCATCGAGTAGATTCTGACTTACAGCAACCCTGTTTGGGTTTCCTAGGCAGTAAATCTTTACGGAAGTAGATTGTCCGATCTTCCTTTCACAGAGTGGCTGGTGGGTTTGAACCGCCAGCTTTCTGGTTAGCCGTCAAATGCCTTAGGCACTATGCCACTAGAGCTCCGTACAAAGGCAAGAGTGACTTTTAAAAACTAGCTCAACCTGTGGCCCTGATGGGGACACTTAACAGAAATCTGTGCAAACAAAAGCAACGATGAGGGACATGTCCCAAGAGACTTTGTCTGAAGTGGGTGGTAATTGGAGGGAATATCTTGGAATAAAATCCTTTAATGTTTCAAAAAAACCCCAAAAAACTAGTTCAAGCGTTCCTTATAATGTTGGTCATGTATTTACTGACATCGATGCAAATAACCTACCTGAGAATTCACAGACTTTAGATTAATAAGTACAGATGTGAACCCAGCCCTACTTATAATTCCTTTGTGTTTCAGTTTCCTTGAAAGGGGGATAACAATATCACCCATCTCTGGTGCTGTTTTGAGAATTAGATGAGGAAATACATGGTTGGCACTTAGAATAGTGCTGGCACATGTTAGTGCTCAGTAAGTAATACAGTGGCTGTTGTGATGAATATTGCTGCAATTATATAAGTAAGTTTCCCTTGACATTGTGAAAATTCGTATGCAGACTTTAGGGCAATGTACAAGTTATCATAATTTCTACTTTAAAACCTATGCCCCAAGCAGAATTACTTCCCTGTTGCCTACTTCAATTGGTGAAGTTTTCTGTTCTACAAAGAATCTCTGGTTGACATTACAAGAGATGGAAGGAATAAATACAGTGCGATACTACACAATATTAAAAAATAGCAAATCCATGAAACATCTCATAATATGGATGAAACTACGGGGCATTATACTGAGTGAAGTAAGACAATCACAAAATAACAAATATTGTGTGAGGCCTTTATTGTAAAAAGTCAAGAAAAGGCTTACACAGTAAGAAACATACTTTGATGGTCACCAGGGTTTGAAGAGCGAAAGAGGGAAAATCACTAACTAGAGAGTAGACATGTATTAACTTAGGTGAAAAGAAAGGCAATACTCTATAAAGGGGAGATCAGCACAACATGACCAAGGCCAAGGAAGACACTGGGAGGTGCACAAGAGTAAAAGGCAACAATGGTCAATACTATTACACACATAATCCTGCGATAACAGTGATAACAAACAATAATAACAAGCAGATACATAGGTAGATACGAATGCTGAACAGGTGTGGGGTAGCACATTATATACAATATGATTATATTTAGGTTTAGCAGATGTGGTAGTTAAGTTTGTGTGATCAACTTGGCTGGGCCTGGTTGAGTGCTGGGTAGCTGAATGTAGTTATTCCCCATGATGAGAATGGTAATTAATTCCAGGGTGGAATCTACTGAGAGGAGCCGAGTAGCTGCTTTGGGTATGTGGTCTGCTTCCCATATATAAGAAGCAGCCTTGGGAATGGTCTCTAGCTTATAGCACGCTATAAGCTGAACTCTGCATGTAGCCATGTTGTTGTTCAGCAGCCTGCCATGCTCTGCTGACCTTGGGACTTTCAATGGACTTGAATTAATGGCCTGCCCTGTGGTTTGGTAACATCGGGACTGTGCCTTGTAACTTGTCAACCTCAGCAGCACACAGCTTTCTGAATGAAGAAAAGCCTCTAGCTTCAATGGGCCAGGAGCAAGAGGCAGAGCTGAAGCCCAAGGTTGAGGGGCTTTCACCCAGTCCCTAGAGCCTGGCATTTTGAACTCAGACTTAAAGCCTCCCAACTGTAAGAGAATAAACTCCTGTTTCTTCAAGCCATCCCATTTGCGGTATTTTCTTGTCAGAGCAGCACTAGGTAACTAAAACAGCAGAGGATATTTTCACACATACATTTTAATATGTTGCAAATATATCCATGTAAATAGTAGAGCAAATGGGAGGCAAAGTTATGCAAACATCTTAGCCATAACCATACACCTTCAGGAAATAAGTCAATGGACCTGAGGGCTTATGGCCACAGTCTTGGTGGACGTCTAGGTCAATTACCATAGCATAGTCCACAAAGACAATCTGTATATCCTATTCTGATGAACAGTAACCGGGATCTTGAAAGCTTGCAAATGGCCATCTTAAGATACAACTATTGGTCTCTTCCCATCCAGAGCAAAAAAGAATGAAGAAAATCAAAGACACAAGGAAAAAATTAGCCAAAAGGACTGATGGACCATAAGAACCACAGCCTCCACTAACCTGAGACCAAAGACCTAGGTGGTGTCAGGCTACTACTACCGACTGCTCTGATCAGGATCACAATAGAAGGTCCTTGACAGATTGGGAGAAAAATGTAGGAAATAAATGAAAAATTATTAAAAAATAAAATAATAATTATAAGACCAGACTTACTGGTTTGACAGAGACTAGTGGAAGCCCTGAGACTATGGCCCTTAGACACCCTCCAAACCTGGAACTGAACTCCCAGGGATCACCTTTCAGCCAAACAATAGACAGGCCCATAAAGTGAATACCTGTGAGGAATGTGCTCCTCAGGACAATCAATCATACGAGACCAAAAGGGCAGCATCTGCCTCAAACCAAAGTTCAGAAAGCAGGACGGTGAATGGAAACAGAGAACCCAGGGAGGAAGTGGGAAGAGTTACGCTGAGGGGATTGTGACTGATGTCATGAAAGAAAATGTGAAACAAAACTGTTGAACAGAAAACTGATTTGTTTTATGAACTTGCATCCAAACCACAATAACATGTTCAAAAAAAAAAGCAGTGGAGAGAATGAATGACTCTGCCTGATAAGCCAGTCTTTCCTCTCCCATGGGCCTCCATCTGAGACCCTCCGCAAAGCATCCACAGGCTGGCCTTCCCCTTGTTCTGAAAGGACAAAGCCAGGCTGAGGGCTGGAGCTTGGTCCATGATGGCGTCACGAGTACCATGCCAGCAGAGCCATGGACCTCCTCAGCCCTGCAAACACGCTCCCCAATCACAAGATAACCAATTTTAGCCACAGCCCTAGAATTGTGAGGCTCCCTATCCCATGAGGGAGCTCTGGTAGCATAGTGCCTAGGGCACTTGACTGCTAACCAGAAGGCTGGTGGTTCAAACCCACCAGCCACTCCTTGAAAGGAAGATGGGGCAATCTACTTCCGTAGTGATACTGCTTCAGAAACCCAAGGAGAGGTCGCTATGAGTCGGGTCTGACTTGACAGCACATAACAACAACAACTATCCTATGACCACCTCTGCCCAAGCACAAGTGTTGTCTGCCAATTAACTCATCCAAGGAGAAGCCTTAACCCCTCAACAACCGTAAAGCTATTCCATCCTTTTCTCCTTCCTGTCTTTCTGCTTCAATAGTGTTGCTGAGTGTTCAAAACTGCCAAAGCTGGGCTAAGACTTTCCAAAGCATGAAACAACTACCAACTTAAATTTCACATTTCTGACAGACACAGCCAGTCTTGATGCTACCCAGACACCACAGTCAAGCATAATACCACAAAGAACTGATGTAAGTCAACTCATCTTCCACCTCGAGGGCATGCTGGCATGGGTCTCACCCTCTCCTTGGAAGTACCGAGCATCCCCAGGTACCTCCATGCATCCTTTCATGTAGAGCCTGGATCTCTGATACGTATGCCTTCTTTATAATAACCTTTAATGGCCAGGCAACTTAATATGTTGTTGTTTTTCTAATGTTATTAAAGGTATGTATGCCACAAGAGGCAAAGGCATCGTTCTGCATCATTAAGCTCACAAACCACAAACCAAACCCACTGAGTTGATTTCTACTCATAGTGATCCTACAGGACAGAGTAGGACTGCCCCATGGGACTTCCAGACTGTAATCTTTCCCTAAGTGGACTGCCACTTCTTTCTCCCACGGAGTGGTTGGCAGCAGAGCGCTTAACCACTTCGCCACCAGGGCTCCTTCATTAAGCTCGCAGCAGCCCCCAGAAGAAATTGTAGGCAGCTTGCCAAAGGCCCCAATGAAGAGCATTTCTTTGAATTATCTCTGGATGAGGGAATGATAAGGTCTGAGCCTTGGAATATTTGATCCTCTTTGTGCTGCTGTTACAAGGACTTACTGAAGCCAGCCGCACCGGACCTTCTGGAACTGTAATTTATGGAACCTTTAATTTCTTTGCTCTAATAAGGCTTTGCATAATAAGAGTGAGAATGCAATTATTAATTCCTCCAAGTGTTTTGTGAATTCCTTTATGCTACGGTTCAGGACTCCCAAAGAATAAGAGGAAAGGGGATTTTACTTAGTTGGCATAAGGGTAATGGGTCCGAAAAGTAGTTTGAGTTTCCTGAAAATAAATCTGTGTGGCTTCCTCAATTGCTGACAAAGTATATTCCAGATGGAAGTCATTTATCAGCAATTTACTGCATGATACTTCGGCCAGAAATATTTCCACATAAATTCACCTAGTAAAAAACAAACAACCAGCATCCAGGCCCCCTACTTTTGGGGGTACGTAGAAGACAAGGGCACAAGTAATACAGATGAATAAAGGTCAAGTTCACACAGATTTGCTGGAGATGCGGTAGGGTTATCTTTAGGAGGGTGTCAGTGTAATTAATACATCTACAACAATGGCTGTTAAATATATATTATACATATATTGCATTGAAGGTGAAACAAAACTAATAAATTATTAAGGCTGCCTTTTAACTCATTATGTTTAGCCATTTATACGTGGCAGTATATGTCTGTAACAGCACCGAACTTGCTCAAGCAAAAGTGTCTGTCCGCTCTCTTGTACTTCTGAATGCTCGAATCAGTAAGAACCTCCTGGCTCATTCCACAGAACATGACAAACTCATAATTACATCACTACCACATGATCCCATACACAAGGGTCCCAACTGCCAGTGCTCCAAACTTCCAACGTGTCCCCTAAACTGCTCTGAAAAATACTCAAGTCCAGTGGACTCCTGAGTGTGAAGTCCCAGGTTAGAAGTATCTGTCCAACACAACTTTTAAGATGCTTAGTTGAGTAAGATATGTGCTCTCTGCACTAACAGGGGGACCCATATCCCAAAAGGTTTCCTTTGACCTTTCCTGTGCCTCAGTGTGGGAAAGACACAGATCTTTTATTCAGCCCAGGTCACTGTATCATTAGGTTTTGTTGCACAGGCAGCCAACTCATACTAGCAGCTTCAGGTCTCTCTCTCTCTTTTTTTTTTTTAAATCGTATACGCCCTCTGGTGGCTAGTGCTAAAATGACATCTGACACATGGCTAATCAAATTCTTTTTTAAGCCAAGTCTGGCTCTTTAAAAAATACACTAACGTATCATGTGTTGTTATAAATCAAGGAACATGGGTCCCTTTTTTTCATTTGCTATAACAACCTTCTCACCCTAAGAAAAACACTTTTAGCAGAATTGTGATTTTTTCATCACCAAAAAAAAATTTGAAGGAGTTAGAACTGATTTAAGGTAGAAAAACCCTCAATTGGCAAGTTAGGTTACCAGCAGCAGTGTCAAACCCTCCTAAGTCCAGGATAAGAACTGAGTATTTTGAAAGAAAAAAGTCAACACAAATTTAAGATGCATTATATGGGTTGTATCTTAAATATCCCATTTCATTTTTCACTGAAATTTCATGTTGTTAAAAATTACCCTAAAAGCTACCAAAAATCCTCTGTTGTAAATGACAGCACCCACGATCAATTTCTTTGCTCTTAAAGTTCTTAACATTTTCACAGAAAGCGTATAGAAATTGCAAGTGTGAAGCATGAATTTGAACCACATGTCCCGTTACCAGAAGTTGCTGAAAGAATCAAGCCTGCAGCCAAAGCTCATGCTCTGCTGAGAGGACAGCCCTGTAGCTATTTGTAAACAGAGACAAAACCTCCCAAGCATTAATCATTATCCATGTCTTCTCCAACTTGTTCAAAGGGTGCATGACCACACTTTGACCCTTCCAGACACATTCGTTTGACACTTGGGAGAGAGGTCTTTTGTAAGAGAGCTTTGCGACAGGGCTCCTTGAGCGACACTATAGCCGTCAACGTATACATATATGTTCAAATATAGGCACCGAAGTGTCATTAAGTTAAAGGTAAATGAAATAAGCAAGCCAACAGAAAATACCCAGAAAAGTCAGAAAGGCTGCCTAGTTCAGAACACCAACTGGCACAAAAATCCCCAATACTTTCCACTCTCAGAAGTTCCGCTCTGCCAGGTGAGTCCCTGTACACCTCCGTGGAATAAAAAGCAATGTGTTACCTGACAAACTTCATAGAGTAATTTGTACTGCTCCTCTTGCTTCTGCAGGCTGCACAAACTGCATCCCATGTTTAGAGAGCCGTCAAAGAAAGGCTTCAGCACTTGCCAGCACCGAGAGAAGCAGCTCACTTAGAGTGCAGGCATGAAGGTGTCCTGCCTGACAGCCTCAGGTGAGTCAGGCGGCTGCAACACCTCACATTGGCGCTGCTCTCCAAGGCTGGAAAACAGCTTTCTCCCCCCTTCCACGCTTGCCTTCCTCCCCGTGCAGCATGCATGCATACAGACACACACACACACACACACACACACACCACTCCCTCCTCTGAGTGACTCTGGCAGCTGGATTGTGGTCCAATGCACACGCTATATATACTGCTGCTCATGCATATTAATCAGCTCTCATTGACTATTCATAACAGACAATGATACAGAAGCTATAATTGCCAACTATGACAGTTGAAATTTCTCTAATTAACAAGCAAGTGCTCCAGTGGTAGGGAATTATAAAGGACACTAACAATTTTGCGAGCCGTTTTCTGGCAGCTGCAAATAAACACGACTGCGTTTTTAGCAAGGTCTCTAAGGATAGTCCCTAATGCGTTTAAGCTAAGTAGAAATTCATTTTTAAAGATACCATAAAATTTCTGATGATATAAACTGTACTTAATGCTGCAGATAATGATGGCATAAAACTGATTTTATGGGAAGGATATGTTTTGAATAATGTTCATACAATATTTAGCACTTTGCAAAGTTGCAGGAAAAACACTTTGCATATGAATAAAATATAAAAATTTTCAATTGTGAGATGTATCTGTGCCTACGAAGAGCAATCAGGGCTTGTGAAGAGAGAGCTCTGCCCTAAAGGTGAGCGAACAGATAATCATTACTAAGGCACATTTCAGTTCAAAGGACTGAAAGTTATTTATCATGGGGCTGCTCACCTGACTAGAAGGGAGGAAGGCAGCCGGCTTTATGCGATCTCCTCAGCCATGTAGATGCTGCAGATAGTTCAGGGTTCCTGTCACTGAGCTCACTGTCACTGGTTACCACTGCTGTTCCAGACCTCCCTGAACTTACACAGCTTTGCCTTGCTTTGTGTGTTGAGAAAGTAAGGAGATGTAAAATGGCACGTGGATGGTGAGCACAGACATCACTGAAGAACTGTGGTCCCTGTCAGCCTCTGTCCCACTTTGACAGCTTTCTGGAAAAAACTCTGCTTTTTATAAACATTTGTCCCATTGCCTACACGATACACACAGGTTCCTTTGGCTGAACAAAAATGGTTCACGTTTTAAATTGCAATTGCATCTGCAGCCTTTACCCCTCTTCTTCTCATAAAGGATTAACTGTCTCTGAGGAGGACGCCCACATACTCTATTCACAGAGGCGTCATCAGGCCTGAAGGATAATGCTCGCTTTCTCTGGGAGCCGAGACACACCTGGGAGGTGAGTAACCTGTTCTCCAATAAAACCTCACTTTGGGCGGCCACCAGCAGACGAATCTGGTCCCACTTCTTGGACCCAGAAGATAAGGTAAGGTGAATGGGTTGAGGTCAGCGAACAGCCCTGAATTGCTGAGGAAAGGAAGGCTTGCCTAGTGTCACTGCCTCAGCCAGTGCAAAAAGCTTAAGAGTGCCACAAGGGACAGAAGGCACAGACAGAGCAGGGCATTGACAGTGGCCGCTAACTTGCTTTGATGCTGGAAAAATCCCTTATTAATTCACAAGCCAATTATTCCATACTCTGTTTCCTAATCTCCAAACAGGTTGTTAAAGACTCCTTTGCAGCATTGTGTTGCAGTGACGAGAGAAAACCCAAGCTTGCTTAAGCCAAAAACACGGGTCACGCTTGTTCCCTTCTCTTGCCTCACTCATCCCCATATCCAGACTATTGCTACACCTGGTGTGTTCCACTCCAAACTATATATCCAAATTTATCTCACAACCATCTACTTTGTAATGCCTGCCACTGCCACCATCTCTCACCTAGGTGACATCATGAGCCTCCCTGTATGCTTTCTGCACCCTTTCTTACCTACACACTGATACTCCACCAGCCCCCAATTCATTCTCCAAGTGCCTGCAGGCTGGTCTTTACAAGGCAGAACTACAATCCCTTCTAAACCCTCCCATGCATCAAAACTCTCCAATGACCTCCTATCAGAGTTGGATTAAAACTCAAAATCTTTGCCAAGGCCTGCAATGCTCTGTGAAATCTGGCCTCTGCCATCAATTTCTCCCACTGGATTTGGCATCTTTTCTCAGGGCCTTTGCATCTGCTGGGTTACCTCTGCCAGAAAGCTCTTTCTGTGAGTGTGGCTCACTCCTTCTCATACTTCCCCATCAGCTTGAATGAAAACTCCTTAGAAAAGCTTTGCATGAATTTGCTTACCTATCTTCAAAATTGGGAGCTCTGGTAGCATAGTGGCTAAAGCACTTGACTGCTAACCAGAAGGCTGGTGGTTCAAACCCACCAGCCACTCCTCGGAAGGAAGGTTGGGCAATCCTACTTCCGTAGTGATACTGCCTCGGAAACCCAAGGAGGGGTCGCTATGAGTCGGGGCCGACTCGACGGCACATAACAACAACAACAACAATCTTCAAAATTATTGTGTCATATCATCTAGTTCCCACCAACCTGTCAGTTTGTCCTACTTTGGTGCCTTGTGGGTTGCTGTGATGCTGGAAGCTATGCCACTGGTATATTTCAGATACCAGCAGGGTCACCCATGGTGGACAGGTTTCAGCAGAGCTAAAACAGATTAGGAAGAAAGGTCTGGCAATCCACTTCTGAAATTAGCCCATGAAAACCCTATGGATCAGAACAGAACACTGTCTGATATAGTGCTGGCAGATAAGCTCCCTAGGATAGAAGGCATTCAACACAGCAGCTGCAAAATGGCCTTGAGCATATGAATGATCATGAAGTTTGCATGGGACCAGCCAACATCTTGTTCTCCTGTACATGGGGTCACTGTGAGTCAGAGCCAACTTGATGGCAACTAATAACAGCAACAACAACATCACCGTCATTAACTTGTCCATTTTCTCACATCACTTTTAAAAATTGTTAACTATCTTTCTTGTTTATGCATATTGTTTACTATCTCTTTGTACAAGAATTCACACTTCCTGAGGGCAGGACCGTGTCTAAATTTCCACCAGAGTCCAGGCACAGTGAAGGAGCCCAGAAACACATGTTAGCTGACCTACTGCATAGTCTTACAAACCCATAAATGACAGTACAAAAGTGTCATCAGAGAGGAAAACAAAGTATGCTTGGTCCCCACGAAGGAGAGACCTTCAATCATGGTTGGTTTTCCTCCCCAAAGTGGTAGGTCTTTAAATTACTTTTCCCCAAGGTTTTCTATTTCACAATAGCTCTTCCCCATCTTATCCCTGCACATCCACAAACATAGGAATGGACTTGAGCCCTGTGGATGGTGAACTGATGCCAACATTTCAGTCATTGTTAAAAACTTTCAAATCTCAGTACCAGGCCAAGAGTTTTTTTCTCATATTGTACTGTAGTTTAGAACAGTGGTTCTCAAACTTTTTGGTCTTGAGAATGGTTTATACTCTTAAAAATTATTGAGACCCCCCCAAAGAGCTTTTGCTTACATGCATTATACCTATTACTATTTCCTGTATTAGAAATAATCAAGGCATTTGAAAGTATTTACTCAGTAATTCATTTAAAAATAACAGTAAAAACCATTACATACTAACATATTTTTATGAAAAATTACTATGGTTTGCAAAAAAATAAAAAAGTATTTATTAAAACAAATGACATTGTTTCACATTTTTTTGCCAAGCTCTTTAATGTCTACTTTAATTGAAGACAGCTGGATTTTCCCATCTGCTTCTGCATTCAATCTCTTTTGATATCATGGCATGTAGCCCCTAGAAAGGAGCCCCTGGGTTGTAGAAATGGTTAAGTGCAAACAGACTATCAGCTGGAAGACTGGTGACTTGAACCCACACAGTGATGCCTCAGAATCTCCAGAGACTTGAGGATCTGCTTCCGAAAAGTCCCAGCCTTAAAAACCCTATGGTGTTCCACTCTGTATACATGGGTCGCTGTGAGTCAGAATCAACTTGACGGCAACCAACAACTACCACTTTTAGAAGGAAGATAGGCCCAGTGATCTACTTCTAAAGCATCAGCAAATGACCACCCTAAGCATCACAGTGGCTTCATCTTGTTGTGAATGGGGTCACCATGGGTCAGGCCGACTGGATGGCAGCTAACAATAACAACCATCTCTAGAAAATTCTATTGTATTATACACTTGTAAAGAGCTCTGGTGGCGTAGTACCTAAGGCACTTGACTGCTAACCAGAAGGCTGGTGGTTCAAACCCACCAGCCACTCCTCAGAAGGAAGATGGGGCAATCTACTTCCATAGTGATACTGCCTCGGAAACCCAAGGAGGGGTCACTATGAGTCAAAATTGACTTGACAGCAGCAAGTTCGGTTTTGTTTGGTTTAAGGCATTTGACTACTAACCAGAAGGCTGGTGGTTCAAACCCAACAGCCACTCCTCAGAAGGAAGGCTGGGCAATCGACTTCTGTGGATCTGACTTGATGGCAGTGAGTTTTTTTGGTACACACTTGTAAGAGCACAAGAGGGAGAAAAGGAAAATAACATCTTAGTACTTTTATGAAAATAGTGTTGACCTCGCAGACTCCCTGATGCTGTGCTGAGGGGTCCTGGGAGACACTTTGAAAACTGCTTTTCAATAGCTTACCAGTGAGCTTCATGCTTGGCAGGAGAGGGAGGAGTGCAGAAGACACTAATAAAAATTAAACTCATGGTTGGTTCACTTTTGTGATTAATTATGTATTATTTGGAGTTAACAATGCAAAAAACTCATGCACTCATTATGCCTAAATTAAGGCTTATCAAAGTAATTATTTGCATCAAAACTAGCCTTTACTTAGTAAAATAATATAACACATTTAGAATCCAGTTTCCTTTTCAAAATATTGATTCCACACACTGTGTAAGAAACGTACCATTGTGTAAAAGAAGGGTCACCTGTATCATGATACACACTAAGGCATTTCATAAGGCTGATCAAAGTGGCTGTGTGTGTGAGGCAAAGATAGTCTGTTAATGAGAGGAAGTTATTTATAATAGAACTGCTTTTGAGAGAACAGCTGTCCCAATAAAAATGAAAAACTACTAGCCTCACAAAGGCACACATTGTTTGACAAAGATGCTTAACATCTTTTTCAAGTTAGTAATCACATCATCAGAAAGTGCCTCATAAGCTCACCAGAGCACACAGCACATGGCACTCTTCTTGGGGCTCTGTACCATCAGCCACCGACCTCCTCCTGCCTTCACGGAAATTAAAAAATAAGGTGCAAAGAAGGGTCACCAAGGAGTGCACAGTGAGACAAACTAACAGAAGGGGCATGTACACAAAGAGCTTACGTTGCCAAGGGAATATCCTTTATAATCGTTCTTTGAACTTCCATAAGTCATTAGGGATGCCACAAAGAGTCAGCAGATGTAGACATGAACTTAATTGCTGAATGAGCCACCTAATTCAAGCATATCCTTTTCAGCACAGATTGGGTTAAGACTACTTGGCCAATAGCTGAAATATGACCTTCTTGTTTTTCCCAATATTAGATGGCCTCATTAAACTACAAACTTTCAGTTGGACTGTATGGACTGCTGGGGAGAACCATGACAAAGGACAGATGGGAAAAGCAAGTCCATTTGGAGTTATGGGGGTCCCTTCATCCGCACCCAAATCTCTAAGACTCATCCACTGGCTCCCCTTCTCAGTTTTCATCTGCATCACTCTGGCTCACTAATTTGTCTTCTTTCTGGTTTGAATCTTACTCTTTCTTCAATTCCTACTGCACAACTGCAGCTAAATAATCCGACACAGAGACACATACAAACACACAGCAGACCAACCCACCATCCTCAATATACAGTTCAAGCTCTCCTGAACGTGAACAGGACCCGCCTACTCTGCTCCAGACTCATGTGCATCCCCTTTCCACATGACACCGGTTGTCTCTCAGCATTGAACTATGTGATGTGCTTCCATATCTGCACACATGTGGGGTCCACTGCCTGGAATGCCCATCTCTATGGCTTTCAATGTGTCCCTGAAATCTCACCTCCTCTGGTCCCAGTGACCCTCTTCCTGTATGTGGATTCACATCACTGTCCTCCTCATTGGAAAGGGCTCTTCCCATTAAAGGGCCAGGCCCAACTCAGCTCTGCATGTCCAGCACCCCTCACCCAACTGCTCATGGTCAATTCATAGCTGAAGAATATATTTATCTTTAGGTATTTGGGAGCTCTGGTAGCATAATGCCTAAGGCACTTGACTGCTA
>NW_006921767.1:4114827-4142068 GCF_000298275.1 Orycteropus afer afer | reverse complement strand
TACCAGGCACTCTTCTAGGTGCTGCGTACACAATAGTGACCAAAATAGACAAAGAAATCTGATCATACTTATGAGGTGGTCAGGATGTCCACTGACATGGAAAAAATACTTTCTATACCTTGCATCCAGGAGCTCTGGTGGCATAGTGTTTAAGGCATTTTGCTGCTAACCAAAGGTCAGTGGTTTGAACCCACCAGCCTCTCCATGGAAAAGATGAGGCAGTCTGCTTCCATAAAGATGTACTGCCTTGGAAACCCAATGGGGGTTGCTATGGGACAGAATCAAGTCAATGGCAATGGGCTGGGTTTTGGTTTCATACCTTGAGTCAGACAACTGCACTTATAAACCCTATACCCTAATCATGGTTAGAGATTTAAAACCACAATCTGTTGAGAAAAAGCATTTGGTAGCTCCTAGTTAACCTTCACCTTTGTCAAGGCGACGTTCAACAGCTAGTTTGAAGCACATTTAGTGAGATGCTGCTGGTCCTCAAACAAGGAATACGAGGTTGTAAGAAGGCCAAGTGTGGAAGAAAACCACGTCATCATAGCAAAGAAAGTGAGCAACTTCAAAGATGTCAGAACACAAAAAAATGTCAGATGGGCTGAAAAATACGTATTAGCAGCCATGAGTGCATTTTTGTTCCTGAAAAGCAACATAAGCTCAAAACATCAAATGCTATTTTGAAAAATAAAAGGATATTTTTTCCTTGCCAAGTTGATTGAGGTGCTGCTGTCTTGAGTGCATTTTCTCTGGGCTCTAAGAACTTGATGAACAGCCTGGTGTGTGCAACCAACAGCTTGCTGTATTTACTGGGAGCAATTTCAAGAGGAGGTGCATGCTGAGCCCCATGAGGAAATGGAGGCCTACAAGAGGCAAGGGCAGGATGCTGCACACACAGCCCATTGCCAAACACCACTGCCTCCAGGTGCTGCTCAACAGACCACAAAACAGGCTTCTGGATGATTCTAAATCTGGGAGACCCTATGTGTGTCACAGCAGAACTGTGCTCCATAGGATTTTTCAATGTCTCAGTTCTGTCTCCAGGCTTTTCTTCAAGAGATTGACTCAAACCATCAACCTTTTGGTTTGAAGTTGAGTGTATTAAGCATTGGCACCACCCAGAGACTCCATGAAATGTGTTACTGGACAGGAATTCAGCAAAAGGAACAGGGCCCAGTGACAGGGAGCCTGGAGCCCGTGCACCTATGTCAAAGGGAAAGAGGTCCGATGGACTTTAGCAAAATATCCAAGTTTTCTGAAGGGTTTAATGCCTTGGGCCCTCCCTAATGAGGTATTTACTCCTAGGAGGTCCCACAGCACTCTGTGCTTCTGATGGTACCAATGCTTTTCTAACCATTGCAGGTAAGTGGGTGCCTCCATTGCCCCCCAGCACACATGAAATTTCTTGAGGGTGGAAGTCATCTCTGTAGCCTCTGACATGCCTTTACAAGTGTGCATTCTTCCAGAATCTGGCATTAATTCTGGCTAGGGATTTGAATGGGGCAGGCAAGTGTAGCAGATCAACTAAGTTGCCACCACCAGAACAACTTGAAGAGAGCTTGGGAAATTCATAGCTTCTTGGGAATTTGGTTTCCTCACACTAATGAGGGAGCTCTGGTAGCATAGTGGCTAAGGCACTTGGCTGCTAACCAGACAGCTGGCGGTTCAAACCCACCAGCCACTCCTCAGAAGGAAGGTTGAGCAATCCTACTTCCATAGTGATACTGCTTCGGAAACCCAAGGACGGGTCACTATGAGTCAGGTCTGACTCGAAAGCACATAACAACAACAACAACAACAGTCCTTACAGTGAGATAAAAACCCAGGATTGGGAGAAGGCTTACATAAGAGTTCTGTGAAAGTTCTTAGGACACAGTTGGTAGGTGTGCAACAAATCAAAAGAAAAATAAACTTGGGGGATCAAAAACTCTTCAGGTAATGCTCTAGTGCAAGGATCAGCAAACTGTTGGTTACTGCAGAGAATCAGATGGCAAATACTTCATGTTTTGTGAGCAAAGATGCACAATTGGGAACATAATGCAGATGCTAATATAACAAGCATTTGAAGATGCAAAAAACATTCTTAACTCATTTTTGTATAAAAACTGGCTCATACTGGATCTGGCCTGGGGACCACAGTTTGCTGGCCAGATGCTCAAAGGCTGAGCAAAGAATTCTTTGATTCTCACTGACCACCCAATGAGATAGCGAGTCCTCTTATCCTCATTTTATCCAGGCGTGATCTGAGCCTCAAGGAGGTCAAGTCATTCACCCAAGTCTACATAGTCTGCAAATGGTAGAGATGAGGTCAGACTTCAGACCATGTCACTCAAAGCAAGTCAGCCGCCAGGTATCCGTTTCATCAGCTCTCATATATTCATCAGGAACGCTGATGCAGGCTTTAAAAACTGGTGCCTTGTTGGGAAATGGCAGGAGCTCGTAAAGAAAACAATCTAAGAAACACAATGTTCTCACAACGATCCCAACCTACAAAGTCCATGAATAATTGGTCTGCTGAACAGAACATCAGGGCATGGCTTACTGAACCTATGATATGTTTCCATCTCATTCTGGTTATTATTTTCACTCTTAATATTTCACCATAAGGCAGCAAACTGACCCTGCTGAGTCTGGGAGAATAGAAAGGGTCTCTTACCCTCCAGGTGAGCCCTTTGCTCACCTGAATGTGATGGATGCATCAAAGGCTTCATCCTAAACTGCATGAGGCATGATGAACAATGTGTCTTTGTAACCCAGACCACACTCGAGCAACCAAAACCCACTGCTGCTGAGTCTATTCCAACTCATGATGACTCCGTGTGACAGAGAAGAACTGCTCCACAGGATTTTCCAGACTGTATAGTCTTTACCTCAGAAGGAAGGTTGGGCAATCCTACTTCCGTAGTGATACTGCCTCGGAAACCCAAGGAGGGGTCACTATGAGTCGGGGCCGACTCGACGGCAAATAACAACAACAACAACAACATAGTCTTTACAGAAACAGATCGCCAGAACTTTTTCTTGCTGTGAAGCTGGTGAGTTTGAACCACCAACCCTTAGGTTAGTAGTTGAGGGAAAACTGAATCACAGAGAGACCTTGGGTTATTTAAGGCCTGCCAGAAACATCATGGGCCACCTCCAAACATCATGTGTTGGGCTCCACCTGACAGCGAGAAAGAGAGATGGTGGTCTGAAGTCCAGGCCAAAGAGATGGCAGGCAAGGGGAGACATGTGAATGGTGGACAAAGAGGAGAAGATGACGATGAAGGGAGAAAGTGTCAAGCAGGACTTGGGGGGACTCATATGGGGAGTGAACGTCCTTGAGGATTTCAACTGGCCTAACCAGGGCTGAGCTTGGAGGAGGGAGAACTATGATAAAGGAAGGAAAGCAAGTGACAGTGCCAACAGCCAGAATGATGGCAATTCAAGAAGAGGAAGGGGGTAGAGACTTGGAACCAGCTCTAACACACCTAACCATCACCAACAATGTTACTGTGAATAACAAGCTGGGGAAAATGTAAGGTAATAATGGAACATATAAAACCTTAGAGGGAGAGGAGATATAATCTTATTAAAATATGTTGGACCTGGGTAACATCTTCAATTAAGAAACTCAGCAGTATTTAAAAATTAGGAGTTTTCACCATATATATATATATACACACACATATACACACACACACATATAAATTTTTTTGGTGGGGGAGGAATTAATCCCCAGTATCTGGCCTCTTTGTTTAAAGGGCAAAACTACAAGTTCCTGAAGACAGAAACCTGTCAATGTTTTATGACCAGTAAATAGCTCCATTATAGTGATTAACCAATAAGTAAGCACTCACTGGGCATCTGTGCTACACTAGAACCAGTTGAGAGCACACAGGAGAAATTGTAAAGTATCATCCCTACAACTCAAGGGATTTACATCCTATGCAGGAGGATAGGACCAAATAAACTATGTTGTTGTTGTTGTTATGTGCCGTCAAGTCAAACCCGACTCATAGTGACCCCTTCTTGGGTTTCCGAGGCAGTATCACTACGGAAGTAGGATTGCCCAACCTTCCTTCCGAGGGGTGGCTGGTGGGTTTGAACCGCCAGCCGTCTGGTTAGCAGGCAAGTGTCTTAGCCACTTTGCTACCAGAGCTCCCAAATAAACTATAGAAGGAGGAAAAGTCAGCACTGCAGACAACAGAGGAGGAGGAGAATGAGGAAAATGTCTCCTGAAAAACCAATGAGATAACTTCAGTAGAGATCTGTTTTGGTTTGCTAATATTACCAAAATACAAAAAGGAAGACAGAAGAAGAAGTGATGTGTTGGCACTGTGGTGATGGCAAAGAAAATGGAATATACCATGGACTATCAGAAGGGAGTTCTGGTGGCGTAGTGCCTAAGGCATCTGACTGCTAACCAGAAGGCTGGCGGTTCAAACCCACCAGCCACTCCTCGGTGGGAAGACTAGGGAATCTACTTCCGTAGTGATACTGCCTCAGAAACCCAGGGAGGGGTAGTTGAGTCAAAAGGGACTGGATGGCAGTGAGTTTGGTTTGGTTTGGTTCAATGCTTGTGGTTAAGGAGCTCTGGTGATGCAGTAGTATGATAGTTGGAGCTGTGTGTCAACTTGGCTGGACCCCAGTTCTGTGTGGTTGTTCCCATGATGGGATCAGATGACTGTGTTCTGAGTGGCCAGTTTGCCCAAGGGGAGTTTCCCTAGGGGTGTGGCCTGCTTCCAAGATATCCAGGGACATCCTGGGAAGAGACATATTCTTTGAGGGATTGGAACCCTGGTGTGCGGACTACAAACTTCCGTGAGTGAGCAGCCCACCGCTTGGCCTGGAGATCTCGGATTCATCTTTGTTGGAGTCAACAACCAGTGTACTGCCTGCCAGCCTTGAATTTCTCGACTATCTGCACTTGCGGAAGCTAAGGCTGCCGCCAGCCCGGAATTTCCTCCAGGGACTTTGAACTTGCCGGCTTCTATACGTTTGTGAGCCATTTTCCTAAGATAAATTTCTCTCTCTCTCTCTCTATATATATATATATATACTTTGTTGGTTTTTGTGTTTCTCTAGAGAACCCAATCTAACACAAGTAGTTAAAATAATGAGCTACTAACCAAAAGGTCTGTGGTTCAAACCTACCAGCCACTCCTTGGGAGAAAGACAGGGCAGTCTGCTTCTGTAAAGATTTACAGCCTTGGAAACCCTATGGGCAGTTCTACTCTGTTCTACAGAGTCACTATGAGTCGGAACTGACTGCTTGGCAGTGGGTTTTTATGCTTGTGGTTATACTGGGAATGGATTGTCTTATTATATTATTGAGACAGGATTAGTATGGGGTGTGTTCTGAGTCAGTCTCTTATAAAATAATAATAATAATAATAATGATAATAATAATAAAAGCAGATTAGAGAAGTAGAGATAGGGAAAGACACATGCCAAACTACCTGAAAATCTCCAAGGAGCCAAGGAATAAGGACCTTCCCCGAGAGGCCACAGAGATAAAGCCTTCTCCTAGGGCTGGCACCCTGAATTTGGACTTCTAGCCACCTAAACTGTGAGAAAATAAAATTCTGTTTGTTAAAGCCATTCACTTGTGAGATTTCTCTTATAGCAGCTCTAGAAAACTAAGGCAGGTAACTAGAGGGTCAGTGAAAATGAGGGAATTGCTCAGTGAGCTTCAGGGATACAACAGCCATACCAATGGACTCAAGCACACTAATGATCATGAAGTAGGTGCAGGACTGGGCAGCCTTTTGTTCTGATATACATAAGCTTGCTGTAAGCTGAGCTGACTTGATAGCAACTAACAACAATGTTATTACTCCAGCCACTGAAATGCAGGCAAAGAGCTCTGGTGGTGTAGCGCTGAAGGCATCTAACTCCTACCCAAAAGGTTGGCAGTTCAAACTCACCAGCCACTCCATGGACAGAAGACTGGGCAATCTCCTTCCATAAAGATTTACCACCTTGGAAACAAAGGGGGTCGCTATGAGTCATAATCAACTCGATGGCAGTGAGTTTGAATTTTGGTTTTGGAGGTGCAGACATAATTTGAGGAGATTACCAAAGGATAGAGGGACTTTGGATATAGGCACAAACAACTCTGGCTGGAGCCACAATGTGAGGAAAAGCACCCAGAGACCTTCCTGAGTAGAGATAAAGCTGTGTGTCAGGACCAAGGTGGGAGGGCAGGGGATGTGGGTGACTGGGAAAAGTTCGTCTGTATGGATGGTAGTCTTGAAAGCAAAGGCATCATGGGACAAAAGTCATGTTTGAGGAAGTGTCCTGTCATTGAGGTGTACCGGGGAGTGAAGGTATAAAATGGTGAGAGGGTGACTTGAGGGTAGGGGCAGGGAGTGAAGACAATGAGCCCAATCTGAAGTCAGAATGAGAGTGTATCAATTGGCAAGTTTCTTTGTATTCTCTTTGGAGGATCTCAGGTTGAACCACAGCTAACAAGTGCACCTAGGAAACACCCCTTTTATTTTCATTCTGGGCCAGACTCCAGCATTCAGGACATGCCCTGTCATAGATGGGCCTTTCCAACAGCCTGTAATTGATGCATAAGCTACTTGCCTGTCCATGTCTGAAGGAATCTGGAAGATAGCAGAAGCATGAATAGGACAGATGGCTTGGGCACTAAGGGGAAAGTAGGTCAATATTTTAAAATCAGAAGATAAACAAGGAGTTGTGATGAACAGACTTACTTGGGGGTAAAAAAAAAAAGAAGAAGAAACCAAAACACATTGCAAAGTAAGGCTTCATAATTCACTTGCACCTATAAGGTTCATGTGCTATCAAGTCTGAAATTACTTATCAAACTTCAGTCCTGGATTTACTCTCTATATAAAACAGCACTTCAGAGAGTAAGTAAGTAAACACTATTATGACCAATGGTTTTTTTAAGAGAAAAATGCTTCCACAACTGGCAAGACTAATTTTTTAACATTCTCTGGGAAAACATAACAACTTGATATACTTGAGAGCTGGCTAAGAACTACTGACATTGTACTTAATCTTTAAAACTGATATATGTGTGTCCAAAAGCTAATAAAGTTCCCTCTAATATAATGGGGAGGAGGGAGTAAAACACTAGATCACAGGCAACACTCTTGCTTAGGATTCTGGTCTTATGGTCAGAGCCTAGGGGCAGGGAAATTGAAGTGATTTGAAATAGTCCCTGATAGGATATATCTGATATTATTGGGTTTGCTGAAGCGAAACAGTCACATCAGAGAGATACAAAGGTGTAAAACCCATTAATGTGCGTCCAAATGTTGTGATGCCTGGACCCCAACATCTTCCAAGTGATCTGCCCAGGGGGATTGGCAGAACCGTGCTGGGTACTATCAACTAAAAAGCTGGTAAGCGGGTACTTTGAAGCCACCATTTATTTTTGGAATGAATGGAGGAACATTAACAGCTGATTTCATCTTCCACCTTTCAGTGCACAGGTGTCCTGGTCAGCATTCAGAGCTCTGCCCATCTTCCATGGCCTGCCTAGTGCCCAGGCATGGCATTACAGGAAGAGGAACAAATATATGACTATGCAGACAATGACTGTTTCTTTCAAAGTTTTGCTTGACCAAGCCACACCGTGGTCCCACTTGTCTACCATATTAGTTAACCTACTAATTGTACTATGTGGACTATAGGCTGATGATCCTCCATATTTTGGGTTTCATTAACTGCTGGAATTAAAGAGGATAAGTATCTGAGGATGAACATTGCTGTTGTTGTTAGGTGTTACTGAATTGGCATAGTGACTATTACAAAAGAATGAAACAGTGCCAGTCCTGTGCCATCCTCACAATCGAGGATCAACATAGTGGCCAAGTATATATTTTGTCTTGTAAGGACCTTAGCAAGGAGGACTGGTGTGCAATACTTAAGTACTGGGCTGCTAACCTAAAGGTCAGTGATTCAAACCCACCCAATGCTCCATGAAGAAACACCTGGCAATCTGCTCCCTTAAAGATTATAGTCTAGGAAACCATAGGGGCAGTTTTACTCTGTGATATAGGGTCACTGTGAGTTCGAACACACTTGATGTACCCAACACTACAAAGGAGCTGAACAAGTTCATTTAATAGCACCATAATTGGAAAAACTACACATACACAAAAAGACTGGGCATAATTTCAGAATTTTAAAAACGGAATTTATATTTACAAAACACTCAGTTAACTGTCTTATTTGTTTGATTCTCTCTAGAGGCATTTTGCTACTGCAGGTTCAGAGAGCAACATGTCTGGAAGAAAGCTGCTGAAAAACGTGGAAAAGAGACTGCCTCTGGGGGCACACAAGTGCCCAAACTATAGGAAGAAGGGCTGCCCGGGTGCCCAGAACAATGGAGGATTGGGCTCTTTTTCGGCTCAGTTCTTTCTTTAAAATACTGAATTGTGGGAAAAAAATATTTGGCAAGGACGTATCCGACAAGGGACTTATCTCTAAAATTTATAGAAAACCCCAGCATCTCGACATCAAAAAGACAAACAATCCAATTAAAAAATAGGCAGAAGACATGAACAGACACTTCACCAAAGAAGATATTCAGGCAGACAACAAACACATGAAGAAATGTTCATGATCAGTAGCCATTAACCAAGAAAAGACCAAACTCACTGCCACTGAGTCAGATCCGACTCATAGCAACCCCTCCTTGGGTTTCTGAGGCAGTATCACTATGGAAGTAGATGGCCCAACCTTCCTTCAGAGGAGTGACTGGTGGGTTTGAATCACCAGGCTTCTGGTTAGCAGTCAAATGCCTTAGGCACTATGCCACCAGAGAGATGTAAATCCAAATAACCATGAGATACCATCTCAGCCTAGCACTAATAGCAAAGTTCAATAAGACAGAAAATAACAAATGCTGGCAAGGATGTGGAGAGACAGGGACTCATACACTACTGGTGGGACTGTAAAGTAACTGGAAATAGGTATGGTGCTTCCTTAAAAAGTTGGAAATGGAAAAAACATTTGACCCAGCAATCCCATTACTAGTTATATACCCAAAAGAAGTGAGATCCAGGGCATGAAGAGATACATCCACACCCACATACATCACAGCATTATTCACAATGGCAAAGAGATAGAAACAACATAAGTGCCAATCAACAGAGGAATGGATAATCAAACTGTGGCACACACACAAAAAAGGAATACTATGCAACACTAAAGAATAATGTAGAATCTGCAAAACATTGTGTAACATAGAGGAAGTTGGAGGATATTATGCTGAGTGAAATAAGACAATCACAGAAGGACAAATACTGTATTACTCCACTACTGTAAAAAGTCAATGAAAGGTTTATACATGGAAGGAGGTTTCCTTTGTTGGTTACTAGGGATGGGAGGGGAGAGGACGTAAAATTGCCAGATAAGTTTAAAACAAAACAAAACAAAACAAAAAACCCCACATACATATATACATATATGGAAAGCAAAGATTATTAGTGGTTATCAGGGGTTGGAAGGAGGGGGGAAGAAAGCTTTTGTTTGCAGGGCATTGAGTTTAGGCTAATGATGGTTGAACATTTTGGAGAAGGCTAGCAATAATGGTGGCACAACATGAAAAATGTCATTAATGTTCCTGAGGTGTAAATGTGGGAGCTGTTAAAATTAATAATAATAATAATAAATCATACTACTTCAACGAGTCTGTTTTATTCATTTTGCCGCCTTGCCAAATGTGCTTGACTGAAAACATCTAGGGTGAAAATGACCTTTCATTTGTCACAACCAAGAGTCCTGTGCCAGTCCTCAATTCAGAATGTCTAAGCAGAAAAACAGAGAGACCCAAAGTCCAAGTTTCCCCTACACCAACTTTGTTGTCATTAATTGCCATCAAGTATTAAGGCTCCTAACCAAAAGGTTGGTGGTTTGAACCCACCAGTTAATTGCTGTGCAGAATAAAGATGAGGCAGTCTGCTTTTGTAAAGATTTACAGCCTTTGAAATCCATCAGGGGTGGCTATGATTCCAAACTGACTTGATGGTAGTGAGATTAGAGTTTTTGGAGGCTCTGACTCATGGCAACCTATGTGCAACACATGGTCCTGAGCCATCTTCCTGATCATTTGTATGTTTGCATCCATTGTTGTAGTTATTTTGTTAACCCATCTAGGCGAAGGTTTCCTTCATTTTCACTGTCCCTCTCTGTGCTTTACCAAACATGATGTCTTTTTCTAGCAACATTTTTCCTGATGATGTGTCCAAAGCAGTAGAAGTTTCATCATCCTCACTTCTATGGAGCATTCTGCTTGTTTTCCCTCATAAGACCGAGTTGTTGGTTCTTTTGGCAGTCCTCAGTATAATTCAATATTCTTTTAGGTTGTGGTCTGTAAAGATAAGGGAACTTCCTGCCAACCTCACACAGCTATTCAGTGGCAGAACCAAGATGTGGCCCCACCCATACCTGCCATATTAATGTTCTTTCCTATAAATCCTGCTATCTGCCTTGACTTCCCCCTGTGGTATCTGACCCTGTTGACCACTTGCTCCTTTTTAAGTCTTTCCTCCCTGGCCCTCTGGGATATTATGTATTGCTGATCTCCACTGATCACTCTAGCAATTCCTTCCTGCTGGTTCCTCTTCCTCCTCCTGTCCTCTGAAGAAATACATCCCAGTTGTTGTAATCTTTCCAGCAGTAAGCATCATACCTAGCTCAGATTAAGTCCTCCTTCCTCCCTCTCTTCTGTCTCTATATTCTCCTGTCAGAGGGAGTTCAACATATTAGAAATGTCCTCCCTAAAATTCCCTTCCCTTTCATCACCTGTAAATAAGGGCCAACCATATGGGATTCAGCAGATTGTACTCAAGAGTTAGGGAGCTGGCATCAGAATATTCAATTTCAAATGCCAATTCAGTGTAGTCAGCACATGACATTATGACTGGGCATACTTCATAAGTCTCCATTTCTTCATCTAACCACATAGGCTGACTGTGAGGACTAATGAGATACCAGGTGTACACTACTTAGTAGAGCAGCTGGATCACCGTAAATGTTAATAATGAATGCTTTTTAAAACAAAACAAAACAAAACAAAAAACACTGCCATCGAGTCCATTCTACCTCACAGTGAGCCTATGGGACAAAACAGAACTGCCCCATGGGATTTCCAAGGCTGTAAATGTAAGGGGCTCTGGTAGCGTAGTGCCTAAGGCACTTGACTGCTAACCAGAAGACTGGCGGTTCAAACCCATCAGCCACTCCCCAGAAGGAAGATGGGGCAATCGACTTCCGCAGTAATACCGCCTCGGAAACCCAAGAAGGGGTCACTATGAGTCAGGGCCGACTTGACGGCACATAACAACAACGACAACAAATCTTTACAGAAGCAGACTACCACATCTTTCTTTAGTAGAGCAGCTGGTGGGTTCAAATCGCTAACCTTTTGGTTAACAGTTGAGTGCTTTTGCTACTGTGCCAACAAGGCTCCTCTAATAAATGCTGAGTAGGTACTGATTTTTAATTTTTTTTTTTTCCATTATTCATGTCTGTGGTACTTAAGGTGGTGTGTCAGCTTGACTGGGTCATAATTTTGAGCTGTTTGGCAGCTGTGATGTAGTTATTCCCCACGAGGACACTGGATGTAGTGTAATCATCTCCATGGTGCTATAAGCAGATAATCAGTTGAAGGGGAGTTGCCTTCAAGGTGTGGCCTGCTTCCAGTACACACGGAAAGGATCCTGCATTTGGCTCATCATCATCTTCAGTTCCTGGACTTGAACCAGTGGCCTACTGATCTTGAGATTGTTGTCTTCACAGCCTGTGAGCCAACAATCTGCCATTTCACCTGCCACTTTTGGATCAGTCAGCCCCTGCAGCTGTGTGAGTCAAGAGACGTCTCCAGCTTGCTCCAGTAGGCCTGGAAGGCAGAGCTAAAGCCCACGGTCGAGGGGCTTCCACCTAGCTCCCAGAGCTGGCACTCTGAACTTGGACTTCTAGCCTAGACTTCCCCTGGAGCTGGCACTTTCTGGTATTGTCTGCTTTTAGCCAAGATTCATTTGACATTAGCAGTGATATCCCTCATTCCACATTCTGTTCTTAAATCTGGCTTGAATTTCTGAATCCTTGTCTATGGAACCGCTGCAACCATTTTTGAATTATCTTTAGCAAAACTTGACTTGCACATGATATTAATGATATTGTTGGATCATTTCTGCACTCTGCTGGAATTTTTTTTTTTTTTTTTAATGGGCACAAATATGGATCTTTCCAGTCAGCTGGCCAGATACCTGTGTTCCAAATTTCTTGGCATAGACAAGTAAGTGCTTCCTGCACTGCATCTGTTTGCTGAAACATCTCAATTAGTATTCCATCAATTCCTAGAGCCTTGTTTTTTGACAAAGCCGTAGTGCAGCTTGGACTACTTCCTTCAATACCATCCATTCTTGATCATATGCTACCTCCTGAAATGGTATATCCATTCTTGATCATATGGTACTCCCTGAAATGTCTACCAATTCTTTTTGGTACAGTGAGTCTGTATTCCTTTCTTCTTCTTTTGATGTTTCCTGCAAACATTCAATATTTTGCCCATAGAATCCTTCAATGGTACAATCCAAGGCTTGAATTTTTCTTTCAGCTTGAGAAATGCCAGGCATGTTCTTCCCTTTTGGTTTTCCACCTACAGGTCTTCACACATTTCATCATAATGCTTTATTTTGTCTTTGTGAGCTAACCTTCTACTTCTGTTCAGCTCTTTTACGTCTTCATTTCTTCCATTTGCTTTAGCTACTCTATATTCAAGAGCAAGGCTCAGAGTATCTTCTGACATCTGTTTTAGTCTTTTCTTTCTTCCCTTTTTAATGACCTTTTGCTTTCTTCATATATGATGTCCTTGAGGTCATCCTACAACTCACTGGGTCTTCAGTCTTAAGTGTTCAATGCATCAAACCCATCCTTGAGATGGTCTCTAAATTCAGGTGGGATATATTCATAAGGCTATTCTTTGGCTCTCTGAAACATGTTTTAATTTTCTTCAGCTTCAACTTGAACTTGCATATGAGCAATTGACAGTCTGTTCCACAGTCAGCCCCTGGCCTTGATGTGACTGATGACATTGAGGTTCTCCATTGTCTCTTTCCACACTTGTAGTCAATTTGATTCCTGTGTTTTCTACCCAGGGACGTTCATGTGTATAGTCACCCTTTATATTGTTGAAAAAGGTACTTGGAATGAATAAGTTAATGGTCTTAAAAAAAAATTGTATCTTGCTATTTCCAGCATAGTTTTTATCACCAAGGCAATATTTTCCAACATCCAATCCTTCTTCATTTCCATCTTTCACATTCCAATCACCAGATTATCGATGCATTTTTATTGCATGTTTGATCAACTTCAGACTGAAAAGGTGGTAAAAGTCTTCACTTTCTTCATCTTTGGCATTAGTGGTTGGTGCATAAATTGAATAATAGTTGTATTAACTGGTCTTCCTTGTATGCATAGGGATGTTATCCTATTAGTGAAAGCATTATACTTCAGGATAAATCTTGAAATATTCTTTCTGACAATGAATACACCACCATTCCTCTTTGTCATTCTCAGCATAGTAAACCGTGTGATTGTCTAATTAAAAATGTCAAATACCAGTCCATTTCAGCTCACTAATGCCTAAGATATTGATCTTTATGTATTCCATTTCATTTTTCGACAACTTTTTCAAGTTTTTCTAGATTCATCCTTCATATATTCCACGTTCTGATTATTAATGAATGTTCATGGTTATTTCTTCTCATTTGGAGTCATGCCTCATCAGCAAATGAAGGTCCCCAAAGCTTTACTCCATCCACATCATTAAGGTCAAGTCTACTTTGAGGAGGCGGCTCTTCCCCAGTTGCATTTTGAGTGCCTTCCATCCTGTGTCTCATCTTCTGGCACCACACCAGGCAGTACTCTGCTGCTGTTTGTAAGGTTTCTCTGGCCAGTTTTTAAAGAAGGAGATCACCAGATCCTTCCCCAGTTTGTCTTAAACCGAAAGTGCCTTTGAAACCTGTCCACCATGGGTGATCCTGCTAGTACTTGAAATACTGGCGGCATAGCTTCTAGCATCATAGAACCATGCAAGCCACCATAGTATGACAAACTGACAGACGAGTGGCGGTGGATGGAGAAGTAGAGTAGGGGAAAATAGAATGAAGAGCAAATTCAAGTCAGGGCATTAGAGGAAGCACTGACGGAGTCTGACATTGTTCTGAATCTTGTTTTCTCTCCTAGGACTCATGCTCCTATATGGACTGCATGGAAACTTTATATAAAAAGCAGCTTCATAGAACAGCAGTGACATGGACAAACAACCACCCAAGACACAGTTATTCAGACACTGGGGTGCCTCAGACTCCCTCCTGGTTGGGCAGAGGTGTTATGCTTATTAAAATGCAGATTCCGAGCCCCTTCCCAGAAAGGTGATCATTCTGTAGGCCTGGGAATACCCATCTTTCAGGCAGGTGGCCCATACAATGAACACATTGATTATGACAAGGAGTACCTGTAGGAATGGAAATTAACCAAAGTCATTTGTGCTGAGTATTCTGAGTATGCTCTTGCCTCTTCCTAGGAGTGACCTCTGTAGTCAGGATATAAACATGCTTTTGAATTCTGAAAGAAAAAGCTGCATTCTGCAAATGTCATGGTTTAGTAAGTAGTTATCTACAGTGATGTTTCATCCCTCAAGACAGTCAGATTGTTTCAGTGAGCTCTCCTGTGGCCTTGTGCTTCTGCCAGGCCACAAGCCACTTTCTTTCACAAGGAAATGACTTCAGGTTGCACTGTTTCCCTCTAGCTACCTGTGGTAGTCAAGATCTACAGGCCAAAATAAGTTGAGACCACCCCCTGGAGACATTCACAAGATCTAACACACCTTGAACCAGAAAAGGGATGGAAATGCCTGGCTCAATACATCCACACCTGTGGCACCAGGGTCAAAACAGGCACCATCCTATTTAAAACTATTCACCATGACTACCAACAACCTAGCTTTCCATGCTATTAAAAACCTTCCCTTTGCTAGCTGAGATGTGGCATGCAGTGTCGCTGTAGTGATTTGCATGAATTTCCTGGGCCTTTGAACCACCCATGCTTGTGTGTTTCTTTGAGTTTCATTTCAAGCCTGGTCTTTGCAGAGATAAGGGAAAGAAATCAGGATAATGAAAGCTTAAAATATGCTCATTTCATGGTGGAGCTAACAAGTGAAACTACATGTAATAATGTAATCCAACTTGTCAAAAAGGAAAATGAAAAGAGGTGACAGAAGGCAGGACAGAGCCTTGGGACCTAGTGTGCCATGTCATCTTCTAATTAACTAACTGATCCTTTAAACTGTCAAACTCAGCAAGGAACTCCATGGCCTGGCGACTGATTAATATTTATACGTGGGCTCCGGATGCTCTGATGTCGGTCCCAGTGGCTGTGGTTAAACATCGGTCTTTCAAAAAAAAGACAGAAATAAAAACTTGCCTTGGTTAACCCAAGCCTCCTGTTTTGCATTCATGGGGAAATGAGGAGAGGCCACCCCGAAGTCCATAATCCACAGCAAGACAAATCCTCTGTGGATGAATATTGATTTCTGACTCATGATGAGGACTTGTATATTGAAAAAATAATTATTTTACTTCTTTCTACTGGCAGCCACACTGTTAATCACACTCTGCGCCCCATTGTTAAATAAGCGGACAGCACGTGTAAAATTACATAGCATTCGGTAATATAATCAAGCTTTTAATTTCAAACAAAAATAATTGAATATGTAATTTAATCAAAGCAGGTGAGAATGGATTATTTAGTTAAACTGTAATAAGAAGAAAGCTGGACTTTTATTCTTATAGCACTGGCTGAAAAAGAATATTTTCCTCTCCTTTATACTAGCTTCTCTCTTAACTAAAGAGTGCTTTAGTGTAGGGTGCAAAAGTGTCTGTTCAAACTATATATTCTGTATAGAAAAGGATTTAAAAAAAAAAAAAAACACCACCACCACAGACGGACAATGACTGAATCCATTTCACTCCCAACCACCAACAGCTGGGCAGGACACATCACGGATGGCACATCTGAAGGATGGTGACAAGAGGAATAGATTGGCAGGGGCAATGGATGAACCAAGCCTTTTTTTCCATTCTAATTTCATATTGTATTAATTAAAGATCTTCAAAAGAAGGAAATTATTCAACCCAGTTCCAATGTAGGTTCAAATAACATTGGCTTTTAGGGTGAAAATAATTCTAAAATATAACTTAGGCTTTACCTCTTAAGGTATAAGGCCATTCCACATTTCTTTTTCCTAGACTGAAATGCTATGTATTCCATAAACCTTCTTATCATTATCCTATAGGGCTTATTAAAATTCTCAAGCCCTTGCTAAACTTATCACTAAGCTATTTCACTGATATTTGAAAATGAAATGACACTGCTCATGGATGCACAGATTGACATTGTAATTCACACACACACACACTAAACACAAATGGTGTGAAGCAGCTAGGCTAGACTCAAGCTGATCAACTAACAGATACTGAAGCCAAGCCTGTAATCAGATCTATTAATAAGTTACCGTTCACTTCAATTTTGGGGATGAGTATGTTATACCACACGCCTGTCAGTTTGTTCTGTGGTGGTGGCTGTGTGCTGTTAAGATGCTAGAAACTGTGCCATCAGTATTTCAAACACCAGTAGAATCATCCATGTTGGACAGATTTCAGCAGCGCTCATAGACTAAGACAGATTAGGAAGAAAGGTCTGGAGCTCTACTTCAGAAAATTAGTCAATGATAACCTATGTATCACAATAGAATATTGTTCAAGGCAGTGCTGGCAGATAAATGCCTTATGTAGGAAGGCACTCAAAATACACAGTGGCTGCTAAAAGGGACTCGAGGAGAGCCATGATCATGAGGATAGTGCAGGACTGGGCAATGCTTCTTTGCGCTCTATGTGGAGTCGTCATGAGTCAGAGCCAACTTGATGCTAACAACAACAACAAGCCACACCTACACTTTTATAAAGGACTAAAAACCAAACTCACTGGCACAAGTTGATTCCAGCTCATGGCAACCCCCACTGGGTTTCCATGGTGGTAAATCTTTGCAGAACTAGATTGCCCGGTCTTCCTTCCACAGAGTGGCTGGTGGGTTTGAACTACCAACCTCCTGATTAGCAGCCAAATACTTAGGTACTGTGCCATCAGAGCCCCTTTTATAAAACAATAGCATGCTCTAAATAAATATATACAGACACAAATTCCAAATGGCTCATACCATTTCCCAAATTGAGAAGAAGCTCATGGTCAAGATGATTTGGGCCACAAGTTTAAACTCTGGAAAGCTTTTATATACTTCTGCTAACTGGAGTAGGAGAAGGATGAAACTCATGCACCAACATCAAAATTATCATTGCTGGGTCACTCTCACCTCTGAACGATGAGAATTGAAAAACCAAGGAGGAAAGACTCACTAGGGCCACCTCTTCTGAATCCTAAGTCTTTTAGCTTTGATTTGGCAGATGTGACTTCTCCAGCGAGACCCTCAAAATCAGTGGTCAAAAATGTTATCACTCCCACCTCTTCCCTCATAATTATTTCTAGGATGATTTGAAACATTCTCAATGTTTTTGAAATTAAAAAAAGAAAAAATTAAAACAACAAAAGCTAGCACACTCCAAATTGTATGCATACCCACCTATACTTGGAGTAGAGGCCGTCAGGAAACCTAGTACGAGGCAGGGAGTTCTTGACGTCCAACTTCAGAAGATAATGTCCTGGGCTGTGTACGTTGGAGATGGAAATACTTTTTGGGTGGGGAGCAGGCTCCGAGGACACCGAAACTGGCTCCAATCCACAGGCAATAAAGTAATTAATGGTGTCTTTCAGGGCAAGTGCAGTAACAAAATAATTGCTCTCAAATCTTTAATGCCAATGAATGATTGGTACAGTTAGTATTTGTGTTGTTGGGAGTGTGTGTGTGTGTGTGTGTACGTATGTATGTATCAGAGGACAGGGAGGAAAGCCTTTTAGATGCAAATACCCAAACCAGTCTATCAGCCCAGTTAACAATTTTGCACTGCCAGCCCACAAATGCTGCATATGTTGACTTTAAATGTCCACAGGGAACATATGCTATGGATCAAAGAACACACTGATTAATCCAACAGAGACCAGAGTATGTCACTTTGGTCATGGTGCAAAGATGCGCCAAATAAATGGGAGACAAATGCCAAAGCAACATTGGTTTCAAAGAGGGACTGAGCTGCCAACTACCCATCTAAGTGCTACTTGATCAGGTAAAACATTTTTCCTTCCCCAGCACATCTGCCTACTTGTATTGAAACATCACTTCCTCTTTCTTTAAAAAAAAAAAAAAAAAAGCAAATAACACTACCAGCTTACTGATGCCATGGAACTCTCACTCACATTGCAATCACTTAAGATTATATTAGGTCACTGGCTCTCTATTGAATCCCACATATCCTCCTGCTTCTCATCTCACACACACACACACACACACAGCCCTATAAACACAGATTTAAAGATAAGTGTGCTCATGTTGTTTATGGTGAAGTCAGTTCTCTTAATTAATCCACTGCTAGGATAAACACTGAGCACAGAGCGAAAATTGAGACCCAAACTAAATCGGATCTTTGCTAGTGTTCGTAAGAAAGACTCTGCTGCTGTCTTGATGTGCCAGTTAGCTTGGCTGGTTGGAACCTAGATACATGAATCCCATTCCCGTGTGAAGAGCCTACCGACTGAACCTGTTAACTTTCACCCATGATCCCACAGAACGACTCACAACAAAGACCTACTCAAGGTGGTAGATTAGTAGTCGGGTCTCATGTAGAGATGGGGGTGAGAATTAGGATTTAGAATTGAGCAAGAAACATGTTTCTTTTTGTTGTCACCAATTGTGTGACAATCATTTTTCTCCAGGAAACCATCAAGTCTGTCATGCAGAGGTCTCCAAAACTGACGTGGGAATATATACCTTAACTTCACAAAGCTAGTTCTCTTTGACTTTGTGCTCTCAATAAATGCGTAAGGAGTCTCTGGGTGGTGCAAACAGTTACCCACTCAGTGACTGACAGATTGCCAGTGTGAACCCACTCAGAGATGTGTTGGAAGAAAAGCAGGTGATCTCCATCTGAAATGTCACAGGCTTGAAAATCCCATGGAGCAGTTCCATTCTGACACAGTCACCAAGAACCAGAATAGACTTAGCAGCAACTGGTGGTGGTGGGAATAGCCATGTTCTGGGAATTCCATGCATGGAACAGAAACAAAATGTATAGCCAGGTCAGCTCTCCCTCTGCCATGCTTTTAAGACCACACCCACCCCAACTGTTAATATTTCATGCATTGATTTAATAGTCTGAATTCCAAAGCACACATATTTCCTTTCAGCTCTCTTTACAGGTCACAATATTTTACTCGTTTTCAAGTCTGGAGTTACTCCATGCTATCCCCCAAAACCATTCTAACACTTTATGAGATGGATAAAGTTGAATGATTTTATTTTATAAAATATACATGAGGTAATCACTGGTGTCAATAAAAGTACGCTTTCCAAAGGGAATCCTCTAACCAGCCACATAACTGTTTTGGTTTTTAAAGTCCACTGCAGTTGTCCTTAACTTGTTCTTCTGTGTAATTTATTGGGCAGCTGTCAAACATGCATGTTGTCCTGGACATTTGTCTGGTGATAAATGACTTAGGGAACAGGCTACAAACAAACTGACACTTTGCAATTGACTACATGAAAGAAAAAGGGGCCAAAGAGGAGAGAAACAGTTGGGAAAAAGCAGGCTGCTTCCTTTCTCCAGCAGAAAGTCCAAAGGATGAACTTACTGCTAGCTCCTGAACAGTCCACAGAAATGCCAGAAACACTTACCTCACAGTGGCTGCTACACGTACTTTGAAAAAAAAAAAAAAAGCCTAATAATTTCAATATACATCAAATGATTTCTTCATGCATCAAGTATATATAAATCTACATATAATTCTATATACTCTACAAGGATTTTATAAAGTCAACAGTGTTGATATAATAATGAAAACTATAGTTTGAAAAACTCAAATTTCCAAGAAGAGAATCCTTAACACCTCTGAGTGGACCAAATACCACCATTCTGAAAACCTCACACACACATAGACCATTGATCTCGTGTTTACCCATGAAGCATTGTTACTGAGCTAACATATTAATTCTTTCTGATCTTTTTCCATTTCCTGCATTTTGTTCAGAGCCTCTTATCCTTGTCCAACATCAACAGGTCACTCACAAAAGGGTCAGAGCTGGCCAATATAAATAACCATTATAAAACCTCCAGCATGTGTAAAATAAACAACTGAAGTGGCCTACGCTGTTTAAAGTATAAATTCCAAATATTTTCACAGGAGAGCGTAGCCAAGGCCCGTGAAAAGTACAGGTACAAATTTCAGTTAAATAACCGCATCACAGCAAGCTATTCCAGCACAAAGTTTCTCATTTATAAAGCAGCTTGAAAACAACTATAGATGACAGTGCCCATTGGGCAGGACCTGAGCCTGGGCTTGGTATTCTAGGCACATGTGTTTCAGAGGAGTATCACACACAGGGCTGAAATTACCAACATGTACACAAACCCACAGGGGCTCTGGTGGCACAGCTGGTAAAGCATTTGATGGCTAACCAAAAGATCTGTGGTTCGAATCCACTAGCTGCTCTGCAACAAAAAAGATGAGGCAGTCTGCTTCCATAAAGCCTTGGACATCCTATAGGGCAATTAGTGCTGCTTTGAGTTGGAAAAGACTCAGTGGCAGTGGGTTTGGTTTTTGCATACAAACCCAAGTAGTCTTAGCTAAGTCTGTAAGAGCTAGAGATCAGGAGGAGAACCCAGACAAACTCCCAACAGGGTAATGTAATCCCAGCCTTCCCAGACACCTCCTTCTTTCCCTTCCCCAAAGTCCAATGGCTATGACCCTCCTTTCCTCACCTGATCAGGGTGATACATCACAATACCAAGGTGCCTCCAAACTCTCCTGTGGAACAGTTGATAAGAAGAGAACCAATGTGAATAGTCCAAGAGTCACTGGTGTCTGGGGCTTTGGGACGGGCTACATGTGGTCTCTTGTGACACCTGATTTACTTCTTCAGTCTGTTTTGTTTGTATTGTCATTTAAACTAATCTGTATTATCTAAGAACACTGTCATCGAGCTGGGTGGAGTAGTATCTACAAATGCTAAGGATAACAGAACCAAGTAGGCCAAGAAAAATATTGACCATGACATAATGAAGATCTCCATTTACTGCCATGGAGAGATGGTCAGAACAAGGTGCAGACAGAGGAAAGGAGGTGATAGAAGCAGGAATAGCGTGCTGTTATTTCACAAATAAGAGGTGGAAAAGAGAAGCATGAGTAAGTGAATACATGATATCCAGAAAGATGTTGCAGCTGATTTAAGTTCCTTCATTATTATTATCATTAATATGTTATTTTTTGCCTTGATGCTTTGTTCTGATTGACTTAACATTCCTAGGAGCTATGTCTTGAGTTTCTATACCCACTTGGTGCACTGGCTGATATCTCCTGGAGTTCTACCTAATTTTTGTACCTCCTGTTGAAAGCTGTTTGTTTAGGAGTATAGATTTTACCTCTGAACTGTACCCTTACCATTTGAGAGTTGCCCTCTCAGTGTTCACAATAAGTTCAAGTTTTAAGTATTGCAGGGGCGAGCTGTTTTCATTTTGGTCAAAGAATCACCAAAGACCAAAGAATTTTCTTAGATCATCATCAACGTGCTTTTAAGCATTACTCTGCACCATGTATTATCTCATTTAATCCTTACAATAACTTCATGAAATAAGAACTCTTGCTTATAATATTATTCCTAGTTTATAGGCAAGAAAGATGACATCTGTGTAGAAAATCAGAGATACATGGAAACAATTAGTCCAAAGGACTAATGGGCCACATGAACCCCAGCCTCCATAACCCTGAGACCAGAAGAACTAGATGGTGCCCAGCTACCACTGCTGACCACTCTTAAAGGGATCACAGTAGATGATCCTGGATAGAGTTGGAGAAAAATGTGGAAGAAAACTCAAAATAATAAAAAAGGCCAGAGTTACTGGTTTGATGGAGACTGGGGAACCCCTAAGACTATGGCCCTTAGACACCCTTCAAAGCTGGAACCAAACTTGCCCCCATGGTTCAACTTTCAGCCAAATGATAAGCCCATAAGGTGAGTTATAACACTTAGAGATACTTACTCCCTAGAACAACAAACCATATGAAATCAAAAGGGCAGCATTTTCCCAGGGATAAAGCTCTGAAGGCATAGGAAAGAAGAAAACTGGCAACCGTAAACACAGGGAGGAAGCAGAAAGAGTGCTGTTACGTTGGAGAGACTGCAGTCAATGTTACAAATCAAACTCTGTATGAACCACTGAATGAAAAAACAATTTGCTCTGTATATTTTCACCTAAAACACAGCAAAAAGTTGTTGTTTTTTTTTTAAAAAAAGAAAGAAATGTGAGATCTAGAAGACTGGGTAACCTACATCACCCAAGAAATGCAGGAACTAGGATTAAACCTCAGATGATCCAACGATAAAGCTTATGTTCAATACTTACATGATACTGCATTGACACTATATTATGATTTTCATACTTGTAAGGAGGAGCATTCCAGAGCCAGGAAGTCAAGGCACTGGCCGCTGTGTGCCACCTACAGGAATCTAAAGGGCTCTTTCTTAGCCCACAGAGGCCCTCAGCAGCAAGGCATACATGATTTCTGAGCTGCTATTTTTCTTATCTGCAAAAACAGAGATTACAATAAATCCTATGCTAAGGATGAAAGAGTCTTATTTGTTTCCAAAATCCTCTGAGAGGGTGGATGTAATATGCCAGTTTATACGATGATGGATCATTTTCCTCTAACAATGAGCAAATAAAGGCATAAAAGTACATTTAGGTTTTTCAAACAAAGATTCAAACAAGTTAAAATGGGTATTTTCTTTACTTTCTTCACAAGGCCAACTGTCCTCTTCTGACCCCATGCTAATTTTCCTGATGATGCTTGAACAGAACACACTGATTTGGGTAATTCCATGTCCATGCAAAACTAATCAATGACATCAGCATAGTTATGGGAATTAGACTTATTAGTTAATTAAGAACCAGCAGAGGGAGCACAAACCTTGCAAAAATTATAACCATTTCTTTTGGATTACTTGAAAAGAACAGCAGTAATGATGGTGGAATGGGAAGAAATATACATTTAGAAATACACATCAAATTAGTGTCAATGGCCGAGTTGGTCTTTGTTTTCTTAGGGTGAGGATCCAAAACATTTTCCATACAGTCTATAAATGATGATGACTTAGGCAACAAAGAGGAAGAAAGCTGTGTGTCTGTCTATGTGTGTGTACACGTGTGTGCACTTGTGTGCGTGAGTGCATGTGTGTGTGTTTCCACTTGGTACTCTGGTGAAACCCTCCCTAATGGTGGCATAATTAAAGTTAGATGGTGAGACTTGCCCAGAATTGGCAAATATTTACTTGTTCATCCTGATATCAGAGTGGTTGCATTTTTAGCTTTGTTCACCCTAAAAATTGTCCCACGTGAATCAGTCAATCTTATTCTTCTAAGATGCAATGGAGATTTGATTTTACTGTTGAATGATGATTCAACACGAGTAAAACAAAATAATGTTTATTGGTACAAAAAAAGAAAAGAGAGACTTCAAGGGGGAAAAAAAGTATGTGCCTTATGCACTGTTAGCATTTTAAATACATGGTCACCATTTTCTAATTTGAACTGAGACAGTGTTCATTTTTTTTTGTCTTTGAATAATATATCACTGATAGAAAGTATGTAGATATACACCTCCCACCAAAATAACACTGTCACATGTAAATGGAAGTTAAGATAATGGGCATTCATTCACTCATCCATTGATAAGTAAGGCAATATGCTGAGAGCTGAAGTTTTGTCACGCAGACTGACATTCAAGGCTAGGCCAACTGCTTTAAAGGCAATTATCTGGTGGTTTGATGGATAAGGCATTTGGCTGCTAACCAGAAGGTCAGCAGTTCAAACCCACCAGTTGCTCTGTGGAAGGAAGAAGGGATGATCTACTTCTGTAAAGGTTTATAGCCTTGGAAACTTAATGGGGGTCTCTGAGTTAGAATCAACTTGATGGCAGTGAGTTTGTTTTTTGTCTGTGTGTGTGTATGATCACCATGGAGTCCCTAGGTAGCACAAACGGTTAAGAGCTCAGCTACTAATTGGAAGGTTGGCAGTTTGAATCAATCCAGAGGCACCTCAAAAAAACCTAGAGATCTGCTTCTGAAAGGTCACAGCCTTAAAAATCTATGGAGCACAGTTCTATTCTGCATACACAGGGTTGCCATGAGTTGGAACTGACTTAACGATGGGTTTGTTTGTTTATTTTATAATCACCATACCACTACCACCCTACAAGATGCAAAACTTAGCCAAATAAACAATATTTTAAACAATGTGATTTTTGTACTATGCAGTTCTTCTGTTGATTTTGAAAGGATGCTTTCCCCATAGTTGAAGTGGGAAAAAATAAAAAAGAAATGCTGGTACTTAATACATATTACCATTTAAAATGTATACATACCAAGTTGTTGTTGTTGTTGTTATGTGCTGTCAAGTCAGACCCAACTCATAGCAACCCCTCCTTAAATTTCTGAGGCAGTATCACTACGGAAGTAGATTGCCCAACCTTCCTTCTGAGGAGTGGCTGGTGAGTTTGAACTGCCAGCCTTCTGGTTAGCAGTCAAATGCCTTAGGCACTATGCTACCAGAGCTCCAAGAAGTAGATTACTTTGGAAACACAGAATGGTCTCATGTGGGCAAAAGAAGAAGAAGAGAAAAAGATAAGAAATTTCAGCTTTAGCTCAGTTAAGAGAATTATCAAGGTCACAAGTAGCGAAATGAGGGTGTGTATGTGTGTGTGTGTTGGATGAAGAATAGCTGAGATACAGGTCTGTTTGGCTCCAGTGAGAACCAATTCAGAGGATGCTGGGGACAGTCATACTGTTAGAGCGGCTGTTGCTCCCCTACAGACCACCCTCCCACTTCTCTGGCGTCTTCTATCACATCAGACTCTGGCCCTCTAGGCTGTATTTCCTATTATCCTGCTACCCCAAGTAGCTGCCGCTACCCCAGTGCCTGCCATCACCCCTGGGACATGAAACAGCACAGTCTGCAGCATTTCTGCCACAGAAACTGGAAAGCAACACTCTCTGGTCCAGAGACCATGGGTTTGGTTTTCGATGTTAAATGTTGTCTGCTTTGGGCTTTTTGAAATTTGTTCTCTGTCTTTAGGGAGTAGTGAGATCTCCAAAAATGGCCTTCATCATTTGCTTGCAGTTTGCTTTGTTTCCTTCATTAACACAGTTAGAAGATAGGAGTAGCCTGTGGTCCTTTTGAGTGGACTCAGATCTGGTGCCCAGTAGGTACTCAATGAATGCCCATTGCCTGTTCCCAAATATGATGACCCCCTTTCAGAGACCAGCCACCTCTGAGTATTGCTTTCTTCCACTGCTTTGAAAAATTCCAATGAGTTTCTTAAACAAAAGACATATTATACAGAAAAGAGCAAAAATGGAATGACAGATTTCTTGTCAGAAACAATGAAAGGAAGAGGAGAGTGTAACAGTGTATTTAAAATAAATAAAAAGAAATTAACTCAGAAATCTATTATTCCAAGTGCAAGTATTTTTCTATAAGTAAAAACTTTTTCAGACATTCAAAAGTGAAAGCGTTGCTAACCATCAAAGCCACATTATGTAAAGTTGGTAAAAGAAGCAACTTAGTTAGAAAGTAATACAGACCGACACAATTTTAAAAAAAAGGAAAAAAAAAAAAAAGATTTACCTTATAGTGTCAGGTACTCCCTTGTGAACAGGTCCTATTCCTCTGTGCAGATGTTTTTAAATCTTTTTTTCCACTTAAACTAAAAAATGTCTCCAATTTTTATGCTTACTTGCATTTTTAATAGCAAACTAATGAATTTATTTATTGAACATCTATTACACACAAGGCACAGTACTGGAAGCCCTACCTCATGGTATCATTTTGTTATCAAAACACACTGTGACTTATGTACTCCTTCTTATGCCCAGTTTACAGATGGCCAACTTGGGATTCAGCAACTTGTCCAAGGTCACTAGCTAGAGTCATCAGTAATCACACTCAGATATCTGGCTGCAGAAGCCCAAGAACATCCTTTCCACTAGAGTTCACTGCATCTTCCCTTCCAATTCAAAGAAAGCAGATGACAATATTTATAGAACTCATCACTGTTAGAATTCTCACATATGAATTTCGTTATTTTATTTTGTTGGTTTTTAGAATTAACACCAAGAGAAAGGTCTGAGCAAAAAAGCCTGCCACTGAAAACAATAGCAATAGGTAAAAGGATGATTGGACAATTAATGACCTAATCTACCATTCTCTCCAATGATCCTTAGTGCTTGCATTGAGAGCTGAATTCTCCAAGGGAATGAGTTTCCCTTTATACTGTGATGGTTGGAATCATCACAGTCCCAATCAGCAGGCCAGCTAGATATTCGTGTGTTAGAGTCATTAAGATTAATATAAACAAGACCAACCATCTGAGAGGCCTAGAATCTGGAGTCATCTTAACAATCCACTACAAAGTGTACATTTCTTATGAATTGAGAAATTCCTTAATTCTCCATAGAGAGCATATTAGATGGATGGCAAGTATAGTGCAACCATTTTCCTCAAAGCAATGCCTGTGATATAATAAGCATGGTGTTAGTAAGCAGAGTTCTTAAAGAAAATAGGAAACTGGTCAAGAACAAAGAAACCAATTAACAAGACTCATTTTCATCCTAATGAATTTAACATAGCCTTGTCTGTGGATTAGTCATGAACTCAAGGATTCGCATTATATCCACTATTACCCATTCTAGTTGTGTCAATCAGTCTCTGAATCAACAGAGCAGCAGTGGGTTTTGTCACACCATTTTAGGAAATGGTTGAAAATCTAAGCCTTACAATTCACTTCTGCAAAAACAGCCCCACATGTGAAGAGCTAACTATCAGTCAGGCCTATGCTACATGAATTTGTTTTTACTTTTAGCACTTTTCAGTCATTCTTAAGAATTGTGCAGCTGAAGATGGCGGACTAGGCAGAAGGACTGCACAGACCCTCTTCAACAAAGAAAAGGGAAACCAATTAACACAGACACAGAAGATAATCTTGGACC
>NW_006921767.1:4051696-4110987 GCF_000298275.1 Orycteropus afer afer | reverse complement strand
AGGGATGGTCACTGGGAAGAGGTAACTATGGGGAGGAAGTGGGAGGGGAGCTGTTGCATTGTGGTAAACTGTGGTCAATGACATGAGACAAAGTATGTGAACTGCTGTATGGAAAGTGAATTTGCTCTGTAAATCTTCACCCAAATCACAATAAATAATAAATAAATAAATAAATAAATAAATAAGAATTGTGCAGCTTCCTAAGGAAGCTGTATAAACTTAGAATATCATTATTGTGTGCTGTGGAGCCTAGTCCGACTCATAGTGACCACATGTGACAGAGCAGAACTGCCCACGGGGCTTCCTAGGCTGTCATCTTTATGGGACCAGATAGTCAAGTCTTTCTCCTGCATAGTGACTAGTGGGTTCTAACAGTTGACCTTTTGGCTAGCAGCCCAGTGTTTAACCATTCTGCCACCATAGTTCCTAAAACTTAGGCTAGGTAGCATGAGTTTGGAGACCCTAAAAATCTTAAAATAGATCCTTTGCACACTTGCTACCTTTAATGGAATGAACAGCAGAAAAGTTATTAGGCTTTGTCCACCATAAATCTGCATACATTAGGAATGGGCAGTCTGCTACATTCATTTGCTTATAGACACTGTTTCCCCATCTCCATGCCCCCAACAATAGTTAAAGTTCCCTGATCAGGTGCACATAAAATTCAAAACTTTTCATGTAGATTATTAATTTTTCCTTTTAAAGTCCAGAGACAATATTAAGCCATTTGGATGGGTTCTGTGGCCAGCAGATGTATTATATTGCAGACATGTCACACACGTGAAAAAGTATATGCCATAGCAACTGCCAAGTCATCCACAGCCCCAGGTCCCCAAGGACAGAAGGTTCAGTCATGGGGCGGCCAGGGAAAGGGTCATGATTCACTCCAGCACAGCCCAAGCCTGGACAGAGCTGTCTTTAATTGCCTGGTTGTCATTTCTGAGATACTCTAGGGTGACATTGTGGCTAAAGTAATGAAGAAAATAAATACAAAGAACCTCATATATTCCTGGATCCTGAAATGCTCTATTTATTTGCTCAATATTCATTAAAGAAAAAAAAAATAGAGTTCATCTTTCATGTTTCGCATCAATATCATATATCATTTTTGCTTGAGTGTAAATTGGGATACGTGTTGCTTCCAATTATAAAAGCAGCAAGATGTCAAATAGATTACGTGTTTGCCATGATGCTGTTCTGTGTGCTCACATTTCTGATTGTGAAGGTTTGCATTCGGAAGCCATGGATAATTAGCCCGGAACACTCTGAATGATAATTTTTCTCCAGAGGTGTAAACTCATGATTTCACCATCAAAGTAGTATATAGCTTGTAAATCTTTAAAAAAGAACCTGGTAAATTTAAAGTCTAGTAGTTTTATTCATATGTTATAAGGCAGCAAGAAGTAAGTTGGAAATATTTATTTGGGTATAAGAAACATGTCAAGGAAAAAAAAAAACCCAAACCATCTACTTGGGCTCTTGACGTCTCTCAATGTGCTGTGAAGGGGTCATCCCCATTTTCTCAATTAACACAGCAGGAGCTGCTCTCATTTACTAAGTGGCATAACCACATGCCAGGAACTATGCTAAGCACACACTATCATGCTGAACTTTTCCAACAATCCCTTACCAAAGTATTATTAGTTACAGTTTTCTAAATGAGAAAGGGAGGCTTAGGGAGAGTAGTATGGCCACAGTCAGGGGTCATACACGGGTGTGTCTTGTTTCCAAGCCTGTGCTCTTGACCACTAAAAGATGCCACCACCTTAGTTCCTCTTGTCTGTGTTGGGACCAACACTGATAGAAAGGAAGAGGCAAATAGGGACGCTAGGACAGAGTTTCAGCATTGCAAGGAAGGTTAGTATAAATGTGAGCACAGAAGCTATATTTTAAAAAGAGGTAGTCTTCTTATTGGATACTGGGGGATATCCTTGTGTAGCATAAATGTCCTGGGAAGAAAGGTCTGGCACTCTACCTTCTTAAAGGGCACAGTCTTGAAAACCCTCTGAAGCACATTGCCATTCCATACACATGAGGTCACCATGAGATGGAAATGACTTGAAGATAACTGTTTTTGTTTTGCTTTCTTATTGGGGGAGTAAAGGCCAAATTTGCTGCTCGTGGGACACTTTCAGACACCATGCTGTCCCTATATTAACCATTATACACCGAGTCTGCTATTGTTGTTGTTATTATGTACCATCGAGTCGGCCCCGACTCATAGCGACCCCTCCTTGGGTTTCCGAGGCAGTATCACTACGGAAGTAGATTGCCCCATCTTCCTTCTGAGGAGTGGCTGGTGAGTTTGAATCGCCAGCCTTCTGGTTAGCAGTCAAATGCCTTAGGCACTACACTACCAGAGCTCCTCCGAGTCTGCTAATAATACTAAAATGATGGAAGTGGCATCTGTTTCTCCTGTTAGAACGGAAGCACACATAGGCAGGGTTACTGTATGTCCACTGCTTTATCCTCAGAGTCTGGTGCCTGGCACATACTACCAGTAACCAGTTGCCCTCAGTTGACTCTGACTCATGGCCATCTTACGTGTATCTGAGTAGAACTCGGCTCCACAGTTCCCAGTGGTTGATTTTTCAGAAGTAGATTACCAGGCCTTTCTTCAGAGGTTCATCTGGTAGACTCCAAGCTCCAACCTTTCAATTAGTAGCTGAGCACTTAAATGTTTACAGCACCCAGAGACTCCATAGTGTATACCAGGCACTCACTAAATCTGATGAATAACAAAGTGCCTTCTGTGGTTTGTACCTTTGGTTCTTAGTCTCTCTTCTTTTGCTGTACGCAGATCCATCCTCCTCTTTCTAAAACAAATCATCTTCCTTATACACTGATAGATGATGTGGTTTTAACATCCACAGAGTGAACCTGTTTCCAGGCTGTAGAATTTGAGGAAGTGGTTGGGAAAACAGAAACAAAAACAAAAATACCCCTTTCTAACTTCCTAAGGAAAACCTTTGAAGAGACTTGAGTTGAAGAACAAGATCGTACCCCACACAAAGGAAGCTCCATCTTCTGAGGATCCAAACAATGCAAGTGCAAGTCATGATTATTGTTGTACATTATTCGTGTTTAGTGCCGGAGAAACAATTTTCTTTTTGCAGTATCTCTGTGCCAATAAAATTAAGAACTTATGGTAGGATCCAAATTTCCCTCAAAGGAGTCAGGTTTTAAAAAAATTTATTAGCTCTACTACCACAGCGATTTATAGTTTCTTTTTAATAGTTACAGTCTGATACAATATAAGTTTCTTTGATCACTACTAGATTCATTTATCTTTCCTTTGAAACACCCATGGAGCATTTTAAGCAAATTCAGGCCCTTCAAGTGATTGGATTTTATATTGAAGAATGAATTGTAGCTGGCTTTGGAATATGCCTCCAAACAAGAGGACCTTACAATAAAACAGGTACTGAAGACTGTATTTTCCTGATTGTCAGTCAAGCTAATTATGCTTTGTCTATCAGGCAAGAAAGGAAAAGGCAATTGGGGCTCTCTCCTCGCACAGCCTGATGTCTGGGAATATAACACCAGTTTATTCACAGCAGGGGTCTGCTGTAATTGGCAGTTCCATTTTCCCCTACTGGAGGGTAATTCTCTAGTGAAGAAAACACAATGTTAACAAGATTTTACAAATTTGACATATGGTAGCCTATCTGAAATGACCAACAGAACTTCCTTCTCTCCCCCAGCACTGTTATCGCTGAATAGGACTACAAGAGTGTGATAAAGGACAGAAAGGGCCCGGTAGTTCTTTGAAGGGGACCGTCAATCTGTGTTTGTAACAAAAGCCCATTAATAACAACCAAAGACAAGACACTCAGTGTAGATGTGTCTCGAAGAGTTGGTGATGCAATGACAACAAAAACTGCATCTATGAGACCCAGCTTCACTAGCAACATTAGGGAGCTCTGGTGGTGTAGTGTCTAAGGCATTTGACTGCTAACCAAAAGGCTGGTGGTTCAAACCCACCAGCCACTGCTCGGAAGGAAGGTTGGGCAATCTACTTCTGTAGAGATACTGCCTTGGAAATCCAAGGAGGAGTGGCCATGACACAGAAACAACTTGAGGGCAGTAAGTTTGGTTTTTTGGTTTTAGGGCATTCCGAGGGAAGCCCTGGTGGTTCAGTGGTTAGGCTCTGACTGCTAACAGAAGGGCAGCGGTTTGACTCACCAGCTGCTCCAGAGGAGGGAAGACCTGGCAATCTGCTCCTATGAAGATTATGTACAACTCAGAAAACCCCAAGGGCAATTCTACTATGTCACACATGGGGTTGTTATGAGTTGGAATCGACACCACCTGAGCCAAGCAACAACAATACAATAGGGCTTTCAGAATGAGGCTTCAGGCCCTGGGGAAGCTCCTTGGTGAGTTCCTTCAGCTGGGGAATGGGGCTGGTCCATAGACTGAGCATGAGAGGTGATCATAAATGAGGTGCAGGACCTAGAAATAGCTCTGGGTTTATCTTTATCCCTTCCCTAAACACACAAACTCTAGAATAAAGTTTTAGGGAGGGTCAAATTCATTTCATGTGAAGTCAAAAGGGGTCTGTTACACTGTAATTTTTTTTTTAACTCCTCATTTACCATCCCCAACCATAATCCAGTTTCCTCCCCTCCCTGCCCAGTAACCTCCCCCATGCCCCTCATAATTATGCACTCCTGTGTGTCCTGCATTTCCTCTGTGCAAATGTTGCCCCTCTGGTGCCCCGTGGTTGACTGCTCCAAGGGATGCATCTCCACAGAGTATGTGGGTGCGTCACCCTAGGTTGAGTGGTCTGTGTGTACATCTTGTTTACTATTGGGCTGAGAGCCAGTCCCTAAGATTGAGTTTTATTCAAGGCCTAAAATGTATCCCAGGGCCATACTACTGGGGGTCTCAAAAGACTCCATCTGACCAGTAATTCTGGTCATTGTTGTGGTTTTGAGTTTTGTTCCAAGTTTTTCCTCCCACTCTATCCTGGATCTCCAGTTTTGATCCTTTCCTGAGTGATTGGCTTTGGTAGCCAGGAACCACCTAGTTCTTCTGGTCTCAAGGTCCATCATGTCCAAGGGCTGATTGCTTCCAATTGTCCCTGTTTTTTTGCATTCTTCTTCACTTCCGACGATAGGAGACCACTAGCTGCATCTTAGATGGCTGTGCAAAAGCTTTTAAGACCCTAGTCGCTACTCACCAATGTAGGATGAGGAACAAGATTTTTATGCATTTTGTTGTGCCAATTGAGTCTGGTGTCTTCCAGTACCATGGCCCTGAGTTGGTAGATCTGTTGAATCTCTCTCCCACAGTGTCTGGCTGTCTGTGAGGGATTACTCTATGTCTGTCTTCTGTTGTTTCTATAAGGATTGAGGGTATTTTGTATCACTGGTATCTGGGCAAGATTAGCCTCAGCTGAATCTATCCTTGGTCTAGAATATAATCCTGTTCACTGACCCCCATCTTATCTTCTCAGATATACACTGTAACATTTTTTTTTATTACAATGTAGTATTTTGTATTTTTAATTTTTTTTTATTAAAACATATATACATACATCCCTGCCTCACCCCTCTACCCCAATGAGGTCTCTGAATTCTGTTTCAACTGACAAAGAAATATAAGAAAGAATATTCTGGTACCTAAAAAGCTAAGCAGAAATGTACAAAGACTTCCCAGGAAAAGAAGAACCCAGATTTTCCTTTCCTGTTGAGCATATTAAGTGATGCATTAGCAGTTGATTCTTTCTCGGGAAAGTATTTGGGTATATTCTAAAGATAAAGAGGTGCAAAGATGGGTCCCTAGGAATTTGTCCTGGATCCACTGCTACGATACCCACACCACGCTTCATTGTCTGCAGCCATATGTAGGGACTGTTGTCAGACCCCATCTGATATTCCATCTGACCCCAGCTGCAGAGACGGTGCAAGGGAACGGAAAATCACTTTAAGGTTGGTGATCTCAAGGGGATTGCTCAGAGGGATTAATGAGCAGTTTCCAAGCACTAGGTACAGTAAAGGCACCCAGTCAGGCTAAGTCCTAATTTTCATGGGGAATTAACCTGTCTTTTCATACCACCTGCTGACACATAATTGACGATCAATCAGAATCTGCCCAGGTGAACAAAGTAGAAGGATGGCAGGGTCCTCCTTTTCTTTCCATGGACTCAGTAACACACATGCATATTCAAATGCCCCAGGACCAAATATTTATTTCTTCCCTTGGGTTATTTGCTTGCCCACACTTCCTGCCCATTTATTCTTTTCTGCCTGGACATTCCACAGCAGCGATTCCCAATAGCACCTGAACTGTTTTTAAGTCATTCAGGGGCAGGCCTTAACATGAGAATTAAGGCTCAATTTCCCAAGTAAGACACTTTGGCTTTCTCAAACATCGTGCCATCCTCTCAATTTTGAAAAAAGTGACAGTCTCTATTTGGTGCTGATATATCATTTGCATCTCTCTAATATTTCCTTTTCTCTTCATCTAATGGTGGGTGATTTTTCTGTATCCATTTATTTTTGTAATAATTTTTTATTGCCTATTAATTTCAAAAAAATATTTATTGTGTTTTAGGTGAAAGCTTACATAGTAAATTAGGTTTCCATTTAACAACTGTTAAACAACTTGCTCTGTGATGCTGGCTACATTTTTCACAATGTGTCAACACTCTTCATTATTTCCATTCTGCTCATTCTGTTTCCATTTATCTAGCTTTCCTGACCATCCTTAGCTTCTTTCTCATCTTAGTTTTAGGGTAAATGTTGACTATTTGGTCTCATATAGTTGATTAACTTAGGAGCTCTGGTAGCATAGTGCCTAAGGCACTTGACTGTTAACCAGAAGACTGGCGGTTCAACCCACCAGCCACTCCTTGGAAAGAAGGTTGGGGAATCTACTTTTTTAGTGATACTGCCTCGGAAACCCAAGGAGGGGGTCACTATGAGTTGGGTCTGACTCGAAGGCACCTAACAACAACAACAACAACAAGTTGATTAACTTAAGGTAGCACGGTATTCCTGGGTGATACTGTTTATTTTATAAGCCAATCTATTATTTGGAATTAAGGTGACCACAGGGAGTGGCTTTAGTTCCAAGATCAAAGGGTACCTAGGGTGATAGTTACAAGGGTTCCTCTAGTCTCTGTCAGTCCCGTAAGTGTGTCCTTTTTAGCAACATTTCTGCATTTTTCTCCCTTTCTACCTGGGATCTTTCATTTTGTCCCCGGTCAGAATGGTCGGTAGAGATAGCTGGGCCCCATTTAGTTCTTCTGGTCTCAGGCTAGAAGAGGCTACAGTTATTGTGGGCCATTAGTTCTGTGGTCTAATTTTTTCCTCGAGTCTTTGGTTTTCCTTGCTCTGGTGGCGTAATGCCTAAGGCACTTGACTGCTAACCAGAAGACTGGCGGTTCAAACCCACCAGCCACTCCTCGGAAGGAAGGTTGGGCAATCTACTTCCATAAGGTTACTGCCTCAGAAACCCAAGGAGGGGTCGCTATGATTTGGCATCGACTGGACGGCAGTGAGTTTGGTTTTTGGTATTTTTGGTTTCCTTCACTCTTCTTTGCTCCAGATGAGAAGAAGCAAACCAATAGTTGTATCTTAGATGGCTGCACACAAGCTTTTAAGACCCCAAAGTTTACTCAACAAACTAGATGTCTATAGAACATTATTCTTTATTAACTATGTTATGCCAATTGACCAAGTTGTTCCATCAGACTATGGTCCCAAGCCTTCAAACACAGTAAATAATCCATTCAGTTATGTCTGAGTAGTCCATAACTGTGCCCCCATGTGATATATATGTAACACACATAAACGTGTGTATGTGTGTAGGTGTGTGTGTAGGGGTGTGTGTGTGTGTGTGTATATATATATGTATCTCTGCAGATACACCCATACATGCATACTCATATACTCACACGTGCCTTCTTATACATATATATGCATACATGCCTACCTATGTAACCATATACATATTTTATTGGTTGTTATTACTATTGTCTTTACATTCATTTTTATGGATATTTCTTCTACTTATAACAAGAATTACTGATTTTGCATCTTTAGAAGTTAGAGAACATTGTCACTTAAAATACAGTTATTCAAGGTTTGTTTTTTGTTTACAAAGTGAATCAATTAAAACACAGTTGGAAATACTGGTGATGAGCTACATGTCTATGGAAAAACCCTGAAGATGGAACACAAAGTTCTGAAGTTTGGTGAATGCACACCCTATCTTCTGGGGTGTAAAAGGCAACCAAGTTTTCCAATATTAATTACTCATCAGGGAGCTCTGGTGGCATAGTGCCTAAGGCATATGACTGCTAACCAGAAGTCTGGAAGTTCAAACCCACCAGCCACTCCTCAGAAGGAAGGTTGGGCAATCTACTTCCGTAGTGATACTGCCTCAGAAACCCAAGGAGGGGTTGCTATGAGTCGGATCCGACTCCGTGGTGGTGGGTTTTTTTTTTTTTTTTTTTTTTGAGAAGAGGCATCATAACTATGGCCATAGCTTAAAACCAGGTTTTTAACAAGCTTCACATAAAACTCATGTGCAGAGTTAAAAGCACTGCCCAAATTCTCTCATTGTGCTGACTGATGTCAAAGTGAACCCAGGTGTTAAGTTGGGGCTTAGGAGGCAACAATCCTGGGTTTTCTTTGGCTCTGCAACTTACCAGCTGAATAGACTCGCATTTATCACCTAATTACAAAGTCTCAGTTTTGTGAAGGAGGATAATCACACTGGTCAAAAGAATTGCTATGAGTATTTGTGTATGCTGTAAGAATGTCCAGGTATACAGTAGAGCTGACAAGGGACAAGGTTGTAGTGACTGCTTAGCCATAGCCAGCTATCCAGAGGGAGTGGGTAGTTGGACCTGTGGGCTTGGGACCATGGTCTCAGGGGACATCAAGCTCAGTTGGCATAACATATTACACAAAAACATTGTTCCACATCCTGGGATCTTAAAACCTGGCAAGTGGCCATTTAGATGCAATGACGGGTCTCTCTTCGTCCACAGCAAAGAAGAATGAAGAAAACCAAAGACTCATGAAAACAATTACTCCAAGGGACTGGTGGACCATGCAATCCTTAGCCTATATGACCATGACACCAGAAGAATTAGATGGTGCCCGGCTACCACTGTCAACCACTCGGAGGGGGATCTCTATAGGAGATCCTAGATAGAGTAGGGGAAAAATGTGGAACAAAACTCAAAATTATGAGAAGGAAAAAAAGTAAACAAACAAACAAAAAAAAGGACCAGGTTTGCTAGTCTGATAGAACCTGGTGAAACCCCAGAGACTATGGCCCCTCGTTGCCCTTTAGGTGTGGAATTGAACACACACCTGTGGCTTCCAGGCAAACAAAAGACAGGCATATGAGTTGAACATTTACTTGAGGTAGATACACATGCCTTGGAGAGAACAATCATGGGAGAAAGAAGGGCTGTTTATGCACAGGGAGACAGCTCAGGGGGCAGGACTGCGTGGAGGGATGGATGCAGGGAAGAGGTAAGTATTGGGAGGAAGTGGGAGGGGAGCTGTTGCACTGGGTAAATTATAGTCAATGTCATGAGACAACGTATATGTGAGCTGCTGTATGGAAAGTGAATTTGCTCTGTCAACTTTCACTCAAATCACAATGGAAAAAAAAAGAAAGTGTACTTCAAGCTTTTGGCTCAGGCCTGGCATCACTTACTACTATTGTTAGTGGTAGGCATTCTGATTCTACAAATACCTAATTTCTTTCTTTAAACAAAACAAAACATAAAAAACCAGATTCAGCCCTCCAATATGAATATCATCTGAGCAACTCAAGCCACCAGCCTTTTGGAGTATGACTTATTTGGAGTCACGTATACATCAGAGTCCTCCACAATGCCAGGGATAGCGCTAATTGGTTATCTCCGAGTAAAGTTCACCAAAGCTGCATGTTCAGTCAATGTACAGTACACATGCCTTGGAGCTAGCCCAAGAGTCTCAGCCACTTAAGGCTTAAAGCCTGGCCTGAGTGCCAGATCTGTCCACAGCTGTCATTTACCAGCAACACAATACCCCAGGGCTCTGTAGTCATCAAATGGTTCTTGACTTAAGCTGCAAATGTCCTCCCCCATATCATTAGAAAACATTACTTCTCATTTAAATAGTACCCATTTTCTGGCTGGATGCATTGACTGGAGGTGAGCATGTCCTCATGAAAATATCTTGGTCGCTTAAGGCAGTTTCTGAGCCTCAGGACTACTGGCATTTTGGGTCTAATAATTCTTTGTTGTAAGTGCTGTCCTGTGCCCTGTAGAATGGTTAGCAGCAACCCTGCTTCTATGCACCAGATGTCCAGTAGCACTGCCTTTCTGCTAGCTGGGACAACCAAACATGCCTCCAGACATTAACAAATGTCCCCTAGGAAGAAAAATCACCCTTGGTTGAGACCCACTGCATTAGGATTTGAAATCAATTCCGAACTTAGTAACTCCAGCTGTTTGCTAAAAATAATTAAAATATTAAACATACGAAGACTCGCTGTTATAACCACCAGTTGTAAATAATTTAAAAGAAACATTTTCATGTTCTTAATAGTGTCCCTCAATCAACAAATATAAATTAGATGTAATAATAAGTGAAACTGTTTTGTAAAACGTGAAGTATTATGTTAATGATTATTAAAATTACATGTGTGTGCTCTGGGATTATATTCAAGAATGGCTGCTTGAGGAACCAACTTTTTATTAAGCCTGTGCTCTGTGCTAAATACTTTGTTCATATCACTGCTTTCAAGTTTCCTCCTCTGATTTGAATGGACACTGTAATGAAGGATCAGGAAAGTTAAGTAGCACAATGAAAGTCACTCACCTGTGACACGATCAAGGTCACTCAGCTAGCAAGAGGTGGTGGCAGGATTTGAATCTAGGATAGTAACTTTCTATAGCCCTGCTCTCCTCTCCCCATTCCACTACTGCCCGCCATATGCTGTGGATGCCATTCTGGAATAGAAGGACAATACTCATGCTTCTTTCTAAGCCTTTCTGAAGACAATGGTACATTTATCTACAGAAGCCATCCAGGGCTGGCCTGAAACCTATTACCTGGAGATGAAGCAATCTGAACCCATTACCTTGGATCTAGAGTCCCCAGGCAGTGACAACAGGAAATGTGCTCTGCTGGAAGCTGAAAGGCTGGAGGTTCATATCCACCCAGAGCCAACTCAGACGAAAGGCCTGGTAAGCTACTTGTGAAAAATCAGTCATTGGAAACCCTGTTGAGCACAGTTTGAATCTGACACATGTGGGGATGTGAATGTACTCAATAGCAACTTTAAAAAAAAAAAAAAAATTGGGCCTAAATTCATGGCCCAATGTTCATGGAGCTAATCATTCAAAACCAACCAGTCACACAAATGGACATATTTGGGGTCAATCGTTAGCAACTTGCTACTCTTTCTTTTCCCCTTAAACATACAGAAAATTAAACTACAATGGAAGAAACACATTCTAAATTGACCATAATAATAATAATAATAATAATTAGATTGTTTTTTTCAATGTTTAAACTTAGGCTGTATACTTAACACATTGATCTAACAGAAGAGTTTGGGGAAAGTCTGTGGTCCTTTCTAGAATACCATTCTTTTATAAGCGCAAAGGAGACTGAGTTTCTCAGGCAGCTGATCAGCTGAGTTGTGCCTGCCACAGGCATGTTTTGGCCCACTGCCATGCCGACTGCCAGCTGGGCCCTAGGCAGCCACCCCCACTGGTTTGACTATCAAGGAGAAGTGGGACTCTCTTGCTGTCTGTCATTGGCTTCTTCCCCTTCTCAACCTCTCTGTCCATATGCCCAAGGTTTCTCTTGTGCAAATCATAAGCAAAGTGGTCTCCTGGCTCTAGCCCCTTAAGTCCTTGCAAGTGGCCATTTATACATGGACTCCAATCATTTTTCAAAACCACATCTTTGATTAAAATTTTACCATGTGACAACTATGTTAATAGGTTCAGAGGAAACGACTGTTCACTAGATCCTGAAACACAAGTGGCATTAATGGCTGTACCCACTTTGCATGTGGGCAAAGACTGGATAAGTTAGTGGGCTAAAACCAAAAAACCACCACTATCGAGTTGATTCTGACTTACAGTGACCCCTGTAGGGTGTCTAAGGATGTAAATCTTTATGGAAGTAGACTGCCTCATCTTTCTCCTGTGGATCAGGTGTGGGTTTGAACCACTGACCTTCTGGTTACCAGCCAAACACCTGATCCACTACACCACCAGAGCTCCTTAGTTAGTGGGCTAGAGGGGGAAACTTTTTCATCAATTTTCTATCTGAAATGTAACTCTGCTTTACTATCTTTAAAATGCTGTTGTGGAGAACAACCTACCTGAAAAGTTAAAAAGTTCACATCTGGCATTAGTAAAGTAGAATATAATGCAGAAAATAACACACAGTTCATCCCTTTGGTGAGCTGGACCAGTGCTATTACTTAATTATTTCAATCCTGGCTTTGCAGGAGCTGCCAGGGCTGGATTTGTTTATAGGTGTCCTTTCCTTCAAATCTGCCCTCAGGGGCTTGCCCACGTCATTTGTCAGGGGCTAAATAGCCCGAGGCCAAGAGTAGACATTTACTTACAGCATCTTCAGACTCTTTTAAATAGGCCTCTGGGACTTCTCCACTGACCAGTCTGTGGCAGGAGGCTCCAGGACACCTTGCTGGGTATTTCTTTTAATTGACTAACCTCAATGCCGCCTGTTCAAAACTGCTGTAACCCATATATGGCCTCGATCTGCAGCTTCTAATGACCTTTCCCTGGCCCTCAACACATATGGCTGACACAATGCAAACAACATTTGGAAGATGAATAAATTCAATAACTCAATTACAGCTGTGCCAAAGCACCATTTATCAAACTCGGACCACAGTAGTTTGTCTCTCTTAGCCCTCTGTTTTTCCAGAGCCAGACATTTGGAGAAAGTTGCTAATCAATTTAGAAATGATTAAATTTAAATTTGTAACACTTTCCATTATTAAACCTTCAATCTTCATTACAGCAACTTAATGATTACATCATGGCTGAGAAAAACAAATTATACGTAGCTGGTAATGTTCAGAAAGCTGGAGCAGCGAGTAAGCTGTCAAAAATACCGTAAAGTCTAATATGCACGGGTGTATAAATGATTGCTTGACGTGTACAAGGGAACACCAAAGTGCTATTCACTTTCTGATAAAAATATGCCTTAAAACTTGAAATAGTCCATTGGCCTGTACTGCACTCTTGCTCTTTTTACAGACATTGAGTTGATTAAACCTAGAGTGGATGGAGGGAAAGAAAGGAGCTGGGAAGCTTCTCAAAATTCCACATAAACTTGGATGTTTGCACATGACCTTTATTTTATTCCAAGAAAGAGTTCCAGAGACCTTATCAGACCCCTAAAGAGGGAAACAGATAAAGATGGTCTCCATTTTCAGAAGTGAGAGCATATTCTACATCCCTCCACCATACTTCTTTCCTGTGCCCCTTGCCTGCTTTTTCTCAAACTCCAGCATTAGTTCTATGACCAAAAACTCTAAGTTTTTTTTTTTCCCTCCTCATTGACTTACTGGCAGGGCCAATGTTTTATGCAAGTTCTCTGTAAATTCTCCTGCTAACCATATCCTCAATGTTCTGGCAGCCACACAAGACTCAGCAGGGCCGCCCATCTGATTTTGGTGTCGACTGCTGTATGCACTGCAGTTGCAGTAAACCCAAGAGAGTGGAAAGATTACTGGTGGCAAAGAGAAAAAAAGTAACAGGAACTAGACATATACAGGTATATTTAAACACCACAGGAATTTACAGGGTAGATGAGGAGGTGATGATGATGATGATGATGATGAAAATGATAAATAACAGTAAATAATGGTGTGGGTAGGCACTTCCAGTAAAATTCAATCCTCACCATAACCCTCAGAAGTAGTATTATTTTCCTCACTTTACTGATGAACAAGTGGACACTCAGAAAAATTAAGTAACTTGCATAGTTGTGGTAGCTAGCCTCCAAGATGGTCATCAATGATCCCTGCTTAGAATTCACATCCTTTTGTATCCTCTCCTACAATGTACCAGGGTTGGTCTGTATAACTAACAGAATATGCTTGCTCTGGGGGTGACCAGCTACAATGTCATGAGAAGGCACACATGGTAAGGATCCAAGGCCTCTTGCCAATAGCCACTGGAGTGAACCTAGAGTAGATCTTCTATTCTCAACTAACCCTTCAGATGGCTGTAGTCACATTCAACACCTTAACTGCAGCTTCATGAGAGACAGTGAACATGCACTCCTCCAAGCTAAACCAATCCTAGATACCTGACACTCAAACACCGCCTAAGATAATACATGTTTGTTGTTTTAAGTAAGTTTTAGGGCATTTGTTACACAGCAATAGATAAGCAATACACTAGTCATACATCTGCCAAGTGGTAAAGCCTGAATTCAAACCCCAACCTGTCTGGCTTCAGAGCCCAGGATATTAACCATGATACTACACTGACTTCCTAGTGCCAGTAAATCACTGTCTAAAGGCACCATGCATTACCTCTGCTCTTACTGCCAACTTGGTAGGCAACTTAGAAGTAGCTATGGTCTCCACCAGCTTGTCAATCAACAAAAGAAAAGGTCAAAGGTAACACACACCCTCACCTATGCAGATGGGAGAAATCTCAGTGCTTAGCAGGTGTACTCATTCCCTGGTTCTATTAGCTTAGGAAGTTTATTTTATACACGCAGTATTTCCAAAGCAAACTGCCATTAATGATATTCAATGGGAAAACATAATCACCTCTCATAATTACCTTATTCATTTAAAAAGGTAGAGCAGATTAAACTCACCAAATACCATCTACTACCATGGGGTTTACATATGAGAGTAAATTTACTAAATAATAAGATCATCCCCTTGTGTTCCATCTTCATTTAGAAATAGACTCGGTCAGAAGGATGCCTGCATTCAAACACTGCACGTCCATAATCTCTCTGCAATCCAAACTTCATTTATGGTTAAAGCCCGGCGCAAATGCTCCTATTACAGTGACGGTGTGCACTTTTAAGCCCAGATAATAGGGAGGCATTAAACAAAAGAGGACCAGCAGGAGACCCATCCATTTCAGGTCCTGGGAAAAGGCCCTCTTGCCAAGTGAAGGGGGGAAAATGAGCCGTAAGGTATTCAGAAAGAAGCAAGCTGTGAAATGAACCAAGGGGTAGATGGTGTGGTTCATGACCCTGTAGCCTCATAACACAGTCCTCCAGCCACGGGGTCGCTAATGAAGGACCATGTCTGGAAATTAATGGAGTGAGGTAGGCTGTTAGGGTGAAATGAAAATGGTTCCTCTGCAGTCTTTCTACTCAAGGAGTCGGGGCAGGATGGCTATGAAGCTTCTAGCAGTTTGAGAAGTTAATATTTCACCATTATATTATTTGAATAAGCAAATCCAGGCACCAAGCATTCAACATCTTTTTTTTTTTGTTTTTTAAAAACAGAAGGGACCACTAGCCTCAGGAAGAATAAAGGGCAGAAAGATGTGTTCATCTGATTCCAAGCTCTGATAAGACTATGGTCCTTCATTTTCTTTTGTTTTAATTCAAAAGGCTCCTTTCTAACCAAGTGGACCCTGTGAAAATCCTCCACTGAGAGATCTCACCCTAATCACGTCCTTCCAAAAGCCTCAGAAATAGATATTTATGGCAAATACAAAACACCAAGCGTGCTGACTTATAAAAGGCGATTTGCTCCATCTGTGAATTGAGACCTGAAACCTTTCTACTTTCATGTTAGCTGTCATTTTTCTCCTACAAATGAAATGAATAATTCCTCCTCATGGCAGTCGATTTCAAATTCACAGGGTTTTCCCCCTCCTCTGAACCCATTATATTTTGTTGCATAAAACCCATCTCATAAAATAAACCTCTCAAAGTTGTAAATTAAAAAATAAACATTCTTGAGAAAATGTCAAACGCAGGCCTGAGAGAATGGCCAAAAAATCCATTTAAAGAAACATCACCATGAATCCGTCCCCAGAAAATTAGGGAGGGAAACACTCAGAGTGGTGGCTGAATATAAATTCACTGCCTTCAGCCAGTTTGTAATGAAATGAACCTTTAGCTAGGGGTTGCTATACTTTCAGAACTGACTCCTTAAGATGAGCTGTGCCCGCAGTGAAGGGAGATCAAAAAAATACGTACCAGAATATTAAAATAAAAACTAGGGTGAACCAATGGCAGAGGAGCAAACCAAAGCAGTAGGCACCACATCTCCAGGTCTATAAATAATAAGTTACAAAAAATGCACCCCAAACATAATGCATAGAGGTGGTACTTAACCTGCAAAGCATACCTATATCTGATTTCTTAGGCTATAGGTTTTTGGTGGCAAATTCTTAATTGCAGGGAATTACTTTTAGCATCTCTGATCAGGTTTTCATCCATATTATAAAACATGTGGTAGTCAGCCTCCAAGATGGCCCTAAGTGATCTCTACTCCAGGTATACACATTCATGTGTAGTCCCCTCCCACACTGTTCTAGATTGGTCCATGTGTCCAACAGAGTGTGGCAGAAGTGATGGTATATTACTTTCAAGACAAGTTACAAAAGACTGTAACTTCTGTGTTTTGCTGTTTTTCTGTTTTTCTCTGACCATTCGCTCTGGGAAGCCAGTTGCTGTGTCTTGATCAGTCCTATGGAGAGGCCCACATGGTGAGGAACTGAGGCCTCTGGCTGACAAGAACTGAAACCTTATTTGGCAGGGCGGCTGGGGGGGGGGGGCAAACCAGGCTTATTGGTCTGATTAAGACTGGTGGAACCTCCCGAGACTATGGCCCTTAGACACCACCCTTCAAGCTATGAACTGAACTTAACCCCCATGACTCAAGTGGTAGCCCAGTGATAAACAGGCTTATAAGGTGAACAGTAATACCAGGAGAATATGCACTCATTAAAACAATCAAGCATATGAGATCAAAAGGGCAGTATTTGCCCAGAGAGAGAGCTAGGAAAGCTGGTGGGGATGGGATGGAAGAAAGAAGGGGAGGGGTGGGCACAGGGACAAAATGAGAAGAATGCTGTTACAGTGTGGGGACTGCAGAAAATGTCACAAAACAGAATGCGTATGGATTGCTGAATAGAAAACCAATCTGCTCTGTAAACTTACTTCCAAATCACAACTTAAAAAAAAAAAAAAAAATCTAGACTTCCTCCTAGGCCCTTGGAGGATGTTATGGATTGATTTGTGTCCCCTAAAACATGTTAGGAGCTCTGGTGGTGCAGTGCCTAAGGCATTTGACTGCTAACCAGAAGACTGGTGGTTCAAACCCACCAGCCACTCCTCGGAAGGAAGATGGAGCAATCTACTTCCGTAGTGATACTGCCTCGGAAACCCAAGGAGGGGTCGCTATGAGTTGGGTCCGACTTGATGGCACATAACAACAACAACAACAAAACACATGTTGGAATCCTAACCCCTATACCTGTGAATAAGGAGCTCTGGTGGCACTGGGGTAAAGGCATTCAGCTGCTAACCAAAAGGTCAGTGGATTGAACCCACCAGCTGCTTCAGGGGAGAAAGATGAGGCAGTCTGCTTCCATAAAGATTTACAGCCTTGGAAACTCTGTGGGAGTCACTATGAGTCAGAATCTACTCAGTGGCAGTGGGTTTAGACCTGTGAATGTGATGCTGGTTTGCAATAGTTTCTTTGTTATGTGTGTTAAGTCATGCCTAGTAGGGTGAGTTCTAAGTTCTGAATTGTAACAAAGGAGCTCGCTCCAGTGGCGCAGTTCCTAAGGCACTGAGCTGCTACCCTGTAGGTTGGCAGTTCAAACCCAGCAGCTGCTCTGAGGAAGGAAGGGGGGGCAATCTACTTCCATAGAGATTTACTGCCGTGGAAACCCAATGGAGGTCACTATGTGTTGGAACTGATTGACTAGCAGTCAGGTCAGCTGAGGGATAGAGCTAGGAAGGCAGGAGGGGATGGGAAGAAAGGATGAAGAGAATGTGTGGGCACAGAGAAGAAGTGGGAAAAATGCTTTTATAGTGTGGAGATTGCAGTAAATGTCATAAAACAAAACAAACAAAAAAAAGAATAAGATCTTACAAACAGCCCTATGAATGAACCATCATGGAAGGTGATCCTCAGTTGAGACTTTAGATGAGAGTATAGTCCAGATTGACATTTGACTACAACCTCAGGAGAGATCATAAACCAGATCCACCCATCCAAGCTACTCCCAAATTCCTGACCCTCAGAAACTATGTGAGACAATAAATATTTGTTATTTTAAAGGGCTAAATTTGGGGGTAATTTGTCATACAATAACAGAACTATCATAACCACCAATACAATACATATTTATTGAATTCTTATAATGTTCCAGAAGTATACAGAATATTTGTCATGAACTACCTCATTTACTGATACATCACACCTTACTGTGTGGGCACCATTATTGTTACTATTTCCAGACACATCTGATGGAGTAGTAATGAGGGGAAGTGACATAGAAACCACTTACAACAATGCCTGGTACGTAAAAAGTCACTTACCATCAAGTCAACTCCGACTCATGGTAACCTTGTGTTGATCAGACTAGAACCAGGCTCTGTAGGGCTTTAAATGTTGATTTTTCCAAAGTAGCTCATGAGACCTTTCTTCCAAAGCACCTCTGGGTAGACTTGAACCTCCAACCTTGTGGTTGGCAGCCAAGCACATTAACCATTTCCACCACCCAGGGACTTCTACCTGGCACATGCAGTTGCTGTTAAGTTGCCACTGAGTTCATTTTGACTCATAGTAAACCCATGTGACAGAGTTGAACTGGCCCATAAGATTTTCTAGGCTGTAATCTTCATGGGAGCAGAGCTGCTAGGTGGGTTCAAACTACCAACATTTCAGTTAGCAGCTCAGTGCTTAACTGTTGTGTCACCAGGGCTTGTTACTATTATTATTCCCACTAGACAGAGGAGGAAACTAAAGCTCAGTAAGAAGAAGTGCCTGCATTAGGTCACACATCTAGGAAGTAGGCACATGTGGTTACATCCCAGGTCTCTCTGATTCCAAGCAAAGTCACATTCTTAATCCAAAAGGCCACCCATGACAGAACCAAAACCAAACCAAACTTACTGCTGTCAACTTGGTTTGACTCATAGTGACCCCCCTCCCTTGGGTTTCGGAGGCGGTATCTCTACGGAAGCAGATTGCCCAGTCTTCCTTCTCAGAGTAGCTGGTGGGTTTGAACTGCCAGCCTTCTGGTTAGCAGTCAAGTACCTTAGGCACTATGCCACCAGAGCTCCCTCTGACAGAAAAGACTTTAAGTAAATGGCATGCTGAAACCCAACATATATTTCATGTTTCCATAAGAAACAAATAAAATAGTGTATGCATATACACTATTTGAAATGTGTATATATATACACACACACACACACACGGTTATTAATGCTTACCAGGGGCTGGAGAGCGGGAGGTGAGTAAGGGATACTGAGTTTCTCTTGAGAAGCTCTGACTAAAACTGCAGGAGAAAGATGAGGTAGTCTGTGTATATATATATATATATATATACATATATATGTATATATATATGTATATATATATATATCACAATAAAAAAAATTGTAGTCCTTAGTAATTAAAGAAAAAAAAATGTAAATAATTCTAGGATTGTCCACCAACTATGACTATTCTCATTAAAATCCCTTTTATTGTAGGGGCTGACTGAGCTGACAGTATTTCCTAATGCTCCCCAAATATTCTCAAACATTTAAAAATAAAATAAAGATTCACTATCAAAAAGATCTATAACCTATCAAGACTTTTATTTGCTGTAAAAGATCTACTGAATATCAATGACGTGTCAAGCATGGGACTGGCCAGATGCTGCCACAAGCTGCTCCATCATGGCTATGCTTAAGATGAACTCACAGCACAGAGGGGCGAGCCCGCTGCATCCTGAACCTGCAGAGAAGCTGTGAGCTGTGCTTCTGTTCCTGGGTTTGGCAGTAGTTGCCACATTTTATCAGTCAAAAGAATGGTCCAGTCTCTGCACAATGTTGCTTTGTTTTCTTTTTTCCTCTTCAGTGTATCCTGGATGGAGTTAGAACCCCTACAGAATTAACAGGGATTAACAGAAACTGCCTGCTGATAGTGTTTAAAAAATACATTTCGACCAAGTCTTACAGAATTGATTAATCGGCACACAGTTTTATCCTTGGAGTAGAACCTTAGGTTCTATATAATTTGCTACCGAAAAAACATCTGTTTGCTCCTGAGACTTATCAGGAGTACTTGAAGAGCGGAAGAAGAAACGTGGCCCGAATCATATTCTATCTTTGAGAATCCTCTGCTCTGTTGTACTTGGGCAGTATGAAGAAGGTCTTTCATATTTCTTTACGATACTATCACCATTTATCAAAGTAGTTCAGCAACTTCAAATAAAACTGCTACTCAAAGCGCCCCTGCCCTTTTGGCCATTGAGGAGGGAAAGTTAAATTCCTGCTTTTAATCAGTCTGCAGTTTGTGAAGGAAGCAATAGCAGACCACGGCTGAGAGAGTCTCTTGCTTGGAAGGGCTCCTTTTTGCCAGCATAAATTTATCCTCAGCCGATAAAGTGGGTTTCCTTTATAGTGTTATTCTAACCCTCAGCCACATGCAGTAATTCTCCTCGAGCACGGAGGGGGGTCTTGGCTACCAGCATGCCGGCAGCCCAGAGCTAGCACCTGTTGGAATGTATCAAACCCAAGATCGATGGGTGGTGGGTCCAGTCTGAGAAGCGGATCACAATTTGTGTGGCCACCAGGGAGTGCTTCTAACCTGTACTTATAATGAGAGCTTTGACAAACAGAGCCAGGCCTTTCCCATGTTTGCCTCCTCCAACGGCATAACCAGACAGATGGAACAACCTGACGAAATACTGTCCTTTCCACCCCTAACCCACCCCATGTTCATGTTCCCAATTCATGATGTGAGAAGCTCAACTCAGTCTTAACAAATGTTTTGGGGTCTCATATATCCACTACAAAGGGAAAACACGATTCATACATGGCCATACGTGTATAGAGAGTGGGAGGGATAGATGATGGGAAAAAGGAACAGAAATTAGGTTAGGTGCAAGGGACAGTGTAATGGACAGAAATATAATTTCCAATAAAGATGCTGGCACCAGGTGTTCCAATAAACCCTGTTGTTTGTAATGTGATTTTATTGGGGGCAAATCCAATTACGGAGTTCAAACCACCATCCTTAGGGTAAGACCTGAGGCCAGGGTCTGTTAATAACTCTACTAATGGCCCTCCTTACCAGGCAAAGCATGCCTGCCCCCTTGGCCATTGTGATGGCATGAGAGAGAGGGCCCTGATTCTAACAGGGCTTTGAACCGGTTCATTCCGGTTCAACCCCCTGCTGGGAATTTGCCTTTCCATCCCAGATCTACTGGATCAAAATCTACATTTTAAAAAGCTGTTACAAGAGACTGTGATTCAGTAGATCTAGGGTTGAAAGGCAAATTCTCAGCAGGAGGTCAGTGTGGATTGAATCAACTGGAAGTCCTGGCTCCTAAAGCCACTGGAATATGAAAGGCCAGCCAGGGGTCTGGGACAGCTGTTGTCAAAATGTGACCAAAAGGCTGTAGAGTTCACACTGCTGAAAGCTTAGTGCACAGCTCCCCTTCATGATTCTGGTTTTCACTACTTTTGAGAGCCCCTTCACCCCCACTTTAACTCTTTGTATTCTACCTCTTTGGAAGTGGTGTTAGTGCAAGAATCAGGCCAATCAACTCCAACTTCTACTTGAAAACCATTGCCATCCAGTCAATTCCAGCTCATGGTGATCCCGTATGTGTCAGAGTAGAACTGGGCTCTGTAGAGCTATCAATAGCTGGGTTTTTTTTTTGTTTTTTTTTTCAGATGTAGATCTCCAGGCCTTTCTTCTGAAATGCCTCTGGGAAGACTTCAATCTCTAACCTTTCAGTTGGTAGCAGAGTATGTTAAGTGACTGCACCACCCAGGGACACCTCCGCCTTGAAAGGCTTCCAATTTTAGTGTGACTTCTTTGCTTTGTTCCCCCTTTTAAATCATGCTGAACACACATTGTGCTCTGGTCTGTCTTGAACTTTCTCTTTAGTGAGCTTTAAAGTCTGACTTAGAAAGTTCTTCTCTGGCACTCTTCCCCACCTTGTTACTCATTCCATTCTTGCTTTGATAATAGTACTTAACATACTAAGAAGGACGGTTAACATATCCAACTCTCTCTCTTCACTGCATGCTGAGCTTCTCAACAGTGAGAACTTTCCCATAACCAGACAGAGTGATCAACCTAAAGGAATACTTCCCTACTGCCATGCTCTTGCTCCCAGTTCCAGGTACACACCTTGGCTGGTGTGCCTGTATATGTATTACTTTCTTAACCACACATTCCGTAATATTTTCTCTCCCATCAAAATAAGAAGATAAGCAGTTTCTGTACTTCATTTTCTTGGGGTTAGTGACTTCTTATTTACATGTCCTATTTTATTTGACAGGAGCTCTGGTTGCATAGTGGTTAGGGCATTTGGCTGCTAACTAAAAGGTCGGTGGGTAGAACCCACCAGTTGCTCCATGGAAGACAGATGAGGCAGCTTGCATCTGTAAAGATTTATAGGCTTGGAAACCCAATGGGGTTACTCTGAGTTGGAATCAACTTTATGGCCATGAGCTTGGTTTTGGATTTATCTTATTTGACTGTAAAGAGCCTATGAATTAGGTACTCACGTCAGGTGCCGTTGAGTCAGTTCCAACTCACAGTGACCCGATGTTCAACAGAACTTAACACTCCCCAGTCCCGTGCCATCCTCACAATCGTTACTATGTTTGAGCTTGTTGTCGTGGTCACTGGGTCAATCCACCTTGTTGAGGGTTTTCCTCTTTTTCACTGACCCTCCTCTTTAGCAAGTATGATGTCCTTCTCCAGGGAACAGTCCCTCCTGATAACTTGTCTTGACAGATGAGGGGTGGTAGGTACTCATAGTATGAATTTATAGCTAGGGAGTGAGAGTTTAGGTTAAGTAACAGGCTAGCAAGTGGAAGAGCTGGGATCTTCCCCAGTCAGTCCTAATGCTGACACCTATGCTCCTCACCACTGAACACATATTTCTTGTTCTTATAGGGATCCTCACACTCCTTCTGAATCCTCAGACACAAGGACTATTATGGTGATTAGATATATCAGGGGGTAAACTAGTTATAGTGCCCACCCAGTTGAACTCAATATATCAGAAAACAAACTTATATATTGCTTAGAAGAATCATCTACCCTTACCTTATAATAACAAATAATAAAGAGAATATAATTTATCAAAGTTAATAAATACATTTGATGACAGGATTCTAAGAGCTAGAAACATGACCCCATTTGAGCTCATGAGCAATCATTCTCATTCTTTCTCTTATTCCTTTCCCTTGGCACGAAAGATGGAAAAGACTTGACCCAAACCACAAAACTACCTAATAGTATCAGGATTCAACACAGGTGTGCTGACGCCCAGCCCAGTGTTATTTCCATTATACAGTGAAACTTGTGAGAGCTGGACAAGATTACCTTGTTTTTTGGGGTCTCACAAGTTTTCTGCCTTTGACAGAATACAGTTTTATCACTTTCATATCACTCATTTTAGTTCTAAACATTTGCATTTTCATTCTCTGACAGGTTTCTACCTTACACAGGTTCTGGCTTTTGCAGGTTTTACTGTACAAGGATGGCAAATCATTTTCAACATTAAAGCCTTCGCTGATCAACTGGCAGTAGCTGCCTGGAGTGATACATTGAAAAGAATCTGAAGCCATGGGTGGTCTCTTAGGGTAAGAACAAAATCACTGATTAGTCATCTCTGATATAGATATGGGATGGGAGCATGTAGGAGTAAGCTGCTGTTTTGTAAGTTCATTTTTCACAGAAATGTAACTACTTAATCGTATTGCGTTCATAATTTCTCTCAAGACAATTATTACTAATACCACAACAAATATAGTTCATTAGATTGTTATAACTGTTTCTCTGAGAAAACACATTTTGAGCTCTAACACAGGATTGCACAACCCTCAACCCACCCGTAGAGAAAAAACATTGGAAAAAAGAGATGTAGATGGAATTCATTGGAGATGAATCCACTGAAGAGACTCCTTTTCATTAACTTAAAAAAAAAAAAAAAAATTAGTAGAGTACTTCAGATGGGGACACCCTCTCCTATTTGGTCATAGTGGCTATCACTTTCCTAGGCTAACTTAGGATGGCCAAGTCATGTATTTACTTCTTGGCTCCTAAAAGCAATTGAGCTTTCTATTTCTGTCAGAACCTGCAATTTCTTATTTATTTTTTTAAATCATGAAAGTAGGTAAGGCCTCAATGGTGGCAATTCAGTACCCACTGAATATGCTAAGCAAAGCTCTTCTCTATTTCGAGATTCCCTTGGTCAATCTCAATTAAGTATAAGAACACACTCCAGGTAGTGGTCTAGGGTATCCACAGGGATGATGTGGAGAGCACCTCAATAGTAAAAATAAAGGATGCCAGGTTGCCACAAGACACTATTCCATAATATCACAGCAATATAGGGTCTTGAACTTACACTATTTCTGGGGGTAGACCACATCCTTTCTCCTGTAGGACAGGTTCAGAAGCTATCCTACATGCCCTGGTCCATCCAAAATAAACATTGCTCTTCAGCATTCATTTACACATTTATGTTTTTTCTTTGGACATCTTAAAGACAAAAAGCCCAAGACCAACCCACTGCCATCAAGTTGATTCTGACTCATAGTGGCCCTTTCTTTTTTAGGACAGAGTAAAACTGCCCCATAGGGTTTCCAAGGCTGTAAATCTTTATGGAAGCTGACTGCCTCATCTTTATCCCACGGAGCAGCTTTTAAGTTCAAACCCCCAACCTTTTGTTTAGCAGCTGAATACTTTAACCATGATGCCAACAGACTTCCTCTTGGATACTTTACAACTTAGGGAATTGCCAGCAGTGATACTTATTTTACAGTAAATTTAGAGAACAGAAGAAAACAATCATGCCCACACCTCGCCTTGCCCTCCTACCTAGATTAGTAGGTAGGATTTTCTATTTCAGAGGAGGTCAAACAAACAAAATACTGTCATTGTCACAGAGACTAACCATCTGAGGGGCTGATCAAAGCACTCAAAAGGGAAAATGTTACACACACACACACACACACAAAAAACCCTACCAGGATTTTGTAGCAATCCAGTTACAAGCCATAAAGGCATCCCTTACTGAGCCAAGTCTTTTCCACGATTTTGAACCTGTTTTAACTGGTTCAGTTACAGCCAACAAAGTGAAACTGGAAGATTCTAATTTTCAACACCTGGGTGAAGCAAGACAACAACGGGAATGTGAAAAATCATGGGTAGAAGCCCTGGAGTGGGAGACTAAAAAGAGGCACAGCGAGCCCTCTTAGGAGCCTGTTGCAAAAGACTGGATTATTCTCAGGACTGTGGAGAGCAACACATATTCAAAGCAGTCAGCTGCCATTTGTGAGCAGGCAACAATGTTTCCAACTCTGCTGGTCAAGAGTCAGTTGCTTTGTAAGGTGCAAACTCTTTGTTTTCTACAGAGAGAGTAAGTTTCTAGCAGGGGCTGAGTTGTAATTTTTCCTGTTCTGTTTATCAGGCTAGTTCATCCACATTTTATAAATTCAGGTGTGTCCTGGTTTTGCTTCATTGGCCATACTGAAGTTGGAAGAACTAGTTCAAAGCTCTGCTTTTTTCCCCCCCGATATGTAAAGTTAACATAGTGAAGATGTGTGTTGTATCTCTTAGCTGCCACTGAGTTGGCCCAACTCAAAGTGTCTCCATGCACAATGGAACAAAATGCTGCCTGGTCCTACACCATTCTCATGATTGCTTGTGTACTGTTGTTGTTGTTGTTATGTGCCACCAAGTCAGGCCCGACTCATAGCGACCCCTCCTTGGGTTTCCGAAGCAGTATCACTACAGAAGTAGATTGCCCCATCTTCCTTCTGAGGAGTGGCTGGTGGGTTTGAACCGCCAGCCTTGTGGTTAGCAGTCAAATGCCTTAGGCACTATGCTACCAGAGCTCCTGCTTGTGTACTGCACCATTGTAAAGATGTGATAAAGTACACTTAACATAAACCATTTCAACCACATGCATTTTTATTTTATTTTATTTCATTTTTGTGAGCAAGATGCTCTGTTAACTATAACTTCACAGTGTTGTCGGTTGTCCTGAGGAAGAAATGTGTTCTGGGTTTGCAGATGCTGAAGTGTTTATGGAGGAGGATAAATTTATTTTTTTAGTTCACCAGATGCTATCAGGCCAGCTGTCATAATACTATTTCAAGTTTCTGGTCACTATCTCCTCCTGTGTGGAGAAAAGTGGGTGCCATGCAATTAAGCAAATACATACCTATTCTCTAAAAGGCAAATCTGAAGGTGGCCTAATTGTATATGCCATAATGTGAGAGACACAATCACTTTGAGAACATTATTCAGAATATAGAGTTTCACAGAGGGGCAATGTGGAATGTTTACAGATGAAGCCACAAATAAAACTGTGTCTCCTAACCATTCAGGAGTCCCTGGGTGGTATAAACAGTTAACATGCTTGGCTGATAACCAGAAGGTTGGAGGATTGAGCTCATCCTGAGGTTACCTTGGAAGCAAGGTGTGGCAATCTACTTCCAAAAGCAGCCATCAAAACCCAGTGGACCATAGTTGTATTCTAGCACACATGGGTTCACTATGTTGGAATCAACTTGAGAGTAACAGAATTTTTGGTTTACTAATGCTTCAGGGACTGCTGACTATCAAAACAATGGCCTCACCAAGAATTTGGTGGAAAAGGCAGCCATGAATGGTATCAGTGACCTATGACCGACAGAGCAATGAAACACTCAGCTTTTTGCTTTTCCCTGATTTATTTTCAGAGGGTGGAAAGTCAATCCTCTCAGTTCCTTTTCTAGAAATGAAAGGTGCAACTCAGTCAGATGAGTTGGGTTTAATTGACAAGGCTAGAAAGGATATCTGAGATGAAGCAAACAGTGTGTGCTAAGGCACAGAAGCAGACATGCCTAGATATATTTGGAAGGCAGCCTGACTAGTGTGTCAGGTTTGGGTTGTGCAAACCAAGCTATTGAGGTCAGTGGGTAACTGGAGGAAGGCTGAGAAGAATCTTGGAGACCAGGTAAATAACAAGAACCATACTCTCTAATGGGGAGCCAACAAGTATTTTTGTATGAAAAGACAGATCAATGTTTTAGAAAAACTGTAAAGCCTAGAGGCTGTGGTAGTTAAGGTTGTGTGTCAACTGGGCTGGGCCATGTTTTTTAGTGGCTTGGCAGCTGGCTGTAGTTAATCCCCATGATGAGATTTGATGTGTTGTAATCAACTCCGTGGGGAATCTGCTGTGAGACAAAGGGGAGTTGCCTTCAGAGTATGGCCTGCTTCAAGAGTATACGGAGAAGCTTTGGGGAGGGCCTCTCGCTTTTGGGCACATTTGGATCCTGCATTTGGCTGAGACTTCATCTCTACCAGTGGCCTGTTAGTTGTCTGCCATGTTGCCTGATGATCTTAGGATTGGGCCATTTTACCTGTCAATCTTGGGTTCATCAGTTTCAGCAGCCAGCAGCTGCATGTGTCAGAAGAACCCTCTAGCTTGATCCAGTGGGCCTGGGACAAGAGGAAAAGCTGAATGAAGCCCAATGTCAAGAGGCCACACTGTCACGAGAGCTAACATTCTGAATTTGGATTTCTAGTTTCCTAACTGGTAGTGTAGGGTAGGAGCTCTGGTAGCATAGTGCCTAAGGCACTTGACTGCTAACCAGAAGGCTGGCGGTTCAAACCCACCAGCCACTCCTTGGAAGGAAGATGGGGCAATCTATTTCCGTAGTGATACTGCCTCAGAAACCCAAGGAGGGGTCGCTATGAGTCGGGTCCGACTTGACAGCACAAAATAACAACAACAACAACAACAAACTGGTGGTGTAGTGCCTAAGGCATTTGACTGCTAACCAAAAGGCTGGTGGTTCAAACATACCAACTGCTCCTCAGAAGGAAGATTGGGCAATCTACTTCCATAGTGATACTGCCTCGGAAACCCAAGGAGGACTATGAATTGGATCCAACTCAACAGCAGTGAGTTTGGTTTGGTTTGGTTTAAACTGTAAGAAAATAAATTCTTGTTTGTTAAAGCCATCCACTTTTGGTATTTCTGTCATAGAGCACTGGAGAACCAAGACAGAGGTAGTAGAAAGAAAGGACTGGAGGAAGAAGAAAACAGAAATAATAAATAAAGAAGGAGGTATGATAGCTTTGGCAAAGGTGGTTTGATTCAGAGTGCATCAGAGAGGAAGCGATGCACGTGAGAGATGCTCTGGAGTGAGAACTGAGAAGAACTGCCAAGTGGGTAAGAGTCCAGGATATCCATAAGGCTTCTTCTGGCTTGAGCAACTGAGTGGACGGTGATGAAGTTAAGTAAGTCTGGGAATGTAAAGAGCAGGAGAAGGATGGAAAGAAAAGAGGAGAAATCTGGCTTTATTTGCCTGAGGTTTGAGTTATATTGGACACTTGGGCAGAGATCCTATAGACAGGTGGAACTATGGATCTGAGTTCAAGAGAGGGGACAAAGGTGATTTGGGAATTGTAAAAATCATGAGCTTGCCAGTGCATGCATAAGAGAGGTGAGGTCACAGAACAGTTTTCAAATCAAGGGAGGATGGGTCAAATGCCTCAAAGAAATCAGGGTGAGGTAAAAACAGATGGTACTCCTTGGATGTAAGGGCAGAAGGGTCTACATGTCCTTTGCCACAAAAGCTTCTCTACAGAGCTGGGGGCAGAATCTAGACTGTGGCACAGGAAGTGAGAAAATGGGGAAAGACTATGCTTTCAATATAACTAGCATTAATAGATAAGAGAGGAGGCAGTATCCTGAAGAGGAGAAAGACAGACCCTATGGAAGGAGCCTGGGTACTCAAAACATGTGGTACATAGACCAGCAGCTTCTGTATCACCCATGAGCTTGTTAGAAATGCAGAACCTGAATGCCTTCAGGTTCTGAATAACTGAAATCAGAATTTGTATCTTAGCAAGATCCCCAGCTGATATGTAAGCATATTAATGTCTCAGAAGCCAGTGAAAAGGAGGCTTGGTCTCAGTTTGATTGAAAGACAGCAAATGTTCTCTAGGAAGTGAGATGAGATTAAAATAGAAGATGTGAATTTAACCTTAAAGGGAAGCCAGAAGGAGCACATATTCTAAGCTTTCTTCCTTTTTCCAATTTCTAAGAAATATACATGGGAGATGAAAACAAGCTCAGTTCTCTGACCTATAAAACAAGGATTATAAAAATGTCTGTTTCATAAGATTGTAGTGTGTGTGAGGTACTACATGATAGATAAATCCCTTAGAAAAAAGTTTAATACACAAAGCAGTCAACATTCAATAAAATAACCTTTAATGTCTTAGAAGCATCATCATGATTGAGTAAGAAATACTTTCCTCAAATTCTTTTTACTTCTTTGCAGAATGAGATCCTTATAGAATTCAAACCAATGATGGAAGGAGTTTTCCATGGTTCAATATTATTCCTAATTCCATTTCTTCCCGGTAGTATTTTTCCCTTCACAATTTGGCTACTGGAGTCCCTGAGTGGTATAAATGGTTAATGTGCTCCTCTGCTAACTGAAAGGTTTGAGTCCATCCAAAGGTACCTTGGAAGAAAAGCCTGGCGATCTGCTTCTGAACAATCAGCCATTGAAAACCCTCTGGAGCACTGTTCTACTCTAATACACATGGTGTCACCATGAGTCAGAGTCAACTCAATGGTAACTGGTTTTTCAAAGTTCAACAGACGTACAAAGCATCACAATTCTACAACTAGAATTAAGCTCTAATCTTAGGATAGGTTGTTGTTGTTGTTATTTGCCAGCGAGTCGGCACCGACTCATAGCGATCCCTCCTTGGGTTTCCGAGGCAGTATCGCTACGGAAGTAGGATTGCCCAACCTTCCTTCCGAGGAGTGGCTGGTGGGTTTGAACTGCCAGCCTCTGGTTAGCAGTCAAGTGCCTTAGGCACTATGCTACCAGAGCTCCCTAGGATAGGTAGTAGTGTTGAAATCTTCCACCAACTTCCTGAATGAGATCTTTATCAAGTCCAAATTTACTGGTAGCAGGATATACTAATTTTAAACTCTAAGTCCATAAAAAATGGGTTTTCTAATGCAGGCCCCCAAAGAAATGCAACTGGCGTGCAAAGCATGACAATTAAATAAGTTAAGTCAATTTCAGGGAAATTAGCAGGTAATCTGATGTGCATTAGGCTATCCATCTCCACTTGTGTGTTCAGAAAGAAATTTGGAAAAACTTACAGGCAAGGCAAGGATGATAAAAACCTGTAATTACAACCAAAAGGCAGCCCATGTAGCATCTCTATCAAGCAATTACCAACATGTCTGGCAATGACTGCACGTGACTCACTGTTTTCAGTGTCTTTAAGTGAATTTTAAAGCTATTACCAATGCCCTTGCCAACACACAACATGGGATGTGGCTGAACAGCTTTTGTGCAAAAAAACTTAATCTTCATCAGAGGAAGGTAAGTGGATAAAGCTGACAGGAAGCTAGGAAACAGCAAATCGTGAGGACAGACGTTTATGGTGAAGGACCAGAGAAAATAATAAGTGTATTACAAGTGAGTGGGGTCTCGGGGATGCCAGGCCCTAGGGATGGCTGCAGAATGGATCGCTTTTAGGTCAACAGCTTGAATCCGACACAAATGGGCAGTAACTCCAAGTTCTATGGCCTGTGTAAGAGCCCCAGGATGGGAGAGGTGGGATTCCAATCCAGGCAAAGTAGACAGCTGGGTATTTCTATGACATTAGAGTTGGCAGGGCACACACAGACCAGAGGGGAGCAGGAGGTGGAAGAAAAAAGTTCATTCAGCTGACCAATATAGATTTTTTTAAATTGTGTTGAAAGTATATACAACAGAACACATACCAATTCAACAATTTCTATGCGTACAATTCAGTGACACCAATTACATTCTTCAAGTCATGCAACCATTGCCACTCTCCTTGTCCAAAGTATTCAGTCATTAACATAAACTGTTTCTTGAGCAAAAACTCCCCACTTTCCTCCTCCTTCCCACTCCTGCTAACCACTATTAATTTTTGGTTTCTATATATTTGCTTGTTTCATGTAAGGAAAATCATACAGAATTTGTCATTTTGAGATTTCATTCAGCATGTTTTCAAGGCCCATCTATGCCAATATGGTGTCTTTTTTTTTTTTTTTTAGTTAAAAACTGAAAACAGCCCCATTAAGCAAACAAACATAAAAAGGCCATATATTTAATTTATCAGGTCCATGAAAGTTTCCTCACTGTAGCACTGGTTAAATTGGAAGGCAGAGCTGGTCAATATTTTGTTTTGTGATTATTTGTGAAGCTGCCAGTCACGTTGCCTAGATACCATCTAATTAATTGTCATCCTATCAGACATGATGTCAAAGGTCAGATGTTTTACTTCCAATCAGGAAAACAAAGTATTTTGAAAGGGTTGGAAAGACATGAATAAATCAACCTAAGAAATAGCTTTAAACATAAGGTCTATTACAAACTAAATGTTTCTTTTTAGGTAAAATGTCTTTTACCCCAAAGTTGTAGTCCGCTGTGTTTCCTTACTTTACCCACTACCCCCACCCCTGAATAAACTGGTTAAAACATATAAATATTCAAAAATTTCCCATTTACATGAGGATCAAGAGACTTTTCATAGTGAATATAATGACAAACTACATATTATCAATTTACTTCTAAAAGGGGGGTAGGATTCTAAATGCCAACTTGCTGGACTTTTTACAGTAACTTCAGTAACTCTAAATTAATAGAGATGTTTCCTATGTGACAGTCGCAGGTTCTGAAATTCATGGCATTTTCTTATAAACATTTTTTTAAAAACACTGAATTTAAATCGCATTTAATTCTGTGTCTCACTATGAAAGGGTCATGGTTCTGACTTTAAAAAAAATTTTTTTTTCACCACTGGGGGGAAAAAAAAAATCAGTTATAAGTACTTAAATAGGAAATTGGTCAGGGGAGCCTAAATAAATTGTCATGTTATACATTCATTTTGAAACAATTCCCAGGAGAAGTCTGTCTTGCCTTTCTAAGGTTTCGGAGAGGTAGACTAATCTGTTCTTTATAATACAAGATGAAGATGTCACAATTACCTGGCCCCTGCTAATTACTGCTGAGACTATCTGGGCCACTTCAAAGCTATGCTTGCCTGTGACATCCACACTTTCTTCTACAGCAGAAAGGGAAAAAAAAAAAAAAAAAAGATCTTTTTTGGTAATTCAGGACAAATATGCCCTCCTCTAAAAGGCCAAAACAGTCACAATCTTGAATTCTTGAATTTCTCCAAGTATCTAAAAACAGCCCTTGTATAAGCTGAGTAAGATCCCTGTTGTTATTTGACTTAAGTGCCAAAAAACTGTTCATAATCTGTAGGATCTTCTCAAGCGATTTCTCACTCACTGCCAGAAGTGGGGCCCTTTACTGCTCATTACTTAAATCATTCGCCTCTGAGGCCATTTCACAACTGGGCAAGACCTCCTAGAAGTATCACCTAATGACAACCCCAGAAACCATTTTCTTATCTTGCAGCAGGGTGTAGCAAGAACCAAATCACATATCTACTGCAGGCTGATTTCCTCAATTTTAGATAAGCTCTTTACAATAAAGCCACAATAGAGGCAAATGGAAAGCAGAAAATATGGTCTGACTTTAGATTAACTGCTAACACCTGTATCTGCCCAGGTCCACTAGTTACTAGACGAATTCCCACACACTCAGTGAAACAAATGGAAGAAAATCTAGATTTGTTAAAGGTCTGCTTGGGGAGGGGAGGGAGGCTGTGTCTTTCAGGCAGGAATTAACCCAATAAGGACACAGGTATCACTTAGGGAAACTGAGGGCTATGCTGACAAAACTGACCCTGTCCCCACTTCAATCTCTTTCACCTTCTCCCATCCTGTGCTTCTCCTCACTCCCCAAGGTCTAGCCACAAAACATCCTTTCAGGTTCTCAAAGGAGCCAAGCTCTTTTCTGTCTCAGAGTCTTTGCACATGTTGTTCCATCTGCCTGGAACCACCTTTCTCCCAAGTATTCCCTAGACAGTACATTCTCATAGCTTAGTTCTTGGCTTAAATGACTGGTCATTCAACAGGTCTCCTGTCTACTGTCTCTAAAACTCAGTCATCTTGTTTTTTCTTTATCCTGGACCCTTTATTTTTCTCTTTCCAAGCCCTTAATGAAAAACCAAACTCACTGCTGTTCATTCAACTCATAGCAACCCCTCTTTGGGTTTCCAAGGCAGTATCTCTATGAAAGTAGATTGCCCAGTCTTCCTTCCGAGGAGAGGCTGGTGGGTTTGAACTGCCAGCTTTCTGGTTAGCAATCAGATGCCTTAGGCACTATGCCACCAACCCTTGATAATTTTCTCTCTGAATCTGTGTCTTGTAAGTTGAAATCGATGAGGGAATGGAGCACGCACTGGGGCTTGGTGACTCAGCTACTGGAAGTCCCACCTCCTGCTTCTACCTTCCCAGGAGGGATTCTCTACTACCAAGCTCCCCTGACCCCTGCAGCCCCAACCCTGCCTGGCAGCACCTCCTCCTCCCCGCCTCCACAGCTGACCTCTGTCCCTGGTGAACAGTCAGCATGGGGAGGGTTGCAGTTAGGTGCTGAGGTGAATTGCTTGATGTGGCCCTTGTAGCCACTGTCCCCCATTCTGTGATGTTTTGTAAATCCCATTATCCATGCCTGTTTGGGGTGGTGTGGTGGTTAAGGTCAGGTATCAACTTGACTGGGCAAGCTGGTAGTAGTCATTCCCTATGATGACTGGCAATTGACTCTGTGATGGGTTTTAAGTTATTTCTGTTGGGGCAACACAGGTGGGACGTATCTTGAGACCTGCCTTGCTGGAGGGTATAATTCAAATCACCACCCTTAGCTTCCCTGAGGGTATACCTACGAATCTCCTGGGAAGATTCGCCCTTCTCTTGCTCCATTCTGTGTTTTGGTTCATCCTCATCTCACCCCTGGATTTGGGACAGCAGCCGTCATCTGATCTGCTGATCGAGGTTCATCAAACCCTGAGAATTGGGAGGATCCGCCAGACCTACTCATGGACCCGGGACTCGCCAGCCTCCACCACTACTACGTGAGACAAACCCTTGGGTGTCTGTGAGTTCTGTGAGGCATTACAGCGAAATACAGAACCCTAAGACTGGGGAAATTATTGGGAGGAGGAGGAAGAGTTAATGTTTGAAATGATGGAGTGGTAAATGCCTATGACATCTTTGGAAGAGATAAGGTGGTGGCTGTGCTAGCGCTGGGTTGTAAGTGCTCTCGCACATTCAGTGGGCCTAGTGTGTCCTGGCACACTGATTGCAATGCTCTTAGTTCAATACTCATCTGCTGTGGCTTAAGGCTGCAGGTCCCTGGGAAGGGGAGATGCCTGGCTCCATTTCCCCACCCGTAGAGACTAGTAGTCAGGGTCACTGTGCCTAGTTCCAGAAACCTTGTGTGATGTACATTATTAGCCTTGTGAGTATCCCCAAGCTGGAGAGCATGTATTGAACAGCAAATAAAGGAACACCACAACAGAGACACACCATGGAAGAAAATGCTTTCTGTTTTAGTACCCTTAACAACACTGATTTCTCTGCTTTTTTGATCGAAAGGCCCTGTATCTTCATTGTGTACCAGTCGCTGCAAATTATGCAGCTGATCCCATTTACCACTGTATCCCTGGCATTTAACAAGAGGAGATGCTTAAATTTTGTTGAATAAAACTGTCTTCGTCTGTTATCTGTCAGAAATCGTCTCTAACAGGGTGAGAGAGAGACTTAAATGGGGTTGCACCACAGAAAATTAAATACAGTATCTGAGGTTGTCTTAGCTGGGCTTACCAGCAGTTTCCAATATTCCTGCAGGCACCCAAGGCAGTGATGGTTCAGAAAGTTTCCCAGGAAATCTAAACCCACCAATGTGATTATAAAATAATGATCTGACTTCGTGAGCAGCTTGTGGAATCAGCCATGTTACTTATAATCACATCCCTTCACATGTGAACATGTGGACTGACTAAAAATCCTTTGATGAACTGATTTTAATTGGCACTCTGCCATGCAGAACCTTAAATACATTATTTTTTTCCCAACAATAAATCTCCTAACAGGAGGATGCAGGAATAGGAAGAATGTAAATGGTCTTAGTGTCTAAATGGAGAGCCCCAGGCAGAATGCAATAGCCAAAAGGTAGAAGCAACATAAATATCCATCAACAGATGATGGATAAAGAAAACATAGCACATACCCAAGGAGCTCTAGTGGTGCGGTGCCTAAGACATTTGACTGCTAACCAGAAGGCTGGTGGTTCAAACCTATCAGCCACTCCATGGGAGGAAGATAGGGCAATCTAGTTCTGTAAAGATTTACCGCCTCAGAAATCCAATGGGAGTCTCTATGAGTCACAATTGACATGACGACAGTGAGTTTATTATTTTTTTTGTTTCGTTTTAGTGCATACCTACAATGGAAGATTACTCAGTCATAAAGAGAAATGAGATCCAATACACATGGGTCAACATGGAGGAGTCTTGAACCCATTATGCTAGGTGAAATCAGTAGGCCACAAAAGGATACTATATGATCCCACTTGAATGAAACAGGCAAATGTATAGAGAGGCCAGGGTGGGAGGAAAGGAGACAAGGGAAGTGCACTGAGTTTCTGCTGATGGTGGTGGAATAATTCAGAAAACAATATAGTGATAATGGTTACACAATATGATAAATGTAATTAATGTCACCAAGTTATACATGTGAAAATTGTTCAACTGGCAAACGTTTTGTTGTATAATATTTATCCCATAGTAACAATAAATAAATACATAAATATATTGGGATATAGCACTGAAGGAGGAAAGGCAGAACTGTTAAGGTACATTCAGACTGAAATTACCTTTCTAAGGCAGGCCTGGTTTTCTGGAGCCAGGTAGGGGTAGGGAAAGCCACTGCAGACCTCATCCCTACCTTCCAGAGTAAAGAATGTAGGTGGTGGCTACTGATTCCTGTGCCCCTGAACCTGGAAGGAATTTAAGTTGGTGCCAAAGAAAAGAGTGCTCAAGGACTCCCTGGCCAGACATAAGTGTGGGTACAGCAGTCTTAAAATACAGAGGACCTCTCTTTCCTGCCCTTCTCTATGTTGAAACGGCAATATTAGGAGCCAGCAAAAGCCTGTCAGGCAAACCCTCCAAGTTCAGGGTCAGTTCAGCTCACTCCAGGAAAGCTCAGGGAGGTGGCTTCGATTCCCAGCTGCCCCGTTTGCTCACACTCAATTGTGCCGACCCTTTGGCCTTCTGGCAGGCAGGCTGCATGCTTCTGCACCACACAGGCCCCTGCTCAGGTTACAGAAACTTAATTTAAATCAACTAAATTCTCTCTGGGGTGCTTAGGAGAAATTCTCACAGCACATGTGGTTCCTTACTTCAGGACTGCACTAAGATCAGCCTATAAATGACTGGATGGTTCACCAGGGGCCTCTTTCATAACCTCCCCCAGTGAACACACAGCAAGGAAAGGAAGCTAGATGTCTGTGTGCTTTTGACTCCCACTCTTGGGTTCTGGGATGGCTTTATCTGGCAATGACTTGTTTCTTTGGGGATGGCTCTACCTGGCAAAGACTTGTTTCTTTGAGCCATTCAAGAGGGTGCTAATTTATCTTGCTAGGTGGATTTTGCATCACTTGTCAAACACAGATTTTAAACTGCAGAGAGTGAGGTCAAGGGAGAAGAGAGCTCGTTAGTTCAGGTGAACAGACTTTTCAGACCCTTGGAAGAAAAGAGAAAGAACTTCATGTGAAAGGTTGTTAATTAGAGCAGAGATCCCCAGAGTGCTCTAAGTCTTAAGTCTCTCAAGATGCTCCATGTGAACAAGGCTCTATTATCAAATGAATCTGGGTACCCTCCTTTCAATATGAGCTTCTCCAATACCCGCCCACTTGAAAAAAGACCCCAAACCGTCTTGAAAATAGCAATCTGAAACATTATCAGGATTGGCAGTGAAAAAACCCTCCAGCTATGTTTTATATCATCTAATCCTAGAATCTCCTTTACTCAACATTATCAGGCCCCGTAGCAACTTCAATGGCCTTTGAAATTTTTAAGATGGTTTCTAACACTATTTCATTAGAATCTTTCACAAAAAAAGCCCAAATTTCTCTTTTCTTGGGAAAGAGCATGGAAGCACTGGCAACAGAGTATAGACTCAAATATTTGGTATCAGAAATGTACATGTCTCTTGTTTCTACTTGTCCCAAATCCACCTTGGTAATAAAAACCACTTGTCACCAAGTCAATTCTTACTTATGGCAATCCCCCATGTGACCTATGTAACAGAGTAGAACTGTGCTCCATAGGGTTTTCAATGGCTGATTCTTTTGGAAGGAGATTAGCAGGTTTTTTCTTTTGAGCTGCCTCGAGGTGGACTCAAATAGCCTTCTAGTTTCTCCTTTTCTTATAGTTCAACAGAAGCTAACTTCATTATAGTAATTCCAATGATGGCCATGTAATGCAGGCCTGACCAATCAGATCACTGCAAACCGTTATCAACAATCATTGGATAAAGGATGGCACATGACCTAAACTGGGCCAATAAGAGACCTCACTAGGATTTCTGTGGGAATTAGCATGAAAAGAACTTGCTGGGATGGTACTGGAGAAGCATTTGGATTGCTAGGCTGATAAATCAAGCTTGGAGGTGCAGAGGCCACTATTTCCCCCTTACGAGAAGAACATGGCCCAGAATGAGCCAAGAGAAGTAAACAGAACCAAGAAATGGAAAGAGACTGCTTTTATATCCTTGTATTTTTTCATTGCTTGAGCCAATAAATTGCTGTTTTTGTTTGGTTGGTTTGTTGGCTGTTTGCTTAAGACAATTTGGGCTGAGATTTTGGTAGATGCAGTTCAGAAACTCCTGACCAATAGCATCTTGTCTCCCTGACCAACACTGTACTTGAAGTTTGTTAGGTACCTGTAGTGGTTATGTTTTTGTGTCAACTTGACTGGTTTTGGTTGAGTGGCTGGGCAGCTGGTGGTAGTTATTCCCAATGATGAGACTGGCAATCAGCTCCATGGTGGGATCTACCACAAGCAACTGAGCAGTTAGCTGCCTTTGGGATGTCGTCTGCTTCCTGTACATAAGGAGAAGCCTTAGGAATGGTTTCTAGTCTATGGCATGCTTGGATCCTGCATATAGCCATGTCATTGCTCAGCAGCCTCCTATGCTCTAGCAACCTTGGGACTTACAATGGACTGAAGTTAATGGCCTGCTGTGTAGTTTGGTAATATCAGGACTGTGTCTTTTTACTTGTCAACCTTGGGGCTTCTCAGCCAGCAGCTGTCTGAGTGAAGAAAAGCCTCTAGCTCCAGTGGGCTGGGAGCCGGAGGCAGAGCTGGACCCCAAGGTTGAGGGGCTTTCACCAGCCCCTAGAGCCTGGCACTTTGAACTTGGACTTAAAGCCTCCAAATTGTAAGATTAAACTCCTGTTTGTTAAGGCCATCCCATTTGTGGTATATTTCTTCTCAGAAGCACCACTAGGTAACCAGAACAATACCTTAAGTTCATACTAAGTTTTTCTCACTACCAAACCAAAGACCAAAATCAGAAAACTACAAAATAAGAGACTATTTTCATTATCTCTGTATCAGTAGTGACAGATTTTTAACACTACTCATCGGGTAACTAATTTTGAACAGATGTCCAAACCTAAGCATTCCCTAAAATAACTTACTTCCTTTGGTTAACTATGAAGCTCAGAGCAGGGATAGTTGTGACACATTTACATAAACCTACTCCTGAGAAAACATGTGAACAAAATCTATGTCTGCCTTATGTAAGGTCATTTGCTCTCATCCAAAACATCAATAAAGGAATTCAAGTACCTTATATAACACTTATCAAAGGGAAATATTTATAACCTACGAAACAGAGTTTGGGGAAAAAAAAAAAAAAGTATCATGGCAACTGCTTATGAATTGTTTTTACTGAAATAGAATATTTAAGAGCTATGGTTTGGAATATAATTCTTTCTTTAAGAAAGTTAATTTATAATTTTTGCCTATCTATGACCTATAACCTTTTCCTCCTGCATTATTTTAGAGACACTTATATAACCTAATTTAATTCCATGCTAAAAGACATACATCTAAAGAACACACATACACACACACATATTTTTTTTTCTTTCCCCACTGAAGAACATTAGTTCTGGTTCCTCGACTCATCACAATATAGAAGAATGATATAGCTCACTCTTCTGAAACAAAATACACAAAACATCAATATTACAAAACAAATCAAAGAAAAACCACTTTACAAAATGATTTAGTGAATAACTTCTTTCAATAGCAAGAGTATTGAATTCATTTAAAAAGTGACTTGCCTTTTAAAATAATTTTTTGTTACAGAAGTAACACATGAATATATTTTGCTTATAAAAAAAAATTAAATCATGCCTAATACAGCTAAAATTCCTGTTCATTAGCTTCCATGCAGAGAGGAAATCCCTGTCATCTGTGTGGGGTATGCCCTACCAAATCTTCTTACTGGTAGATCTCCATGGTTGGGATGTACATGTTTTTCCATAAATGCTACCAAATAGTATGCGTTATTTTGTAATTTGATATTTTTCTCTCAACAGTGTGTCTTAAAGATCTTTCCTTCGTAATGGCTATGTATTTGCCTCAATATTTAAAACTTACGCTTTTCATGTAACTATTCTGCTGTTGATACACCCTACAGCAATCTTGCTTCATTAATATAGCAAAGATAACCCACTCCCAAATGGGATTATAACCACAGGCATGTTGTTGTTGTTGTCGGTTGCCTTTGAGTCACAGGAGCCCTGTCTACAATAGAATGAAACACTGCCTATTCTGGTGCCACTCTCATAATCCTGGCTCTACTTCAGCCCAATCTTGCAGCCGCTGTGTCAATCAGTCTCACTGAGAGTCTCCCTTTTTCACTGACCGTCTACAACCAAAGGCAGAGAGGTTAGGATTTACAACACATAGTTTTGGGGGCACATTAAATCAACCCATAACAGGATGTTTCTGATTTTTTCCCGTGGCAAACAACATTGCAATGAACATCCAGATATAAGATGTGTCTTAAACACATTAAGCAAGGACTTCTCTAAGGCTGATTTACACTCCCTGTTTCAGGTAGGTAGCTGTTACTCTAAAGCAAAGTGATCCTTTGTGATGTTCACAACCAGTAGAAATATTTCTTCAAAGAAGGTTACTGTGAACCAAACTTTTCTTCCCTACATTTAAGGATCAGATCACTTTCCTTACTTTTAAAGGATTGTTGTAGATTTAGGAGCTCTGGTGGCACTTTGTCGAAAGCATCTGACTACTAACCAGAATGCTAGCAGTTCAAAACCACCAGCCACTCCTCAGAAGGAAGACTGGGTAATCTACTTCCATAGAGATACTGCCTCAGAAACCCAAGGAGGGGTCGCTGTGAGTCAGAATTGACTTGATGGCAGTGAGTTTGAGTTTTAATTGTAACTTTAAGGAAGGCTGTCCAATTAAGTCAGAAACTATAACTGGTACTCAACAGTTTTTGTTTGTTTGTTTGTTTCACCTTGATCTAATTTTCCCTCCAGAATTTCAGTGCTGTATATCTGCTTTTAATTGATGTGTTAATTATAAGGATTATCTACATTCAAAGTGTAGCCCCAAAGACTTTCATTAAGCACCAGTCATGATATGTACTTCAAGAAACAAAACAACTCCAGTGATATCCCTACATATGTATTTGTATGTGCTATAAAAATGCCTGTGTACAGTTTGAACTGAACAAGAGGCAAAAAGTTAGTGTAACATCTTAGCCACAACTAAGCACCATGAGGATGTGAGTTGCGGGCTGGGGACCATGGTATTAGGAGACATAAAGTTCCATTGGCACAACATGGTATACAAAATACTGTTTGACATCTTACTTTGGTGAGTAGCAACTAGGCTCTTAAAAGCTTGCGAGTGGCCATCTAAGATGTGACTATTGGTCTTTCCTTGTCTGGAGCAAAGAAGAGTGAAGAAATTCAAAGATGCATGGAAAAAGTTAGTCCAAAGGACTAATGGACCATGAGAACCTCAGTCTGTATGACCCAGAGACCAGAAGAACTAGATGGTACCCAGCTACCTATGCCAACCACTAAGAAAGGGATCAAAATTAGAGATCCTGGATAGAGTGGGAAAAATATGTCAAACAAAACTCAAAATCATAAAAATGCCTTTTAGAGATTAGTGAAACCCCCAAGACTCTGGACCTGAGTCATCCTACAGGCCAGGAATCAAACACACTACCGTGGCTTCACTCTCAGCCAAACAATAGTCAGGTCTAGGGATGTACTCCCTAGAACAATCAACAATGGGAGATCACAAGGGCACCATTTGCACAGGGAGAAAGGCAGGGAGGTAGGTAGGAATGCATATGCAAGAAGGACAGAGGGAAGGGTGACCACATGGAGGAAGTGGAAGGAGAGCCGTTGGCACTGCATGAAATGTAACCAGTGTCACAAACATGTATGTAAAATGAATCTGCTATGTAAACTTTCACCCAAATCACCATAAAACATTAAAAAAAAGAAACCTGCTGCATATAAATGGACTTCATTTTTTAAATGAAATGTATGTATGATACATACAAAATCATGTAGACACAAGACGTTGCATACAGTATAAAGAGTAATAAACTCAATACCCATGTCTACCCCATTATTCAGCTTAAAAACATTCTCCAAACTGCTGATGCCTCTTGAGAGCACCAAACAAGTTACTGCATTAGCCTTTGTAGGTAAGAACTTTATTCTGATTTTTTATGTTTATTCTTCATTTTGTTTTTACCTTATTACAGATATTTTCAAATGTTTATAAAAGTAGAAACAATAGTTTAATGAGTGTCCATCACAGAATCTGAACAAATCTCAACATTTTACCCTTCCTGTTTCATCTGCCTACCTTCCTATTACCCCAGACTCTTTTTTCCTGAGTTATCTTAAAGCATATCCCATACACCATGACATATATATAAATACCTCATACTAATTAAAAAAAACCACCTCAGAGATAATCACCATGCTATTATTAAACCTAACACAACTAATAATTCCTTAATCTAGTATCTATTCACATTCAAATTTCGTTTTTATAGTTAGTAAAATAGTTTTAAAAAAAGTTAAATTAGGATACAAACAAAAAAAATTACTAATTTTTTTTTCACTTTAAACTTAACCAAAATGGCCAGTCTTTCCCTCAAATTAGCATGCAATGGTGACGTTTATTATATGATCAATAACTCGCTGAACATTACCAACTCTACTCGGAGAAGCTGACCGAGGGCACAGTTTTCTCCTCTATCCTCCTCATCCCCTCATCTGCTCCAGGACATAACAAAATCATTCATGTGTGGGTGAAGCAATTGGTAGGGTTTTAAGATTCACCAGTGTATTGATGCGGTTAACAAATGAACTAAATTATATGGTGACTACAGTGTTACAATGTGGCTAATATACACTCTGGGCCTTATTTTCCAAGCTTAAAAATAATTGGGTCAACACTACAGAGTAATGGGTTTGTAGCTTGTTTATTTTGCTTTCTTTAAGGAAGCATATGATTAATTTAAACCCAGCATTCAAGAACATTCATTTCCCCGTTGTGTTTGCTCTATGCTCGGATAGAAATGTATGTTTGAAAAGCAGTAACACATAAGCATTTTACAGAGAAGCTATTAGGTAAATGTTGAAATTGCTTTTGTGGTGTTTTGGTTTTGCTTTACTCGGTGTACTTATCAACTGTGAGGAGATGCACGCAAATTAATCCTTAAATGGAATAATTAGATTTCTGTGAATTCCACTACTTTAATAAGCAAATGTCTCATTATCATTGCTGATATTACAGGTATCATCTGGTTTAAGGAAACTAAACATTCAAAAGGCTCAAGGGGCTACAGGGGATGTTAAGAAAGATTTTTCATTATGGAAAATTGCAAACACATATAAAAGTAGATACAACAATGGAACGAAATCTCATCTACCCATCACCCAGATTCAGTAGTTATCAACTCATTATTAATCCTGTTTTCACTATATTTAAATAGTTACACATGGTGTAATCCCATGGGAATTGAATCGCCTTCATGAATACTGTAGTAATTTAAGGAATGAAAGAAAACCCAATGAGAAACATCATGATGCTCGCCTGTATTACGGAGCCAAATATTTGCTGAATGCATCAAGAGTCTACAAGAAGCCCATATACTTCCCAAGTGAGAAGTACTTTAGGTGTGATAAGTACCTGGAAGGGTATTAGGGCCTGAAGAGGGGTTAAGAGTCACAGACAAGAACATCTGACTGGCAGGGTGCCCACCCCTCCCTTTTTCCCAAGCATATACATTATTTTGGATGTGCGGCATTCAGATGTTGTTGTTGTTGTTAGGTGCCATCAAGTCGTTTCCGACTCATGGCGACCCCATGCACAGCAGAACGAAACACTGCCCGATCCCACGCCAGCTCCGTGATCCCTGCTATACTTGAGCTCATCATCGCAGCCACCTTGTCAATCCATCTCGTTTTACTCATTCAGATAGTATCCTCCAAAATGCCCAATGATTTCAGTAGGGTGGGGCAAGTGGATCTCCTGTAGTTTACAAAAGGCAATGGGTATCTGGGGAAGGGTAAACCAGAACAAACCAGTTTACATACCAAAAAACCAAACTGAACTCACTGCTCACTGCTGGATCCGACTCATAGCAACCCCTCCCCGCTGGGTTACACGAGGCTGTATCACTACAGAAGTAGATTACCCCATCTTCCTTCTGAGGAGTGGCTAGTGGGTTTGAACCCCAGCCTTCTGGTTAGCAGTCAAATGCCCTAGGCACTATGCCACCAGACCACCCCAGATTATGTAAGTCAATTCCAATTCATGGTGACCCATGTGCTTCAGAGTATAACTTTACTCCATAGAGTTTTCAATGGCTGGGATCTTTCAGATCACACATCTGGGTATGTTTGAACTGCCAATCTTTTGGTTAGTAGCTGTTGGGGACTGGACTGTGTCCCTTTAAAACACATGTTGTAAATCCTAACCCCTTTATCTGTGGTTAGGAGCTCTGGTGGCACTGTGCTTAAAGAATTGGGCTGCTAACCAGAAGGTGGGCAGTTAGGACCCACAGCCAGTCCATGGGAGAAAGATGAGGCAGAGTCTGCTTCCATAAAGCCTAGGAAACACTATGGGGCAGTTCTACTCTGTCATACAGTCACTATGAGTTGGAACTGACTCAATGACAGTGGGTCATTAATAATAATAATATCTGTGGTTATACTCTCATTTGGCAACGGATTTTCTTTGTTATGTTAGTAAGAAGAAATAGTATAAGGCCCATTTTAAGTCATTCTCATTTGAGATATGAAAGAGATTAAACAAGCAAACAAGAGAAGCAAAGGTGGGAGAAAAGAGATGCAAAGCCACATGGAGATCTCCAAGGAATCAAGAAACAGAAGCTTAAGAGACAAGGACCTTCCTTCCAGAGCCAACAGAGAAAAAGTCTTTCCCTAGAACGGGTGCCCTTAATTTGAACTTTAGCCTTCTAAACTGTTAGAAAATAAATTTCTGCTTGTTAGAAAATAAATTTCTGCTTGTTAGAAAATAAATTTCTGCTTGTTAAAGGTATCCATTTGTGGTATTTGTTATAGCAGCACTACAGAACTAAGTTTATGCCATCCAGGAATTGCTACCTGGTATATATCCACATTCTGCTACATACTAGCTGTGTCTTCAAAGGCAACTTATATAATTTTCCAATGGATCAATTTCCTTGTCTATAAATTGAAGATAATCATAGTACCTACCTACACATTGTTGTAAAGAGTCCTGGTGGTGCAATGGCTTAGCACTTGGCTGCTAACTAGAAGGCAGGTGGGTTGAATCCACAAACCAGCCTGCAGGAGAAAAAACCTAGTAATCTGCTTCCATAAAGATTACAGCCTAGGAAATCCTACAAGGCAGTTCTATCTTGTCCAATGGAGTCAGTTTTAAGTCAGAATCAACTCAACAACACAAAACAACAAAATACATTGTTGTGATGATTAAATTGAGCTTATACATGTTCACTGCCTTGACCAGGACAGCCACACTGCAAAACTCAATACAAAAGAGCTGTGATAATTGCTGTGGTTGTTATTTATTTTCAGACTTTCTTTGTTTGGAAAACCGTACCATCTCAGGAATGGAGGCTGCAAAGAACATCAGAGAAGCCCTTGTGTTTCTTTTTTTGAACATCTATTATTAAGAATGCACTTTGCCTTTCACCCTTCTTTGGGCCAGATTCACCACCACCACCCCAATTCCCATGTGAAGTACATTTCACTTTGGGCCCTGGGTATCTCCAAGTTGAATTACTAGGACTGTCGAACTTTAATCACCAAGGCTCCAGCCCTCTATCAGTGTCACTGCCAGAGTAATCCTCCTAAAACACAGCCTTCCCCCACCCAACAATGGCTCCTTTTTGTAGACTGGATTAGGAGCAAGCTCCTCATCCTTTTACTTTGGCGTTTCACTAACCTAGTATAGTCCACCTGCCAGCTCCCACCTCCCCCAAGCTGGGTCACCCCCTCTGAACCACCTATTCATATATTCCAGGCTATTTCTACCTTTGTCAACCAGAGCTGAAACATTCTTTTTTTTTAATCTCTAAAGCCTATTTTAAATCCTTCAATTCTTCATGAAGTCTAACCTATGTACCACACCCACATGAATTTTCCATCAAGTCATTTAAAAATTTGTAGGTTTTTTTTTTTTTTTTAACCTCAATTGTTTGGCTAGGTTTTGCTTCCTATATGCAAATCTGTTCTCCTAAGACAGACTCTAGATTTCTCAGGAGTAAGCACTGTGTCATACATTCCTTTTGTATTCTACCTTCTCTTCTACCAAAGTCCAGGTAGATGATTCAGAAATATTTGTAATCTTTGGAACTATTTGGACAGGTTATAAACTCTTGCTGAAATGTTCCTATGACTTCATCAACCTGATTAAAGTTGCAGCATCCAAACACAAAACCACAGTTGCCTTGGACTGCCCAGGGCTCTTAATGATCAAACCAATCTCTCCACTTGATTTCTACCTCTTACTACAATGGTGCCACTCTTCACCTGAACTACAGCTACCTTTCCCAGTCCTTTCTGCTCTCAAGTGGGAAACAGGCTCCAGAGATCATGGCCTTCACTTGGGGTCCCATCTACTCTTAATACACATGTTCCAGCTGTGTGTTCTCAGGTTCTGTAGAATTACCCACATCCTGTCTCCAACTTCCCTGCCATTTTCTTAATCAAGACAACCATCAACGCTCGCTTCAACAACTGCAGAAGACTACTAACCATTCTCTTTGTCATTGACATTTCTCACTGTAATCTGTCAACAATTAATTTAACAAATATGTGTTGTGTGCCTACTATGTTAAAAGCAGAAATGACAACAGTGGAACCAGATGAGGATAAGGTACTAGGTTTCAGGGCTTCAAAGGAAAGCCCTATTAAACTTGGCTCTCTGACTTCATAATGGTGACATCAAAGTGGCAATGTCATCTAAATTCTAAAACAAGACTTCAGAGAATGAAGTTCCCTGAGGTGTCTCTCCAGCTTTTAGATTAAATGAGACCATCTTCTTTAACCTTTCCTTATAGCTGCATTATTAAACAAAGAGAAAAACACAATGGTAGGCAGTATGAAACAAAGTAAGGTGCTACTATACACACATCTTGATTTAGCAGGCTCACGATATACAGAATCATGTGAAACCTTTCGTCTGAGGTAATTATAATGTTTTCAGTGAAAATTATAACTTGGCAATAGGCAAAATGATAGATTTTTATAGGAAAAAGTCAATCTCCATAATGGTGTTCTTTAATGTCTAAATAAATGGATTCTCGTAATAGGAGAGTTGTCACATGGACCTGAGAAGAGAACAGGGAAGATGTTCTATAAGTTTAGATAATCAAAAACTCAAATTTTTTTCATTATATTTAGTAATTCAGTATAGTAATAAGGAGCACTGGTGGCATAGTGCTTAAGGCATTTGACTGCTAACCAGAAGGCTGGCAGTTCAAACCCACCAGCCACTCCTTGGAAGGAAAGTTGGGCAATCTAGTTCTGTAGTGATACCGCCTTGGAAACCCAAGGAGGGGTTGCTATGAGTCATATCTGACTCAAAAGCAGTGAGTTTAGTTTTTTCATGTAATGATCATCTTTATGAATTTTGTTTTACTATAATAGGTGTTACCTCCCTCACATAAGTAAAGCTGCATGAGCAGAGTTCTTGTTTTGTGGAATGTTACATTCTAGGACTGGCATCATGAAATCAGGGAACTGTAGGAACTAACAACATTCAACTATACGATACAGGAAAGGGAGCTGGGTCAAGATGTTAAGCAGTAAGATGGAAAGTAAATCCCTCCGAGATCCAGGTATTTTAAAGTAAAGCATCTTACTGAAAACAGTGAAGTGTGGTACAGTGTGACTACATGGGGTCACCATGAGTCAGAATCAACTCAAAGGCAACCAACAACAGCATGACATCAGTTTAACTACAGCCTAAGCCTCTAGTTAAAAGGAATGACCAGGACTTGTGGTATCAGGGCGCCACCTTCTGGAATATCTGTGTCAACATTTTATGCAACTGACCTCTTTCTGTTGTTATGTACCATCGAGTTGGCCCAGACTCATAGCGACCCCTCCTTGGGTTTCCGAGGCAGTATTGGAAGTAGATTGCCCCATCTTCCTTCTGAGGAGTGGCTGGTGGGTTTGAACTACCAGCCTTCTGGTTAGCAGTCAAGTGCCTTAGGTACTACGCTACCAGAGCTCACCCTGACCTAGAGGATGGTAATTTTAGTCTTGTTAAATAAGTAAGAAAAGTTAGATTTTTCGTATGTGTAACAGCTGTTGTCTTTGCATTATTGTGGCTGGGCATGTAGATACTACTTGCCAGAGAACACTATACAACCATGCCAACTGTTTTTATTCTTGTATTTTAACAAAGCAGTTTTATTTCAATGCCTTCTAGACCTCAGCTTTAAAACTTTAACATTTTATTATAAACTTAAACTCTCCATGAAGAAAAACTCTGGTAATCCAGTATTTCTTTTATAAAGAAACCCAAAACTTTTAGATAGTTGTATTTTCTTCACAAGTTTCATCTTGACTTGTTTTAATGACTCCTTCGTTATTTTTTTCCCCCCTATTAGGTGCGACCATTACAAGCAAAGGTGTAAGTGGTCCAGTATTTACCTGGAATAGTCTACTGAGGTCATAACTCTGATGTTGAGTTCCATTTAAAAAGTGATGGGAGAGTTAAACATCTGGGAATGCAAAACCAAGGTCTAACCTTACACCTGGGTAATTCTCTATTTTCAAAACTTAAGGAAGTATGACTTCATACTTTAAATACTTGGCTTCAAAAAAACCAATTTTTTCCATTTAAAATCAATCCTTTACCCACAATGCTTTACTCTTAAATATCATTCCTATTGCTAACTACTCGGCCTCCAATAAACGATAGAAAAAAAACCTTCTTTTGCTTAGTTTGTTCATTTTTTATTATAAAGGACATCATCTAAAGCTTTTCTCCATGCACTTTACCAAGTTTTAAATGATAGAATACAAACACATTTCCAAAAATATAACACAGCATTTATTGTGTCTGAACTCAGCCATCTCAATGAACCATGAATATGTCTCCAGAAACTTGGTAAAGGCTTTGAACTTCTTTGGGGCAGAAAGGCATCACAGACTGAAATTAAAAACCTACAATTAAAGCTTTTGTACAAAGTTTACACATAGATCAAGTTCTGCTCTCTGACACATAGGCAAGAAAGCAAGGAGGGGTAGGGAGAAAACTGGGACAGATGTGTTTTTGTATTATGTAGATGACCTCTGCATCTGAAACATAACTCAGTGAAATAGAAATCCCAGTGGTGTTCTTTCTTTTCCTCAGAGAAAAGAGATGTAAACACAGTATCCCAACGTCATAGTGCATATGCTAGACATTCAGCTATTCAAACTTATGCTTTCTTTATTAAATGGAAATTAATGTTATACTACTGGCTGTGTATGCATGTCTGTCTTCTGTGGGTACATTATCATTCTCTCCAGATGACCACCAGCACACTTCCTTCTCATCATTAATTAAAACAGTTAAATGGTTAAACACATAGGAATACAAGATTAATTAGCAAGTGTTGTATAAGAAATGAATCCACATAAAATTTCCATGTGATTTAATTACCTGATAATGGGTCATCAATTGAGGGGCTAGAGAAAGGAAATATATTCTTCTGGACACATAAAGGCGCCATTCAGGAAGAACAGATTTGTTTTTGCTCAGCCTTTCTCAGCTGGGAGGACCACCTGTGCAAATATGGAGCTCAAGTCAGATGACGGGCAGGGTGTTTATGGTACCAGGAAGATTTCCATCTCCATGACAACTTTGCTGCTTCCAAACAGAAAATATTATTTTTTTACAACACCTCAGTCATACTAATAGACTCAATTCAGGCCTGACCTTCATCTGAAGTCTCTTGGGCGGCCATTATTAACCAGTTATCTCTGCAAAGGCAATGGTTGGTGATTACAGATTTGACATTTTATAATGACTCCATCTTACGAGTACTTTACTTTCAAGAAGTGAAGTAATGCTCTGATTCAACAGTTCATTAGAGCCACAAACCAATTTTGTCTTCACTTCAAAAGTTAACCACTTTTTCTTAAGAAGGTCAATAATCACGCAAAAGGGAACCCTGGTGGTACCAAAAGGCTAGCAGTTCCAACCTACTAGTTGCTCTGTGGGAGAAAGCTGTGGCAGTATTCTCCTACAAAGATCACAGCTGAAGAAACCATACGGGGCAGTTCTACTCTGTCACACAGACTTACTATGAGTTGAAATCGACACAACACCACCCAACTAGTTGAATACCCACATGAGTGCAAACAGTTAGTGCACTTAACTGCTAACTGAAAGGTTGAAGGTTTGTGTGCACCCAGAGGCTCCTTGAAAGAAAGCTACTTCTGAAAAACCAGTCACTGAAACCTTATGGAGTGTAGTTCGTTTCTGTCACACATGGAGTCACCATGAGCTGGAATCAACTCAAAGGCAACTTGGATTTTTATCTACTCATGTAAGGTGGTAAGGAGCTCTCCTTAGTGAATAAGATATTTGGTTGCTAACCAGAAGGTCTGCAGTTCAAACCCACCAGCTGCTCCACAGAAGGAAGATGGGGCACTCTACTTCCACAAAGATTTACAGCCTCAGAAACCCAATGGGGGTCACTGTGAGTCGAAATCAACTCAATGGCAGTGAGTTTGGTTTTTTTTTTTTTAAGGTATGTAAGACAGTAGATTTTATTTATGGAGATAATTGTTTCCATATCACTTATGTATATAGGTGGGAGCTCTGGTGGCACAGTGCTTAAGTGACTGCTAACCAGAAAGCTGGAGGGTCAAACCCACCAGCCGCTCCTTGGAAGGAAGGTTGGGCAATCTACTTTCACAGTGATACCACCTTGGAAACCCAAGGAGGGGTCGCTATGAGTCGGATCAGACTCGATGGCAGTAAATTGGTTTTTTGTATGTATATAGCTATAATTTAATTTTTCAGGAGGTTAATTAACAACATGATGAACTGATATATGACAAAATATACAAAAAAGCTACCTGGGAAATTCTCTTAAAGTACAGAAAAATGAAACAACAGTGGTATTCTTACATGCCAGTGCTATAGGAAGGATAACTTTCCCAGCAACCCCAACAAGTGCTTTTGGCTCTTTGGAAATGAAACTATCAGGTTCTTGATTTATAGCCAAATCCCATTCCTATTCTAAGATTGCTTGACCCCTGAGGGAGGTGGTTCAGGATTTAAGAGTATGAGATTATGGAGCGGAAGGCAAAGATTTTGCTCTTTTAATTAAGAACTAAGCTATAGTTGTATACATGGGTGCCATTTCATGTAACTCACCTCCCATGAATATTCATTTTTGGCACTTTTGATGTGAAGTGTCCAGTTGGAAAAAAAGAAAGAAAGAAAAGACACATCTAATAAACCAGAGTTCCTTAAAGTTATGAATTTAGAGTCAGGTTTCAAGTCATGAGATTTGACTCAGAATTAAAAGTCATTTAACTCACACAACTTTTGTTTCCTGCATCAGGTTTATTGCTGTTGCTTTAATTCAATTGGGCTACACTGGGTAAAAATAATACCACACAAAGAATTCCCAAGCCAAAAACACAAGACATTGATTAACCAAGTCAGAAATAACTCTCCAAAGTTGCACTGGACCACTCCCAGTATTTGGTGGTATAGTGCCTAAGGGCATTTGACTGCTAACCAGAAATTTGGTGGTTCAAACCCACCAGCCACTCCGCGGAAGACTGGGCTATCTATTTCCATAAAGATATAAATCCGCTGTCGTCGAGTCGGATCCGACTCATAGCGATCCCTCCCCTTGGGTTGCCGAGGCAGTATCACTATGGAAGTAGATTGCCCAACCTTCCTTCTGAGGAGGGGCTGGTGGGTTTGAACCGCCAGCCTTCTGGTTAGCAGTCACATACCTTAAGCACTATGCCACCAAACCCAAAGGTGGTCACTAATAATCAGAATCAACTCTATGGCAGTGAGTTTGGTTTATTATTATTATTTTTTTTTAATAAAATTAACACCCTTTCTATTATCTAACACGTCCCAGGGTGGTACAATCAATGAAAGAACTTGGCTGCTAACCAAAAGGAAGAAAGACCTGGCAATCTACCTTCAGAAAAAATAACTATTGAAAACCCTATGCCATACACATTTCTACTCCAGCACATACGAGATTCCATGAGTCAGAGTCAATTCAATGGCAACTCTATTTTATTTTTCTTCTCCCAAACACTGTGGTGTTAACAATCAGAGTACAGGAACTGACTGTACACTTTCTAATCCTGTGTCCCCACAGTACTGCTTTTCAGTGTTTTAATTTTTATTGTGATTTGGGTTAAAGTTTACAGAGCAAATTCATTTTCCATACAGCAGTTCATACACATTTTGTTTCGTGACATTGACTGCAATTTCCTACAATGCAACAGCTCTCTTCCCACTTCCTCCCCATAGTTACCTCTTTCTTGTGTCCTTCCCTCCCATGCACTGCCCCTTGAGCTTTCTCCTTGTGCAAACGCAGTGCTTCTATTCTCCCATGACTGATCTCTCCCAGGAGTATATCTACCTGATGTAAATGCTCAGCTCACATGCAAGTCTTTTATTGCACTAGACGCCACAGGAATGAGTTTAATTCCATACGTGAAGCACAGCTAGGGGCCATAGTCTCAGTGGTTCTACCAGGCTGTATCAAACTAGCAAACCTGGTCCTTTTTTTTTTCTTTCTTTATAACTAGGACTTTTGTTCCACATTGTTCTTCCACTCTATCCAGGGTCTCCTACACAGATTCCCCCACAAAGTGGTTGATAGTGGTAGCCAGACACCATCTAGTTCTGGTCTTATGGTCAGCTAGGCTGAGGATCGCATGATCTGCTAGTCCCTCGGACTAATTGTTTCCATGTGTCTTTGGTGTTCTTCATTCTTCTTTGCTCTGGATGAGGAGAGACCCAACATTGCATCCAGATGGCCGCTTGCAAGCTTTTAAGATCCAAGTCACTGCTCACCAAAGTAGGATGTGGAACAATGTTTTCATGTAGTATGTTATGCCAATTGAGCTTGATGTTCCCTGGGACCATGGGTCCCGAGCCCAGAGGTCCAACTACTTGCTCCGTCCGGGTAGCTGGCTGTGGCCAAGCAGTCACCACAACCTTGTCCCTTGTCAGCTCTGCTATATACCTCAACCTTCTTACAGAACATACAAATACACTTGTAGAAATATCATCTGCCAACCCTATACATGGTTATGGGCACACTCCCCTCTGCCTAGACATATCTGATCATTCAGCCTGTCCACCCATCTATCCACCCGCATATCAATGTTTGCCATCACTGACAACGCAGTACTGTATGTGCAAAATGGTTCATATTTGTTGTCTCCAACAGTACTTCTTGAAGTGGGTTTGACAAACCAGTAGACAGACCTATCAGCTAGAAAACACAGACTTTCAAACCACCCATTTTGTGACACATAGTCTGTATGGAATTTATCTGAATTTTCAAGCTTGAAATCTTATATAGTATTATTTAGTTGATATAAACATTACTTACTAAGTAAACATTTGTTAAATGAAGATGATTTCTTTCCATAATCAGAACCTTATTGAGCATACTCATTGCTGCTGAGCCAATTCTGACTCATAGCAACCCTATAAGACCTAGTAGAATTGCTCCATATGGTTTTCAAGGCTGTAAATCTTTATGGAAGTGACTGTCATCTCTCTCTCCCACTGAGCCGCTGGTGGATTCCAACTCCTGACTTTTCGGGTAGCAGCTGAGCGTTTAACCATTGCATCCCCAGGATTCTTTCCTTACTGGATGTATAAATGACTAATTTTTCAAACTGTGCAAGTGTATGTTGTTGTTGTTGTTATGTGCTGTCGAGTCGGCCCCGACTCATAGCGACCCCTCCTTGGGTTTCCGAGGCAGTATCACTATGGAAGTAGGATTGCCCAACCTTCCTTCCGAGGAGTAGCTAGGTGGTCTTAATATAGCTTTAAAAAAAAATTGGAGGAAAAGTTAGTGTGAGGAAAAATGAATTCCATTTAAGAATTTAGGCAAGAAAATAAAGCTGCATTGGAATAAAAGGCCTACGTGATCCCCAGAAGGCTCCCTAACCGAATCCCTCTGTAACGAGAGGGAGTCCATTCCAACACATAGGAGGATTCACCTTTCTTCTGAATGGGCAATGAATTCCTTTATATATATATATGTACATATATATATATATTTTTTTTTTTTTAAAGAAAAAGGCAACCATGAACCTACCCAAGGATCGTCATGAATCAAAATGGCCATAAACCATGAAATCCAGGTTGGGAGTATACGGGCTGGAAAAAAAAAAAAAGAAAAACAGTGCCAACTGTGGAGAGACTCACATGTGGTACTCAATGAGAAGTTCACCATCTCCTTGCAGAGATCAATACACAAGATGACTGCATGACAATTCTAAAACCAAACATCAACAAGGGCAGAATCCTCAAGTCCGGGCAGTATCCTGAACACTCAGACCAAGTCTACTGCATCCATTTCTGAAGTGCAGTCCAAAGGGGGAAACCTTGTGTTTTTCTGGTAAAGTATAATTTATCTGCATCTTTCCAAACTCTGCAAAAGCCAAACCATATATTCAGAATAAATGTTTGCAACAAAGATGGAAAGGTTGTTATGTCTAATATAAATAAAGGTTTCAGGTAACAATAAGAAAAAGATGAAGACACCAACGAAAAAACAAAGATGATAACAAGCAATGTACCAAAGATGTACAGCTGGCTAATGAGACAAGGTTCAATACAGTAAGAATCAAGCCACACTAATTTAAATAATGAGGTGCCATTTTTTGCTCATAGATAAAGCAAAGGTTAAAGGTCATCCAGTACTAACGAAGGGGAAGAGAAAAGGCCTGCTCAGATATTGCTGGTGGGAAAAGAACAGTCTCCACCTTTCTCGGGAGCTATCCATAATAATGGCACAAACACTCTAATCCTAGGCATCAGTCTTAAGGAAAATGTATAAATAGCCATGGAGTTTACATATAAAGATCTTCAACATAGCATCACTTACAAAAATAAAAATTAGAATACAAAGAAAAAACCCTGTTGTTTCCATCTCATAGTAACCCTATAGAACAGAGTAGAACTGCTCCATAGGGTTTCCAACTCTGTAAATCTTATGGAAGAAGACTGTCACATCTTTCTTCCACAGAGCACCTGGTGGGTTCGAACTGCTGACCTTTTGGTTAGCAGCCAAGTGCTTAACCACTCCGATACCAGGGCTCCAAAAATTTTAATAGTAATAGGGTGAAAGAAATTATAGTACAGCCATACATTGACTATTACATACCCATTAAAAACCACGAGGCTGAAAACTACCTAATGACAAATGAGATTGTTTATGGTATGCTAGCAAGTAAAACCAAAAAAACCAAACCCACTGCCGTCGAGTCGGATCCGATCACAGCGACCCCTCCTTGGGTTTCTGAGGCAGTATCACTACAGAAGTAGATTGCCCAACCTTCCTTCAGAGGAGTGGCTGTGGGTTTAAACCACCAGCCTTCTGGTTAGCAGTCAAGTGCCTTATGTACTACACCACCAGAGCTCCCATAAGCTACAATTTTTAGAAGAAGGAAGATAAGATGATATTTTGAAAAGAAAGTATGTATGTGTGGAAACCCTGGATGGTGCAAATACTTAACATGCTCAGCTACTAAGCAAAGTTTGGGAGTTCAAGTTTACCTGAGGCACCTCAGAAGAAAGGAAGGCTTGGTGACAGATATACTTCCAAAAAAAATCAGTCACTGCAGCACAGCTTTACTCTGACACACATGCAGTCACCATGACTCAAAGTACAACTCAGTGGCAACCGGTTTTATATATACATGTGTGTGTCTATGTGTGTGTGTGTGTATACACATATACACACATGCATATACACACATGTACATATAAAACATACATTTTCATTCACATTCTAACATACTTATTCACAAATAAACACACATACACACACTCAAAGTACAAATAAGAGATACACCTAAAGGGTAATAATAGGTTTTCTTCTGAACTGTGAGATTGCAGGTGACTTTTTCTCACCCTGAGCTTTTCAGTGTTTTTAGAAATGAGACTGCATTGTTTCAGTAATTAGGAGAAGTTATGCATTTTGATAATGTCAGGTCTAATTAGAATCAGCCAAATGAGAAATCATTACCAGCAGCTGAATGTTCGGCAAAGATAGCACAATTTTAAATGAAGCCTTAACCGACCTCTAAAACTGAATATCAAAAGGAACTCCAAGGTATTAGCAATTTTAAGTCAGATGTTCTGACAAAAATTTTGTAACTACTGCCAGCATTGGTTCCAATTCTTCACAACTGGCTGCACTTTCAACTACAAACTGGCTTCAAAAAAATGTCTCTTGTCCTGGATGGTGGGCACCCCAGCAGAGCTGTAGCTACCTCTAAACAATTCCTTCCATCTTGCAGCATCCAACAAGTAACGAGGCCTTGGACAGTAATTTCCAAGGAACGTTTCCTTTTCTTTTATCTTCAGAGCCTCACATACAAAATTAGTCTTGCATCACTCTCCAAAACTCTGGGGACAGCAGCAAACAAGTAAAGAAAAACTGTGGGAATGAAAGAAAAGCCAACCAAAGTTTCTCCATTCTCCAGGCAGAGTTCTGTAATTGCAATGGCCAATTCTATGTCACAACAATTCATCAAAGACCAAATGGGTGCTGCTTTTGCATAAGGCAAGCAACGACCCAAATGACCACTAGGGGGCGACCTAAAAGCGAACAGTTTTCTCTCCTTAAGGGACAGGCCAAGAAACTTGTAATTTCCAACCTTTAGACACTGGAGGGTACTAGCTCCTAGGTAAGGCCTGTTTTTAATTTGAATTATAAACAAAAGTCTTTCTTTTTCAATTCTCTGGAAATGTGCACATAAGGGTTTTTTTACTAGCGATTTAGAACGGGGAGGATACTATATACAAAATTGATAAGTTGGAGCTTAAGTGTGTTTTCTCTCTCCTGTCCATTTCCCTAGCCAAAACCACCAAAGCCTCCTCCTCCAAAAGAAAATATAAATAAATAAACCTCTGCAAACAGAGCCCCTAGTGTCCCTTTGAGGTTCTATTTATATACTGCGACTGTGGTTTACATAGACAGATCTAAACTTTCTGCAGCAGCAAAGAAAGTTTTACCCACCCTAGCTTCTCAGCATTTGTTATCTGTAACCCTTACATGACATTAGTTAGTTACTACCTGTTGCGGGTTCTGATATTGGTGTTTAGCTCTCATAAGCTGCCTCAGAATCCTTTGTGGAAGGAGGGGAGATGTCAATAATAATTTTACAAACATACAGGCTCACTCTGCTATTTACATTTCTCATGTATTTGACTTTTCCTTTCTCATTTTCCAAGCCCTCCTTGAGGAAGTGACTTCGCCTTCATGTCTTCCTCTTGCTTCATATTCAGAATGGAAATATGAAGTAAAGCCACCCCAGGAGGGGAGCATTTCAAGATAACATTCTCTGAGCACCGACCCTGTGCAGACTCTGGCTGAGTTCTGGGAGTGGATCCAGTAGGACACAAGACCAAAATGGTCTCTGGCCTCATAAGACACAGGCACTACTAGTCCTTGGCCTTCAGTTTGACCCTTTAGTTCTCCAACATGTGCGAACTGGCTGATCATTTTCACCCCTCTGCCTCCTCATCTATAATAACCCAGGAGATGAAATACTAAAATAACCAAACTCACTGCCATTGAGTCGATTCGACTCATAGTGACCACCTTTGGGATTCTGAGGCAGTAATCTTTACAGAAGAAGACTGTCCAGTCTTCCTTCCACGGAGTGGCTTGTGGGCTTGAACCACCAACCTTCTGATTAGCAGTCATATGCCTTAGGCACTACTGGTAAGGGCTAGTGCCACCTCCCACCTCCATCCCCACCCCCATCTCACAATGCTGTGGCTCAAGGGGGAATTCTATCAGTATTTATCAGTGGAATGATAGAAGTCAGGCTTTGAGCCTTGGCCTGCAGGATCATCTCATCTGAGGGACTTCAGGAGTTGTTGTTAGGTGCCACTGAGTCATTTCAACTCATAGTGAGCCCATGTGATAGAGAAGAACTGCCCAAAAGGGTTACCTTAACTGTAATCTTTATAGAAGCAGATCACCAAGCTTTTTTTTTTTTTTTTCCCCATGGAGCCGAGCCGCTGTATGTGTTCAAACCACCAACCTTTGGGAAAGGAGCCGAGAGTCTTATCAAAATTTAATTTTAAATTGGGACTCCAGGCTTTCAGGCTTTTGGAGGGAAAACAGCCTCTTGCTGCCTAAACAATTCTAAGCAGCAACTTTTAGCTCTGATCAAATAATCCGATTCTTGCCAAAAGAAGCCTGAGTAAATACCAAACAGACAATTTCCTGCCCTGAATCCTGAGGCAGAATAGCTCCTTGTCTCTGAGTCTGTGAAAACCACTACACATGTTTCCACCTGGGGAAACCAGGGACCAAGGCCTCTCCCTAACCCATTCCTTGAAAGCAATAGTTGCAAATGTTTTGAAAACAACAGATTATCTTTAAAGAAGCAGCAACAACAAAAAGCCACTTGTTTCTTCTAGCATAACTGTTTCATGTGTTGTACACTGGGGGCAGAGAGTCAGTGAGGAAAAGCCCTCAAACAGTTTCCTATCAGAGGCAAGTATTTTGATAATCAGGAAAATACTGACCACATTTGCAATCAGCTTGGTAAACTAAACTTAGCTGAAGGATTCAACAGGCCCCCTACTGCCCTCCTTCTGTCTCCTGCTGGCAACTCTGACCATTTCCCTGTTGATTAACTCCTTGGTGGGAAATCAAGTGCAATTGTAATAAATAGAGTTGGTGGACATGTAAAGTTAGTGCTTCTTGTACAAGGTTTGAAGTATTTGTCTTGGTCAGGGAACAGCAACTCCATCCCTGGGTTTCTACTCTAGAGACAGCATTTGCACATATGTATATGCTCAAGGAAAAGTGTTCAAAGCTCACAGCAGCCCTGCTTGGACAAGCGAAGAACTGCAAGCAACCTCAATACCCAGTAATGGGGAGTGGATAAAAGGTGTGCACTCTATGCCAGTAAAGAGGCCTGAAATTTAAAGACTACTTAAATATAAAATACAGACTGAAAGAACATACATCCAATTCATAGTATTCATTTATTTCTGCAGGAGAGAACGGGGTCTCTAGTATGGGGGAAGTAGAACCAAAGAAAGGAGCTCTGGTGGTGCAGTGGTTAAGCGCTTGGCTGCTAACCAAAAGATCTGTGGTTGAAACCCACCAGCTGCTCCAGGGGAGAAAGATGAGGCAGTCTGCTTCTGTAAAGATTTACAGCCTTGGAAACCCAGTGGGGCAGTTCTACCCTGTCCTAAAGGGTCACTATGCATCAGAACTGACTGGATGACTGCGGGTTTCGTTTTTCTTTTCCTAGGAAAAAAACGGTCCTACATTACAA
>NW_006921767.1:4034383-4051500 GCF_000298275.1 Orycteropus afer afer | reverse complement strand
GAGCCTTTTCTCTTTTTATTTTCCAATTGCTCTTGGAAGAAATCACTTTGCTGCAGGTCTCACTCTGAAACTTGTCCTCAGGATAGGAGGCCTGGGGCAGATCAGAGGATGGACCTAGGAAAATGGCAGTGTTTATCATGGCCCTGGAGCACCGTCCACAACCCCAGAAGACAAAGCAGGGCATGCTGTGAAAAGCAATTTTGCTTGCAAACGGAAAAGAAATCCATGTATTTGAACCAAGGCTTGGCAGCGGCATCTAAAACAGACACCTCATTGTGTTCAGTTTTAAAAGGAGCCCTTCCGAAGCAGGGCCTTTAGGGCCAACAGTTAAATCACAACTGCCAATATTTATATGAACCGCCCCCACCTGTCTGAGTGAGTACAGAATATTTCTATTTCACAGAGACCAGAGATGGTCACAACACAGAAGCCCAGCAGACCATAAAGTAAACCTCTGATTAGGACCAATGTGTTTAAGAACCAGGACTTACATATTTGCAGGAAGCAACACTATCCTTCTGTAAACAATTAGTTTTGTATGGGTTTTTTTTGTTAATTTAAGTGACAATTGTAATAGGTTAAGGTACATACATACTTGCATGTCTCAAAACTGATTTCTACTCATTAAATGAAGTGTGTTCTTGTGAGCGCTTTTAGCCACTCAGACATTAGCAGGGAAGCTCAGTTTTTAGCTTATTTAAAAAAAAAAGAAAACGAGAAAAGCAGAACCCAGTGAGCCCAGCAGCAGCTCACCATTCCAAACGCAGACAGGAAACACCTGGAACTCTCTGCTCACTCGGAACGCACTTTACATTTCAAAACAGATGATTCTGAATTGTTCATAAATATTTGTCTTGTTTCAATAAAACACTCTTCAACCAGTTTCATAAACCCTTGGTTCACAAGGCTAAAACGTACACGCTACTAGTCGTCCACATTCTTTTAACATTGCATGTATTTATGTGGACAATATCCTGGAAACATAAAACCCAAAGGAAGGCATTTAATAGCGTCTTAAGGGAATTTCAGGGTTTCGGGGGAGAAACAACTCTCTCCCCATAAACAGAACTCAGATCATACTCGTTTTGTTAAAAAAAAAAAAAAAACAGAAAGAATTGAAATAATAAATTAAACCCAAGTTCCTCTAACTTGCCTATTATAGTAAATAAGACCCAGGCAAATTCTGGAGGCTGAAAAAAGCTTTAATATAATTGATTATTAAATCTGCAGTTATAGGGTAGAGTCATTCTGAAGGCCTTGTAGCCAAACATTCCCTCATACTTGAAAATGTTGAAGCCTTTAAGTTTTGGGTTTTTTTTTTTTTTTTTTAAAGTGCTTTTAGACACGAAAATGAAAATTAGCTAAGCTTACATGCTTGAAAATTAGATTTCTGGGCTATTTTCTTTCCCTTTTTAGTATCTTCTAGATCTGTCATCATGTACATGTAATACTTTCATTTCTTTTACAGTATGCTTTGGTAATCAGAAAAAGGAAAATGCTGTGTTTCTTTCGAACCCCCACCACAACCACCACCACCCTCACACACACAGACACATGCATTTAGATATGCAAAGAAGAAAGGAGGTGGGAGAAAGGGGAAAAAGATTTAACTTATTCACAGAAACTATTAAGGAAAAACAAACAAACAAACAAAAAAAAAAACTGATGCCATAGAGTCAATTCTGACTCACAGTGGCCATAACAGGTCAGAGTAGAACTGCCCCACTGGGTTCCAAGGCTGTAATGTTTATGGAAGCAGTCGGCAAGCATCTTTCTCCTGCAGAGTGGCTGGTGGGTTTGAACCACTAACCCTTATAGTTAGCACCTCAGCACTTAACCACTGCACCAGTGGGGTTCATTAAGCAACTATTAAAGATGTTCCATGTCAATACAGAAGAAACTACTGCTAGAGAGCATCTCTGAGTTACCAAAAGGCATGTTTCCAGGCCATGAGAGTGGCAGTCTGGCTGGGAACATAGCTGATGCCAGGGGCAGTAGGCAGGGCACCCAGGCAATATGCCAGCTGGAGCTGCAAACCCAGCCTGTTGGCTAGGGGGTTCGAGCTCAACCCCAATGACCTTCCATTCCTCTAAAGTAACAAAGAAAATGGAGTCAGGTGCCTGGGGGGAGGGGACCTCACTGCTGTCAAGTCGTTTTTCAACTCATAGCGACCCCTCTTCCTTGGGTTTCCAAGGCAGTATCACTACAGAAGTAGATTGCCCAACCTTCCTTCCGAGGAGTGGCTGGTGGGTTTGAACCACCAGCCCTCTGGTTAGCAGTCAAATGCCTTAGGCACTCTGCCACCAGAGAAATCAACTCCAACTCATGGCGCACTCTTGTGTGTCAGAGAAGAACTGTGCACCACAGGGTTTTCAGTGGCTGGTTTTTCAGAAGTACAGCTAGGCCTCCAGGTAGGCTTGAACCTTCAACCTTTTGGTGAGGGTAGTAACTGTATCATCCAGAGCCTCCCAATCTCAGGTTGTTGTTGTTGTTATTTGCCATTGAGTCGGCCCCGACTCATAGCGACCCCTCCTTGGGTTTCCAAGGCAGTATCACTATGGAAGTAGGATTGCCCAACCTTCCTTCCGAGGAGTGGCTGGTGGGTTTGAACCGCCAGCCTTCTGGTTAGCAGTCAAGTGTCTTAGGCACTATGCTACCAGAGCTCGTTACCAAGAGTTAAATGGGAAAGTGGGCCATGAAAATGTAAACATCTAAGCTCAACCTAAAGACTGCCATGAGGGAGCTGTTTTGCTTTATTACGTTTTTTTTTTTAACAGTTGTGATTGAAAATTATTCAATTGACCATAAACTGCTTACTCTGCTCCATCTAAAAAGTATCAGCTCACTACACCAAGTTAATGAAGATTAGGCTTGATGGTGATAAGCCATCTCTCAGGGTCTTTTCAAAACCATAAAAGGCAGTCGTTAGAGGTAATGATAAACTCATTCTGAATTCGCAGCGGCAGACGCTCAGCCCCAGGTTAATGATTAACAGGCTGGACTCTGTCCAGTTAGGAAGTTGTTTAACTAGTGCCCCTGAGAAGTAAACCTGTTAACATTCAAATATGCATAACTATAATCACTGTTTTTGTTTTTAATCCCCCTCTAACTACATTAAACTGTAAGAAAGTTTCCAGCTTCCTCTATCTATCTAGGACATTTAACATCCAGGTCCTGAACAAAGACCTAAGAATGAAGCTGCAGCAATTTTCTAGGATCCTTGATGCTTTATTGACACAACCAACCAAAGAAATGCTGCAATCCATTAAACCAAAAACTAGGGAAAAAAACCTCAACCACAGTTCTATTGTAATGGGTAGTAATTTAATTTGCTGTTCGTGAATGAGTGAATTTTTATTCCTGTGAAAAGACACACAAAACATAGGCATGCTCATGCGATTATACTTAAACTACAGGATTGGATAAAGGAATCTTATTTGCTTCTATATACAAACCCAAAGCTTCTGTGACCTTCTGGTAGGTATGTTCACAGGCCAACTGATATTTTAGGGTCAGGCTGCCTTTGTCAAACACAAGGGAACCATTTACGGACATTTAATCTAATGTTAAGAACAATGCATTTGAAGAGGGTGCTTAGTAATGCAAATAAAAAATCACCTTTCCTTAGGATAAGCAAGACAAGCAAATGTACTTAGAAGTACTGGTGATGCCTTCATGGTTAGGGAATGTTGCTTTGATCAGGTTGAAAAACAGATAAAAGGCAGTGACTAAAAAGCTAGGTCTCTTGGTTTGGAGATGTGGATTCCACTTAGCTGAGGTTGGAATTAATGCATTTACAGGTTTGGGATGACCTCTTTCACTGGAGCAGGACTGAGGCAAATAATCAACTTCTGTAAATGAACTATAATATGTATATGTGCATGTGTGTAAAGATGAAATATGAAGCATCCAGACCTTGGTTGAAAATAAAATGACCAAAGGACAACTGAAGGGGGTGATGCTTACAGGCTTACGTGTATTTTTTTATTTGAGCAAATTCTCTGGTTTTGATTTGGGCTATAAGGGCCACGAATACAAAAATCTACTAAAAATACAACATTTCCAGTATAACTCTGATCTAAGAGACTTCAACCAAGAGAATCTCTGCATCTTCTAAATTTTGCACTTAGTATCAAGAGGTACCTAGCCAACAGTTTTGACTTCCCAGTGGTACTGGTTCTGTAACCCAATTAATTAATCATCAGAATTCCACACACCTACCGATCTAATTGCTTGCTGGGCTCATCCTGGCAGAACTCAACATACTCTTGGGCTGAGGAGGTATAATTGTGATCCTACAACAATAATAACTACCAACAAAGGCTGACCAAGTGCCAGGTACAGAAATAAGCATTTCATCTACATTATCTCATTGACACTTAACAACTCTATGAGGGAGCGACTATTCAGAAGCAGTATTTAAATCTGGTAAATATGACTACAAAGCAAAATTCCCTAGATGATCTCCCAAGAAGAAATCTCAAGATGAATAACCAACCAAAAAAGAGTCTTTACTTCCACATGCTCATTAGCTGTCTGGCACTGAGGGACTCCAAGGACACAAATACCTGCATGTCCTTTTCTGAACAGGCAATCAATCTTGTGAGCCTCCTCTTCCACCAAACACCAGCCCCAAGCTTCCTTACCACTCCCAAAAAGTTCCTGTAAGAAAATGACCTCACCTACACACATGATCTAAATCTGTTTAATGTAGCTCCACCAAAGATAGAAAAGATGGATTTCCCCAGAAAAGCATATCATAGGACATACCTAGATCATAGTCGACTATGGACACCAGCTCTCAACCTCCAAATGGGTAATCATCCCACATTCTTCCCCTTCAAAAGAATGGCTCTTGAAAACTGCATTATTAACTGTAATTTAAAATTACAGTATTTTAAAACAGATTTCAATCCAATTTTAATATTTTTAATAAAAAGAAAGCATGAGGAAAAAAGGTTTTTTAAAAAATATAAAAACAAAATCTTCTCTACAACCTTAAAACAGTTGTCCCAAAGCCTTAATAATTGTCAGCAACTTCCCGTGTATTTTTTCAGATAAAATTATACCAGTATCTGGTGGCATAGTGCCTAAGGCATTTGACTGCTAACCAGAAGGCTGGCAGTTCAGACCCACTGGCCACTCCTCAGAAGGAAGACTGGGTGATCTACTTCCATAGTGACATAGCCTCAGAAACCCAAGAAGTGGTCACTATGAGTCAGATCTGACTCAACAGCACTGAGTTTGGTTTATGTAGCTACCTTTTAAAGAAATAACATACACAAATACTCTGCTTCACTTAACAAGAAAGCTTGAAGATCTGCCCACATGAGTACTTGCAGACTCACTTTACTCTTTTTAATAGAGCAGCCCATCATAGAGACTATTGGTATTTATTCAATATTTACATTGTCTCTAATTTGGGAGGAGGGGATATTTTGTCTGGTGAGGAACTTTTATTGCATAAAGCTACAAGTAGCATCCCTGCCTGTATGTGTGTGTGTGTACATATCTTGGCATACTCTTCTGTGATTACATCCATACAGATTCCTAATAATGGAATTTATGAGCCAGACAGAAAGCACATTTTAATTTTAATAGATATTGCCAAAAGCTACATCAATTTAAACTCCCACCAACAGTTTTGAGAATGCTTATTTCAACACACTCATCAAGGATGCATTATCATCAGACTGTTACATCTTTGCCAACATCATTTTGTTTTGCATTTTCTTAAGTATGAATGAAATGGAGTACCTTTTCATATGTTTATCGATCGTATTCTTGGCTCACCTGTCTGTTGGGTAGTTTGTCTTTTTCCTACTTACATGTAGGAGCATGTTTGTAAAGGAGAGATCAGCACTTCGTCTGCTCTTGGGAGTTTTTCTTTTTTTTTATTATATTTTTGCCATACAGAAGCTTTAAGTTTGTATAATCAAATTATCAATCTTTTCCTTCATAGCTTCTGGCTAGGCTGGGTGAAAAATATCTTCAGATTCAGACCTATAAATAGGTACCCATGAAAAATAAAAAACCAACTTTGGCTAAAATTATCCTCAAGTTCTGACATTTAAAACAAACACTACAGACAGAGGTCTTCACTTGTTATAGGACAAGGAATTCTGGATACCTTCCCAGTCCTTGTAGAGCAGAACTCTAAAAATCCATTTATGGTCTGGATTTGCTGCTAGCCCTACTCATTTGCCTACACAGATCTGGGCTTTATGTTGGGCTTCCAGGTGTTGATGATGCAAACAACAGCAACAATAGAAATCTGAGTTTAAGTTGCTGGGCAGAGCCCTCGTCATAGCATGCTGGATTTCCGGTGGATCTTCCACCAATCCTGGTTTCTCAAATTCCATTACCGGGAAAACACTTATTTAACATTTGGGGAAAGTACCAAATGGGTACTGTTGGGTACCAAAAAGAGGATTTTGAGGCAATCCTAAGACTTGAAGGGCATGGTGTATGTATGCATGTGTCTGTATGTGTACATGTATGCACATACACAAGCGTGTACCCAAGAACTTGTGTCTTTGTGATCACATAAGATGGAAGAATGGAAAGTGTGATACAGTGGGAAGACCCTAGACTTGACTTCTACATTCTCCATTTATTCACTCTGTGACTTTAGATTTCAATTTTCTTATCTGGTAAATGATGATAATGTGATTATCTTTCAGAGTTATTAGAATAATAATAATAAGATAACCTATAAACCTAAGAGCTAAGTGTTTAATGCTGTAAGTACTTAATAAATTACACTTATTAAAGTAAATCATATGTGGTTAATTTTGGGAAAGTTTTACAGTAAAACCTGCAAAAACTGGAACCAGTGTAAGGCAGAAAACTCAGAGAAGCAAAATCAAAATATTTTTCACTAAAATGAGCAATAGAAAAGTGGGGACTGCACACAGTCAAAGGTGGAAAACCTGGGAAACCCAGAAAAAACAAGGCGGTCTCATTGTGTTCTGGCTCTCATAGATTTTTACTGCAATGCAAAGCCAAACAAATCCATTTCTTTTCAATTCTTTCTTCCCACATGAAAAGATCTTTCAGCTTGACCACTGCATAATATCCTAATAGTTTTAGCACTTAAAATTTACTTATAAATTTGTTGTTGGTTTGCTGTTGGTACTATTGAGTCAGTTACAACTCATAGCCATGCTACAATACAACGGAGTGAAACAGTGCCCAGTCCTATGCCATGCTCACAAATGCTGCTATGTTTGAGCCCACTGTTACAGTCACTGTGTCAATCCATCTCAGTGAGGGTCTTTGTCTTTTTTGCCAACCCTGAAAGCTGTAGTCTTTGGTCATCATCAGTAAGTGCTTCAAGTCCTCTTCACTTTCAGCCAAGTCGGGTTGTGTCATCTATATATTGCAGGTTCTTAATTAAGTCTTCCTCCAATCCTGATGTCTCATTCTTTTTCATTAAGTCCACCTTCTCAGATTATTTGCTCATTATACAGATTGAATGAATATCTTGAAAAGATATAATCCTGACACACAGCTTTCCTGATTTTAAGCCACGAAGCACATAAGAATAAATATTAGATAGACAACAAAAAGCCCCCAAATTTAATGTCACTGGCAGGCTGAGGGCCAAGAGTATGTCAAGAGACTCTTTAAAAGGTTGAATGGGCAGGGTAATTGAGGTGTGCTTAAGTGGATACTCCTAAAACAATAGGGAGGGAGTTAGAGAATATTTGTAGAATCTGTAGCTACTACAATCAAAATATTCAGCATGTCACATAATTGACTCCATATCTGTAATTTACACATCTGCTTTGAAAATTAGCTTCATATTTCACAAGTAAGATGATGTAGAGTTTCTGCAATGCACTTGGTTAATACTTTCTGTGAACCAAAGCATTTGCCAGAATGAAAATTATAAATGAGTTAAGACAAAAACAGCTGACCTTGCACAAAGGATGAAAAAAAGTTATTTTGATGTGGGATACCGTATATATTACAATAACTGTGAGAGTCAGTCTTCCAGGTCAATGCAAATTAGTAGAAATAATGGAAGCCTGAGTCTAAGTTTTACTACCATGAGGGTTCTTTGATGGGCCACCAATTCTTCCTGCTCCCTCAAATTCCATCGATACTGGGAAAATAGAAATCATTTGTTATGGAAGTCTGCTTCCATAATGATGAGGGTGTTGAAGTAGTCCAAACACCTGACGGGAGAGTGGGACAGGAAGGGGAGGACACATCACCTGGTTTCATTCACAATGTGCTTCCAAGTGTATGTTAAAAAACCTAAACCCACTGCTGTCAAGTCAATTTTGACTCACAGTGACCCTATGAGACAAGGTACAACTGCCCCATAGCATTTCCAAGGCCAAAATCTTCACAGAAGCAGAATGTCACATCTTTCTCCCACAGAGTGGCTGGTGGGTTCAAAACATCCATCTTTCAATAAGCAGCAGAATACTTAACCACTGTGCTACTAGGCTCCTTAGGTTTTTTTTTATGTTTCCCATAATATAGGAGAATAAATGCAATAACAAAGGAGAATAGATCAAAGGCACAAACAAGATTCAGCAAAATCTACATGCACACAATGAGAGGATGCCAAGGCCTACTGTTCAGTCAAAGAAGGAAGCTGCAGAGCAGTAGGTCTATGGAAAAGACAGGAAAATCCCAGAAACAGTGAGTAAGTAAGTAGATTCTTCTACCAACAAATGTAGAAGAATCTAAATCTAAAAGGGACATATAACAAACTGGCGTTAATTACTGGGGCAGAGACAAGAGGAAAGTCAAAGTGGACTTTAGACCAACTTGTTATGTTTCATTTTGCCCCCCACCAGGAAGAATATGCTCATGTGCTACCTGTATAGCTCAAAATTAATAAGAAAAAGAGTAAATAAAGGGGATGTGGTGGCAGTTGTTAAGTGCTTGGCTGCTCACCAAAAGGTCAGAGGTTTGAACACATCAGCCACTTGGCAGGAGAACCATATGGCAGTCTGATTCCATAAAGATAATAGCCTTAGGAACCCTATGAGACAGTTCTACTTTGTCTTATAGGGTCACTGAGTCAGAATTGATGCCATGGCAATGGGTTTGGCTTTCATGTTCCTTTTTTTGTCTGGTGGTGCAGTGGTTAAGCATTCAGTGGCTGACAGAAAGGTTGGCTGTTCAATCCCACGTACTGTCTTCTCGGGGGAAAGCCCAATGATCTAATCCCATATAAGATTATAGTCTAGGAAATCTGATGGAGGCAGTTTTACTCTGTAATATTGGGTAATATGAGTTGAAAAACAAATCAAAAGCACCTACCAATAACTGTGACAAAATTTTAAGAAAACTAACCTTATTTATTTTTGAAGAAAAAGCAGGTATTGCTGCTGCTACAAAATTGGGTTAGGTAGCCCACGCCCAAACATGTCCTAGAATTCCTAAGTGAATCAAGAATTGCAAAATAGCTTCAATGATTCAAGCTATGTCTACACCACTGGTCCTCAAAGTGCGGTCCTTTGATTGTACTGCATTACCACCTGGGGACCAGTTAGAAATATGAATTTACAGGCCCCATCTCAGACCTACTAAGTAAGAAACTCTGGGTTTGGAGTCCAGGAATCTGTTTTAAAAAGCCATCCAGATAATTCTGAAGCTTAACAAGCTGATGTTTGGAGAAAGGAATCAATAGTGGTTACGATTATTGGCATGGTTTTATAGATAAGGCACTTGCCCTATAGAAGACTATGAGAAGGTTTGCAGCTGGGTTCCTAAAAGCAAGCCCAGGAGCAGCTGAGCAAAGCAAACCAAACTCACTGCTGTCCAGTCGATTTGACTCATAGTGACCCCTCCCTTGGGTTTCTGAGGCAGTATCTCTACGGAAGTAGATTGCCCCACCTTCCCTCCGTGGAGTGGCAGATGAGTTTGAACCCCAGCTTTCTGGTTAGCAATCCAATGCCTTAGGCCACCAAAGCAAAAACCTTTAAGGAGAGGGAAGATGAGGCTAAAGGGATCTGTAAGTCTCACACTGCAGATCTGAGAAACAGAAGCAAACTGGGAGGCAAGGAAAGGCCTGTGAAAGGAGGAGAGCATCTCCAGGAGACCACCCCCCCCCCCCCAGTGGGGAAAACCTGGTCTCCTCAGGCAACTCTCCAGCCTCAATGCAGACCAAGACGGAACCCTCCCCTCAGCTCTTATAAGTGCTGGGCTGCATGAATGACTGGAGAGCTGGCTTAAAGAGATACATGCTGCTGTAGGAGTCAAGGCCACCTTGTTAGCTCTGGGACCTTGAGCGTATCATCCATCTTCTCTGAGCCTTAGCTTCCTCTTTTCAAGAAAACAAATTCAGTAATTCCTTTTTACAACCACTATTCACATATAGAGTATTTCCCATTTGACTGTTTTTCTCTAGGTGTAGAGAATACTTTCAGATCTTGCGCCAACACTAGTTGACTGAATAATTACAAATCAGTCACATGAACATGATTAGGACTGGGGGTCAGGGAGGGCTTCTCTGAGGAAATGACTGTCAAATTGAGATCTACAGGGTGAGCAAAAATTAACAGAGGTAGGGATTATAGTGATTGGGGAAGGCATTCAAGACTGAGATAGATCATCACGGCATGGTCAGTGAACTGAAAAAAAGTATAGCAAGAGCTCAGAGAGCAAGGGGAAGAGCTGTATGTAATATAAGCACAAGGGCAGATGTTGCTGGACCTTGTGGGCCAGAGCTGCCATGTGTAATAGTACAGGTTGTACACTGCACACTAGAGGAGGTGTTATTCACACAGACTATGATGCAAATAGTGCCTTCGAAGGCTGTGCAGTGCAAAACCTAAATCCTGTACCTGGCAGTTCTTACAAGCAATAGGAAACCCATGTAGTGTTGTTGTTATTTGCCGTTGAGTCAGACCTGACTCATAGAGACCCCTCCTTGGGTTTCTGAGGCGGTATCACTACGGAAGTAGATTGCCCAGCCTTCCTTCCGAGGAGTGCCTGGTGGGTTTGAACCGCCAGCATTCTGGTTAGCAGTCAAGTGCCTTAGGCACTACACTACCAGAGCTCCTCTACACTACCAGAGGAAACTTATAGAAGGGTTTTAAGCAGAGGGATGACATGATCACATTTGTACTTGAAAAGATACCACCGAGCACCTATTAGATATGAGAGTGGCAACAGGGAGCTCTATCCAGCCACTCTATTTCATATATGTCCTCAGGGCTACTCATTAGCTGCATAAAGAGTATAGTAAAATATCAGGCATCTTGAATGGAATCCAAGCTGTCTTTACAGCCAAATGTTGAATACAGATGCGACACAAATCTAGAGTAGCAGAGACAGAGAAAAGAAAAAAGGCAGACCATGAAGGATTTCCAGTCTCTAACTTAGTGGGTGCCACCAACAGACACAGAGAGAAAGGGAGAGAGGATACTTATGTGCAGGACTAAGGGGAGGTAGGGTCAAGCAGATCTTAGGGAAAAGAATATGGGTATCGATACATCCAAAAACCATCAGCAGCCAGATAACAGTCAAAGTATAAGCAAGGCTAAGATTATTTGGGGGGGAGGTATAAAAGCTGGAAAATCAGTGAGCTAAGGACAGAGGCCTGGGGAACCCCTACATTTAAGAAGAAAAGGGACTAGTGAAGGAGTGGGTTGTACCTGGCTTGGCAGCAAGGAGACTGGAAAAATCCAGCAGAGACATAACCAAAGAACTCTTGGCATAGAAAACTCAAGAACTTGAGTCAGATATGTCAGCAAGAAAAGAGAAGGAGATAAGAATAGGAAAAAGCCGCCAACACCTTCTTCCCTCACGAGTCTTGTGCTGATGGATCCCTTAAACTGGTTGCTGTACATGCAACTCCATCAGCCCCCTCACCCTGTTCAGCCTCAAGTTAGAGTTCCTGCTTCGAGGCAACTCTTCCCAAGTCAACGCACAGTTTCTCCCCTGCCTGTTAATTCTCATTTTTGGAGAGATGAGATCAGCTGAGGAAAGCTCTGCCAAGCTTCAGAGGATCAAAATGCGCATTTGGGAGGGGAGTGGGCAGGCAGATGGCGCTGGATTAAAAGACACTGTGTTTGCTTGTTGCTTTGTGGTCTCTGAATTGTCTCCAGCCCAGCAGTAAGAATACAGGAGCTCCAGCATATGACCTAAAAACTTCTGAGTCTCCAAAAAGACTTCACCCTCTACAAGACACTGAGCAGAAGGGAGAGAGGGTCACAAGGCCTGAGATTCTAGTAACCCACTATCTACCAGGAGCTAGCTGGAGACAATGGCTATGTGTACCTTCTGCTTTAAGTTAGGTTTTTTTTTTTTTTTTTTCATATCATGCTGCAGTTGATTGCTTATTTTTACTACTTCTACCCTGCTACCCACCCCCCAACTGGACTGAAAACAAAGATTGTTTTATTCATCTCTGTATCCTTACAGCCTGAGTTGGGTGTGCCATGCAGTAGCAGGCCCTGAAAAAGTATCCGTTAAATAAATGTTGTCATGGGAAGGATGTTTTGTAGAAGCACTGGTCAAATCCAAATATTTTCATTTACCCTAAGTTCTAAGACTTAAGTAAACACAGCAGAGGTTGATAAACTATAGTCTATGGGCCAATCTCATCCATTACATGTTTTTGTACAGCCTGTGAGCTAAAAATGTTTTTACATTTTTAAATGGTTGAAAAATATCAAAATAATATTTCATGACACATGAAAATTACATGGATTCCTATTTCAGTGTCCACAAATAAAATTTCACTGAAATATAACAACATTCATTCATTTTTGGGTTTCCAACAGCTGCTCTCACACTATATAGTAGTTGAGTGGTTGAGACAGAAACCACATGGGCCAAAAAGGCTAAAATATTTACTCTTTGGCCCTTTACAGAAAAAGTTTTCTGATTCCTGGTATAGAGAACCACTAAATGAGATAAGGATGAGATCTTCATTGGAATGTGATCTTCCTAACATAAATTGACTTCATTTTGAGACTTTCTAATCACTAACATAGAAATAAGATACACTGTAAGTCAACATGGCACATGAACATCAAATAGCATAGTGGTGTAAGGCAGCAGGCTCTGGACTCACAAGGACCTGCATTTACCATCATTCTCTGAGAATGCCTAATGGTTCTTTACTTTCTAAGCCTCAGTTTCTTTGGCAGTAAAATGGGCACAGTGACAAGACCTATTCTCAGAAAGCTGTTGTGAAAATCAAAATAACACCATATTTTTAGCAAATAGTACACCCATAAAAACAACACATCCACACATATAACTCAAGGAAATGACAATGTTATATATAAAAATTTTCTGGCATAGAGTGTTCTTGCATATACCACATATGTCACATGACATTGCCAGAAGTGAATTTCATCCTTATCCACCCTAAATCAATAGGCCGAAATGATATTTTTTATCATATTTGTATAATAAAGGTACAAGCCATGGTCAACAAGTCAAAAATTGAGTTTGGCAGTACCTCATTCACTGGAAGACAAACAGTTGAAACTGTGTCTTTGTTTCTATTATTTTAAATTGATAATTATATCCTTGGTCTTTTTGAGTCATCAGTTGGAACCTTGAACCTACTGAAGACTGCCCATAAATCACATGCTATCAAACCCATTAGCCACTCCTCAGAAGGAAGATTGGGCAATCTACTTCCGTAAAGATACTGCCTCAGAAACCCAAGAAGGGGTCGCTATGAGTCAGATCCAACTCAAGAATAGTAAGTTTGAGTTTATCCACTGGAAGCGTAAACAAGAAGCCACATTAGTATAAATGTCATTGAATAGCTATCAAGAGGAATCTCAATTCAATCTGCATTGACATAATTTTAGATGGCCCTGTGTATCTGCAGGTTCTCTATCTGGGACTCAACCAATCTGTGGATCAAAAAAAAAAAAAAAAAAAAGTGGTCAAAGCAATCCCTCAAAGGTTGAGAGGGAATATAAACCATTACATTTATACTGTATTAGGTATTATAAGTAATCAAGACATGATTTAAAGTATACAGGAAAATGTGTGTCTGTTATATGCAAATAACTATGCCATTTTATATACAGGGCTTGAGCATCCATGGATCTTGGTATTTGCAGTGGGTCCTGGAGCCACTCCCCCGTGGAGAATAAGGGATTGAGTTGTCTTCCAACTCTGGCTTTTAATTGGAGGAATAAACAAAGCAAAACTGAGAAACAATCACTCTTGGCTCAGTAGTTGAATGAGAAAAACTTATCAGATCATCTTAAGTGAAACCATTAAGTTATGTTAGAACTGCTTATTTCAGAGTCTAAGTATGTCTTACTAGTGCCACTGTTGTTGGTCAATGATCATGAATTGCCTTAGTGTTATGGTTGTGAGCATATAAAACGATTCTGCTACTTGTGTATCTCACATTTGAATTTTCTGATCTCTTTACTAAAACCAGCCAGTTATCAATTACATTGTGCACTTATTTTCAGTTTATTAACCTAAATCTTAGAACCTTTTAGGATCAAGTGAGGAATTAAACACAAGTACTACACCACTGACTTCAAAGTGAAAGTCATTGCAAGGGCAGAAGAAACAAGCAGCAGAGAGACAGTTTGAGTTGCAGAGTCGTCCATTAGTGAATGCAGAAAGGAGAGAAAGGAGTTGCAGAAAAGGAATCCAAGAAAATGCACACATCACAGGCCCAAAACAAAATAGCATGATTGGAGAATGACTTGAAAGAGTGGATTATTTCTCAAAGGGAACAAAATCAAGTTGTTTCTACTGTTGCATTTCAGGTCAAAGCAAAGCATCTGGCAAATGAACAAGGAATCCCAGATTTCAAGGTGGGTTTCACCTGGATTTCTAAATTCATGAAAAGGAATGGCCTTTCCATGAGAATGAGAACCACTATAGGCCAGCAACTTCCAGATGACTAGGAGCAAAAGATGGTCAACATCCACAAATTTGTCACCGAAGAAATCTCTGAACTTGTTATCTCAGCAACAGATGTGATTAATATGATGTCTTTTGACATTCCATCCACAAGGACAATAGCTGCTTCAGGTAGAAAAACTGTAACTTCTGAGCATGAGAGGGCTTGTTTTACCACAGTGTTTGGTTGCACTGTGAGTGGAATGAAATTCTAATGGTGATTTTCTAGAGTTACCAAGCTCTGTGGAAATCTACCTACCAGTGTGGCTGTTCACTATAAAAAGAAGGGATGGATAGACTGTGATGTTATTAAAGTGTGAGTAGATACCTGTTATAGGGCCAGGCAGGGGGGATTCTTTTCAAAGAAGTCTTTAGTAATTTTTGACTCCATGGTTGTTCACACATTCAAAATTTAAAATAAATAAATAAATAAAAATTAGATTACCTTAACTGGTACTCATATAGCAGTCATACTCGGTGGCCTCATCTGCAAGATGCAGCTACTAGATACCACAGTCAACCATTCAAGACTTTTGTGAGAAGTTAGTGGGGTGAATGGATGCAATCTGGGATTCGTGAGTTCATACCATCAGGATGAACTGAATAGTTAACTGAAAAGGGTGACATTTACAGAAGTTTGCAAGTGGGTGGCTTCTGCTTGGGGAAAATGCACCCAGAAACCATCCACAGTTGCTTCAGAAAGGCTGGGATTGTATGCCAGAAGAACACTGATGACAAAGACAAGAGATCGATAATGACGACATCAGTTCAGAAGTCCCAGAAGAGCATCTGCAGGTAGCTCTGAGATATTTCAATGATACTAGTGACAAGGGATCAGACTTTGAAAAGTTTTTGGAGTGGGATGATGATAATGAATGAATAAACTATAACGGCTTATTTTAAGATGAAAACACAATTTCTTCTGTTGACTTTTATTTGTTGATTTCACCAACACTGATTATCAAAAATTGTACTGCAGCATGTTGTTGTTATGTGCTGTGAAGTCATCTCTGATTCACAGTGACCCCCCCCCTTGGGTTTCTGAGGCAGTATCACTACGGAAGTAGATTGCCCAATTTTCCTTCCAAGGAGTGACTGGTGGGTTTGAACCACCAGCCTTCTGGTTAGCAGTCAAGTGCCTTAGGCACTATGCCATCAGAGTTCCCTATATATTTCAGTACAAGATTTACAAAAGCATTAAAATATAAACAACATCTTATTCTTGTAGTTTCAGGCCTAGGATCATTTCTTACTAGTTTCTACCTCTTCATGCATTCATACTCTTTGGTTTTAACATGGTGCCCCATTTCCATTTCCACAAACTCATTCAGCTGACCACTGGTTGCACTTGGTTTAGGAAAATACCTACCTTCAATGAGATCAGCTTTATTTTGGTAACATTAAATCTACTGGACAGGGAAAAAATTGAAATTGAAGTAGACAACATGTAAAAAATATACATATTGGTATAGTGCACTTATGAAAATAATGCAGGAGGGTTGTGGGTTTGCAAAAATGTGTAATGTGCATGTTATTTGTTTAAAAATATGATAAACATAGTTATACTTAACCTAGTAGTCTAAGAAGCCTTAGTGGTGCAACAGTTAAGGACATGTCTGCTAACCAAAAGGCTTGTGATTCAAATCCACTCAGCAGCTCTGCAGGAGGAAGACCTGGCAATCTGCTCCCATAAAGATCATAGTCTAAAAAACCCTAAGGGGCAGTTCTACTATGTCACATGGGGTTGCCAGGAGTCAAAATCAACTCGTTGGCCTCTACCAACCACCACCATCACCACCCATTATCTGACACAGAGCTCTTGATTCCCAGAACTTTAATAATATTCATCATTGTCCTTGGACAAAACACCCGCTGCCATAGAGTTGATTCCAACTCACACAACCCCCATTGGGTTTCCAAAGTGGTAAATCTTTACAGAAGTACGTTGCCCCATCTTCCTCATATGGAGCAGCTGGTGAGTGAACTATGGACCTTCTAGCCTTAGGCACTGAGCCACCAGAGCTCCTTGTCCTTGGACTAGTAAAATGATATATTTTACGTTATGGAAGATGTGCTTTTTGAAATTTGTCTCTAACATGAATTACTTGTATCACATTGCAGTTAAGTTTAATTAAAATATTTAAATTACTACTCTGTTGTTGTTGTTATGTGCCGTCGAGTCGGCCCCGACTCATAGCGACCCCTCCTTGGGTTTCCGAGGCAGTATCACTACGGAAGTAGGATTGCCCAAC
>NW_006921767.1:3993966-4033908 GCF_000298275.1 Orycteropus afer afer | reverse complement strand
TGGGTTTCCAAGGCAGTATCACTATGGAAGTAGATTGCCCCATCTTTCTTCTGAGGAGTGGCTGGTGGGTTTGAACTGCCAGCCTTCTGGTTAGTAGTCAAGTGCCTTAGGCACTATGCTACCAGAGCTCCCCCTGAGGCACTAGGCTACCCAGAGAATCATATATAAATAATATCAAACAGCAAAAGATAGGAATTTTCTGCAGAAAAGTACAATATTTTGCTGAGGGATACAAATACAAAGGAATATAATAAAAGAATATGGATTATAACATTTCAAGTTAAGTGAAAAATATAACCACAAAAAAAAACCCAGAACAGTTGGTTAATGATCCAAAGAGAAATATTGTGGCATAACTACAGCAATGGAAGGGCTTCAAACAAACCTGACCCTGTGTATTACACAGCAGGACAACACAGATCCCTCCCATTACTCAGACGTTGTTTGCCAGCACTTTCTGGAAGCTGCTTTCATTTGGGAATGAACAGATGCATCTGGCAGAAAGGAAGCAGGAGGCTTTTAGAAAAGCAGCAGGAAATGAACAAGTAGGGAACATATTCACTGAAACCCTGGCAAAGGATCCGAAGTATTCTGTAAAAGGAGTTTGAAGCCTGCAAGGCAATTTATTGGATTTACCAATCAGCAATGGACAGTTTCAGGCTTGTGAATATTTCTTACATGCAGATACCAGAGGGCATGCTTACCATTCTCCAGGCCCTCTCCTTTCACCCAGCAACTTGCATTCTGAGTGTTTGGGGAACACTGTTGGACAAGAAGGGCTGACTTTTAGTTTAATACATAATAGTGCAGAGAAAAGACATGGCAAGATACCATCATCCCTTTTTATAGTCAAAGCTGTAAATAAATCAAACAAATCTGGAGACCAGAAGACAGTCTATAGCTGGCAGATCGTTTTCTTTTTCAAATGGAGATTTAAGTAAAATAGAATCGTGTGCATATTTTACCTCCTTTTGATATAAAATGCCTTTCCCTAAAGATATTCAAAATCAGGCTTAAGAAAACCTTAAAAACTTTAGTGATGCATATTACCACCAGCATCCTGAAGAAAATTCCAAGAAGGGTTTCCATTTCCCTGACTAGCAGATAACTGCTGTTGTTTTGTGCTGTCAAGTGGATTGTGACTCATAAGGGCCCCATGTGACAGAGCAGAATTGTACCAAAGGATTTCCTAGCCTATAATCTTTACATGATGGGAGCTTTGGTGGCACAATGCCTAAGGCATTTGACTGCTAACCAGAAGGCTGGCGGTTCAAATCCACTAGCCACTCCTCAGAAGGAAGGTTGGGCAATCTAATTCCATACTGATACTACCTCAGAAACCCAAGGAGGATCGCTATGAGCCATATCTGACTCTATGGCAGTTAAGTTTGGTTTCATCCTTACAGGACCAGATGTGTGTGTGTGTATGTTACATGCTGTCAAGTCAGACCCAACTTATCACAACCCCTCCTTGGGTTTCCAAGGCAGTGTCACTACAGAAGTAGTTTACCCAACCTTTCTTCTCCACAGTCATTAGGTGGGTTGAAACCACTGACCTTTCAGTTACCAGCTGAGTGATTAACTAACTATATGCCACCAAGGCTCCTTGATTAACTAATTAGCCCGTCTAAATTGATCAAGTTCAGAAAAAGCAGTGGTCTCTAAAGGTAGGTTTTAACCTCAATGACCACTTGCCCAGGCTGCATGTGCTGCCTGTGGTGTGGTCAGGTGTGCCCTTGGCAATCAGAAAAACTTTTTATTAAAAATGAAAAAGAACTTGGTCTTCTCTTGCTCCTTTGATGTGAGATCAGCAATTTCTAATTAAAGGGATTCCCCTCCCCACAAGGCTACAGAACAGAAATCTATATTTAGTTTTCACTGCCAAGCTCTAGTTTAATTAATTTCGATTTATAAAGGAATGGCAAAGGTCAGTGACACTGTTAACCAGGGATGCAAATTAAAAGTAAACACAATCCTTTTTCACATTTTGGGAAAAGAGCCAGTGAAACATAACACAGAGGGATAAGAGATGTCTGATTCTCAATAAATTAACAGGAAAAACTGCTGCCCTCTATGTAGAATCAAAGGAGCTCCAGTGGCATAGTACTTAAGGCATCTGACTGCTAACCAGAAGGTTGGTGGCTCAAATCCACCAGCCACTCTGTGAAAGGAAGACTGGGTAATCTACTTCCATAAAGATATACCACCTCAGAAACCCAAAGGGGGTCTTCTATGAGTTGGAATTGACTCAATGGCAGTGAGTTTGTGTTTTATTTTTAAATACAGAATCAAAAGGTATGGAATAAGTATAGGTAAAAAGGCTTTTCACAAAACCTTTTTGGTGGTCTACATGATTCTGCTCTGAAAGCAAATAAATTACCCTTCATTAATTTCAGGCAAAGCCTGTTTCAGCATTTACAATTACGATGCGCTTTTGAGGGCTTCCTTGCTTAGATTTATGACTCTGTTAAATCTTTCTTTTTTTTTTTCTAATGTACATAAAGGCAGAGGAACATCATGTTTTATGAACACATGCCAGGTTCTAAGGAAAGAAGTCCCATAAAGGACCACTACGGAAATATTTGGAAGCAGAACTTCAAAACTTCTCCTTCTGTTTTCTCATATTTGGAGCTGGGAGAGGATTATGAAATGTGGCCAGTTATTGGCATTCATGAAAAAGCTGAATCTCTTTCATGCTTATAAACTGAACCTATGTAATAAAATAGAGAAAATACTAAATCCAGTGTCAGCCAACTGATTGTGAATCATTTTCTTCCTAAGCTCAAAGCATTCTTTACCACTAACCATGTGCAGTCACGGATCAGCTGCTCTCTAGTTCAGCCCCTACTATCTAGACTTTTCCCACCTCTAGGCTTACACACCAGTCTCCTCTTCTGAAGCATTCTGCTACCCTCTTAGCACTTGGCTAATGACAATTCATTTTCTAGATCTCAATTTAAACATCAGACCTCCCTAGAGGGGCCCTCCCAGATTCCCCAATCTCATGGAACTCTCTTTGCGGACGAGTTCATCCACCCTGCCTTTCCTTTATAGCACTTAGCACAGCGTGTTGTTTTTACGTTTGTGTAATTTCTGTCCTTTCTCACTAAATTCTGAGTTTCTGGAGGGCAGGGCCCCTCAGTGTTTGTAGGGCACAGACATTATGATGTCATGGCTAAAATACAGCTTTCAAAAGTGGAGTGTCTAGACTTCCAGTAAGATGGAAGAATAGGCAGACAAGCGACAAAGACCCTCTTCAGAAAAGAGAAACCGATTGACAGAGATACAGAAGATAATTCTGGAGCCCTGAGCTTTGAAAGGAACTGTATGGAAGTGGATTCAGCACCAACTAGTGGAAAAACCTGAACAAAAACAGTGAGTATGGAGACAGTCCAAGCTCCGGACTGTCAGCTACTCTGATGGGACCAACAGCCTGAATATTTCCAAGTGGTGTAGGGACCTGAGAATTGACCTAAATATCAGCCCTGGTCCCCAAGGCTACAGGAACAACTTGCACTGGTGGCTTATGACTAGGAAGAAAAACAGCAAGGAGGAAAACAACCTGTGCTTTGGACTTTCTGCTGTCCAGAGGGTGCAGTCATTTTGATTGTTTACACATGGCAACCATTTTGGATATTTAAAGTGACCGAGGGTGCAGCCATTTTGAATGATTACAAGCAGTGGCCATTTTGGATTTTAAAGTGACAGCATTATCATTCAGATTCCAGGGGCCCAAGAATAGGCTCTGTTGGCCAAGGATGGCAAGGGACATATGAAAGGCTGACAACAGGAAAGCAACAGGTGATGAGTGTATAAGTGCTGTCAACTAATGCATACATAAAATCACCAATTAAATATAAACACAAAAACATCACAATGCCTCAGAAAGAACACAGCATCATAGTCCACACAAAGAAGCAAGATAAAGCAGGAGAAACAAGGAACTAGGATACAGAACCAAAACACATCCCTTAGGAAGACACAACATTGGAACTCCCTGATAAGGATTTCAAAAGAATTATATTTAGGTATCTTCAATGAATTGAGAGGCAGATCAAGGAAAACACTGACAAAATTGAGGAAAACACAGAGAAAACTCTGCAACAATTTCGAAAGACAATACAAGAACAAAATGACAAAATAAATGAAAAATTAGAAATGATACAAAATCTACACACAGAAATCCAGAAGATTAATACCAGTTTTTCAGAAATAGATAACACATTGAATGGGCAAAGAAGTCAAATCAAATCAATGGAAGACAGAATTAGTGAGATTGAAGGCAAATACCTCAGTACTTCTTCAGAAAGGGATCAATCAGGAAAAAGATCAAAACAAAAGGAAGAAAGCCTAAGGTTCATGTGGGATACCATCAAAAGGAATAACCTACGTGTCATTGGAATTCCAGAACAGGAAGAGAAAAATAAAACCACAGAGAAAACTGTCAAAGATTTGTTGGAAGAGAATTTCCCTGGTATGATGAAAGATGAGAACATATCTATTCAGGAAGGCCAGTGAACCCCAAACAGGATAGACCCCAAAAGAAAATCACCAAGACATATCATCATCAAACTCACCAAAACCAAAGATAAAGAAAGAATCCTAAAAGCAGCATGGGAAAAAACAAAAGTTGCCTACAAGGGGCAACCAATAAAATTAAGCTCAAATTTCTCAGCAGAAACCATTCAGGCAAAAAGACAATGGGATGGTATTTATCAAATATTTCCAATCAAGAATTACATATCCAGTAAAACTGTCCCTCAAATATGAAGATGAAATTAGGACATTTCCAGATAAGCAGAAATTGAGGGAATTTGTTAAAATGAAACCAACCTTACAAGAGATGCTAACGGGAGCCCCTTGGACACAGAAGCAGCAACAGCAAACAACAAGTGACCATTAACACACATGATGACATAACCCAGAAACAAACCCAGCTATGGAAGTATCCAAAATAAATAAGCCTACAAGACTGTAAACAGGGAACCAGAGACATCAAATGACAAACAAGGACAACTAAATCAAAGAGAGGAAAAAAAAACCGTGTCATTACAGAACTTCTAGATGGTAGGGAAGTCAAGACAACTACAAGATAGAACAGACTGTTCTAAACTTGCAAAGAAAACTATAAATCACAGGGTAACCTCAAAGAAAAATGATAAACCTTCACATCAAAGTAAAAAAGAGGACCAGCACAAATATTTAGCGAATACTAAAACAATAGCAATGAAGGAACTGATAACATGATTCATAAACAAAACGAGCTCAGCACAGAAAATTATACGGAACAAAGAAATCAACACCATGAGAAAGCACCGAACAAATTCATATTTGTCATCACAGCAACAAATTCATATTTGCTGATAATTACATATCTGGCAAGGTACATATCTCTAAGATTTATAGAAAACTCCAATGCCTCACCACCAAAGGAATTAACAATCCAATTGAAAAATGGGCAGAGACATGAATAGACACTTCACCAAGGAGGATATTCAGGTGGCCAGCTAATACACAAAGAGATGCTCACAATCATTGGCCATCAGAGAGATGCAAATCAAAACGACAGTGAGATACCGTCTCATCCCAGCACTGATGGCAAGGTTCAACAAGACAGAAAACAAATGCTGGTGAGGATGTGGAGAGATCGGGACTCTCATACACTGCTGGTGGGACTGTGAACTGATAAGACCACTATGGAAAGCAGTATGACGATTCCTTAGAAAGCTGGAATTGGAGATACCATTTGACCCAGCAATCCCACTACTTGGTATATATCCTAGAGAAGTGAGATCCAGGACAGGAATAAAGTGTGATATATGTACACTCATGTTCATCGCAGCACTGCTTACAATAGCAAAAAGATGGAAACCTACATGCCCATCAGTGGAAGAGGAGATGACCAAACCATGGCACATACACACAAGAGAATGCTATACAGCACTAAAGAATAATGTAGAGTCTGCAAAACACTGCATAACATGGATGAACTTGGAAGACATTGTGCTGAGTGATATAAGTCAATCACAGAAGGACAAATATAGTATTAGTTCATTGTTGTGGAGGGTCAAGGAAAGGCTTATATATGGAGGGAAACTTTCTTTGTTGGTTGCCAGGAGTGAGAGGGGAGGGGAGGAAACACTGAAAAAAAAAAATGCATTGACCCATGTCACTTTAATTTTGTGTATTTCACTGTACATAAATTATATTCAAATAAAATGCATTTTTTTTTAAAAAAAGTGCTGTGTCTAGGTCCTAATCTCAGTTCCATCACACAGTTGTTGTTGTTGTTGTTATGTGCCGTCGAGTCAGCCCTGACTCATAGCGACCCCTCCTTGGGTTTCCGAGGCAGTAGCAAGTTAAATAAGCAAGTTACTTAATTAACCTCTCTGGACACTGGTTTCTTCATCTTATATTTAGGTAAGGTTAACAGTACCTGTGTATCTCATGTTTCTAAGAGGAAAATCAAAGGTGATGATGTAAGTAAAGCACTTCATAGGACTCCCACATGCAATAAGCACTTTATACAAGAGCACTATTATTATTCGCCACTGCATACCCAGTACTCAGCACAGCTCTGATATTAAAAGGTGTTGCTCAATAAATACTTATTACTCAATGTACTTTAACACGTATTACATCAAAGTGTTCTCACAACAACCCATGAAATATTTCTATACTCATTTTACAGATAAGGAGCTAGAAAGAGTTATCAGTGACTACCTTTAAATCTCATCGCAAACTAAATAAAAAACCCAAACCCACTGCCACTGAGTCAATTACAACTCATAGTGACCCCCATTGGGTTTCCAAGGCTGTCAATCTTTATGGAAGTAGATTGCCTCATCTTCCTCCCACAGAGCAGCTGGTACATTTGAACCACCGACCTTTTGGTTAGCAGCCAAATGCTTTAACTACTAAGCCACCAGAGCTCCTTCATAGCACACTGGAAACTTAAATTTCCTAAGTCCCAATTCCAACACCACACACTCTGGACATTGTTCCTATAACATCTCTCTTGAAAGTTAGGGGCTAGGGCAGTCAGAAACAAAGTACAAGATATATCTATTAAGAACACAAGTATGATCAAGAAGCAATGTTAATTCCATTATGAAACTGAGGTCGTACAGATGGGTGTGATGTGGATAATATAAATTTTCTCCTATCCCGGACTCTCAACTCTTTGACCCTCAGTTTTTAATCTTTTGTGAAATGGGGATAAAAAATCCCACCCTGAAAAACTTCTGTGAAGATGAAAGGAGGCAATCTATAGGCCTCTTACAGGGCTTAAGTAGGTACTCAAAAAGTCAGCTCCCACTGCTTGGTTTACTTCCTCCTCCCCACACTTCAGGAGCTCTGGTAGCATAGTGGCTAAAGCACTTGACTGCTAACCAGAAGGCTGGCGCTTCAAACCCACCAGCCACTCCTCGGAAGGAAGGTTGGGCAATCCTACTTCCGTAGCGATACTGCCTCAGAAACCCAAGGAGGGGTCGCTATGAGTCGGGGCCGACTCGACAGCACATAACAACAACAACCCCACACTTCATTTGCAAATCAGGAAATGATTTTTAAGATTCTGTTACTCTGGTGGCGTAGTGTCTAAGGCATTTGTCTGCTAACCAGGAGGCTGGCAGTTCAAACCCATCAGCCACTCCTGAGAAGGAAAGTTGGGCAATCTACTTCCATAGTGATACTGTCTCAGAAACCCAAGGAGGGGTCACTATGATTGGAGCTGACTCGACAGCAGTTGAGTTTTGTTTTTTAAGTTGCACTTTATCCTGGATCTTTCATTAACTCCGTGTTGAAAATACAACTTGAGAAACATTTTATTTTCCAAGTATTGGCCAGCTAGAACGCAAAGGTCCTTGAAGTACAGTGTCAGCCTACAAGTTATTCCTACAAGTGCCCAAAGGCTTCAACATGAAGAATCAAAAATCTCATTGGTACCAAAATGTGACTGCTAGCCAGGCCATTTTCTAAATCTAAGGTGTGTGCAGGGGAAAAAGCGAACAAACAAAACACTGATACATACTGGCCTGTTCTCAGTATTCTCAGCCCCATGAACAAAGTTGCTTGAGCTAAAGTGGCTGTCTTTGAGCTATTGAAAGTGGTCCAAAGACTTACTAGAATAATCATCCACTAATATTAGAGAGATTCATTCACCACAACTCTAGTTAGTGGGTGCTCAGTGCTATTTCAAGAAGGATAAGAGGGATCTTCAATAATCATTTTTCAGACCACCCACAAGTACCACTTGACCTAAAACCCAAGGGATGGAAATAGACCCCTATTTACTTGGAATGGGTGAAATACAATCTTAACTCCTCTCCCACCATGAGCATACGGGTAAGGCTCCTGCAGAGCTCTCCTCACAGTGTTGCCAGAAGCCACAGGCATAGGTCCACACACAATAAACCTGAACAAATTACCCTTGCTGACACTCCGGGCTATGAAGGTCAAGGTCAAAGAGCAGTGGGTTCTGAGGTCAGGGGACCTCCCAACACAGACTAAAGAGGCCCAAGGCAAGATTACTCCTTATTACCAATGCGGCTGCCTTACATCACTCCAGGCTCAGACCTGCCCTAAGACACAGGTATTCACAATTAATGATCTGCTGTCTAAATCCTTCAAATGACTCAGCTCCCACTTCTACCCAGTATCCTGGGAAGGTTCACCACCTGATGGCCCTCCTGAAGGCCAGGGAGAGTTAGCTAAGCCTACCACTGCAGAGGAAAAAGAAAATGCTTCAACAGGAAGAATGGCCAAGAGGGGCAAACGGCCGGTAATTATCAACAAGGATTAAGCAAATCATGAAATATACAGTAGAGCTCCATTAAACTTAGATTAAGATCACAAAAAGAGAACTTGGCCCAGTTTTCTGTCAAGGAAGAGCAGACCCTAGGGGAAAGTGTCAAGAGCAAACAAGTGTCTGTGAAACAAGTGACTCTTACATGCAATTATGAAGTCATGTGGATGATTTTAAATTCTGCTAATTTCTACATTAAATGCCATTCTTCATTCTATTTCTGGCTGCATTCTTCATTATATTCATGGCAGAATAGGGCCATGCAGTGAGAATGTTTTAAAAAACCAACTAAGAAAATGAACCATTTTTTCAAGGAGGAGCATTTCAAATAGGCCTTGATACTGGTCAAGAATTTTACCTCTTGTACAGGATCTGATGTGCAGTATAGGGGTGATGGGGTGGGTTTGAGAAAAAGTAGACAGTTTAAGTCCTAAGAACCTTTTCACAGAAAAGACCTAAAAGGCATTGCTTTAAAATCTTGTAAATAGTAAATATGTAACTCAAAGATAGATCAAACTTGTTGATCAACTTGCTGGAGTTAGCAAGATTAATACGTACTTATAAATATTTAAGACACTTTTGTTTTGCTTTATGCCCCCATTGCTAAAGTTGTGGAACAAGGATTCGGAACTAGGGTCCAAGAGTACAAATAAAAATTAAGCACCTCTGCTATTAGACTCTGCTGTTCAACACAAGCTAGGCTTCATTCTTATTTTTCTAAACACAGATTTTAAGACCTCAAGAATTTATTTTGAAGGGCTACCGAGAGCCCTAGCTCTAGCCCTAGCTGTCAAGCATCTGCAAGGTAGAGAGTGTGGAACAGTTCATGTCATCAGTGGGTTAAAAGGCCATCACCTTGGCCCCTTATCCTTAGCATGTTCATGTACTCACCAAGTGCTTGGAACCCTGTTCTGCCTGGTTCAGTCATGGCCAATGAACTAAAACTGGGAACGGACCCAAATTTGTAAAATGTGATGGATCAGAACAATAATTGGAATGAGAAAAATCACAGGTTAACGCCCTGCTAGAACCTTAATCTCTCTCTTAGAAAACAAAGGCAATGTGCATGATGCATAGCAACCAAATATCTTAACAGGCAGAGTCAGAAACATAGCTGCCCTGCTCAAAGATAGTGGCTGACTGAGTCACTTTGAATATGTGTTGCTCTCCACTGTCCTGGCAATAATACAACCTCCCCCATCAGGCTCCTATCAAGAACCTCCTGAAAGGGCTCATTACATCTCTTCCAAGTTTCCCATTCCAGAGCTTCAACCCATAATTTTTCCCATTCCAGTTACTGTTTCAGTACACTCACATTTCACAAATTCAAGTCTGTTCTGATTTTGCTGCATCAGCCATGAATGAACCAGTTCAAAGCCCTAACTCACCCAAGGCATTAGGCTAAAACTAAACACAGGCCAGGGCAAAGACCCTCTCTAGACAACGTACAAACAGGTGACTTGCAGTTTCTCTGCTGGCCCATCCGTGCAAGTGCTCTTCACAGCACTCAGTCCCCACCTCTCCCTATAGCTTTACACCCCTGATCATGCTGACAGCATCTAGTGGCCATCTCTGTGTCCTCTTCTCCCTCACTGAACTCCAACATAAGCCCAGTTAGTACATTTTCATTTTAAGCCAGCAAATACTGACTCTCCATGGTGGCCATGAGTTGGAATCAACTTGATGCTAACTAGTTTATCACCTAAAAAGTATTTTGGTAAGTAAGGAGGCAATGGGGTGAGGGAGTTGGGGGGAAAGAAGATACAGTAAGACAGAGTTTGGCTTCGAGGAAGGAATTGGCTGGAAAAATAAGTCATCTTTTCCAATGTGCCTGGGTCCATCTATACTTCGACTGACTGACTGATTTTCTCTTTAAAAAAGAAAGAAAAAAAAAAAAAAAAAGAGGAAGAGGGGAGGGGAGATAAAAAGGAAACAAGAAAAGAAATAAATGGGGCCTGGCTTTATATTTTTCCTCAGGGAACCCAACGTAGCTTCATTCTTTTAGCACGCCAGGTAATGTGCTTTCCTGTCACAGAAGATTAAAAGTTAGAAGTGGGAGGAAGAGGAGATAGGGAGATTTGCACTTAAAAAAAAAAAAAAATCCAGAGTACCTGATAGCCTATTAAGCGGTAAGAAGGCTGAGAAATAGTAACAGCAAGACAAAATTATTGATTTGTGAACTCCAAAATATAGTCTGGAACTCTAAAGAGTAAAAGAAAACAATGTGAATTGAGTAGGATAGTGATGGTCCGTAACAGAGACTCAGAGTCATCTAAATATATTTAAATTAGACCCATTATATCTTAACAGGGCAAGAGAACACATTTTAGTTGTTGTTTTTGTTGTTGTTAGATGCTCTCGACTTGGCTCCAATTCATAGAGACCCTGTGTACAACAGAATGGAACATGGCCTGGTCCTGCGCCATCCTCACAATCCTTGCTATCCTTGAGCCCATCACTGTAGCCACTGTGTCAATCCATCTCTTGGAAAGTCTTCTCTTTTTCAATGACCCTCTACTTCACCAAGCACGTTATCCTTTTCCAGGGAATGGTAGGCCCTTCTGACAACATGGCCAAAGTAGGTGAGATAAAGTCTGGCCATTCTTGCTTCTAAGAAACATTCTGATTGTACTTCATCCAGGACAGATTTGTTCATTCTTCTCATAGTCCATAGTATTTTCAGTATTCTTCATCAACACCACAATTCAGAAGCATCAATTCTTCTTTGGTGTTCCTTATATATTGTCCAGGTTTCAGGTGCATATGAGGCAACTGAAAATATCATGGCTTGGGTTAGGTGCACCTTAGCCTTCAAAGTGACATCTTATCTTGTTCTACAACCTACTTTTGTGAGTAGTGACTAAGGTCTTAAAAGTTTTCAAGTGGCCATCTAAGATGCAGCTAATGGTCTCCTCTCGTCTGAAGAAAAGAAAAGTAAAGAAAATCAAGGGCATTTGGAAATATAGATAGAGTGGGAGGAAAAGTGTGGAATAAAACTCAAAAACACAATAATGATCAGAATTACTGGTAAGATGGACTTTGGTGGGACCTCCAAGACTATGGCCCTGGAATATCCTTCGGGCCTGGGATAGGACTCACTCTCAAGGACTGGCCCTCAGCCCAATAGTAGAAAAACTTATATGCAAAACACTCAACACAGGGCGATGTGCCCACCTACTCTAGGAAAATACACTCTTTGGAGAAATCAGCCATGGGGTACCAGAGGGGCAGCATTCACATGGAGGGAAATCTGGACAGACAGGAGTGCACAGTTAAGAAGGGCATGGGGGGGGGGGAAGGGAGAGGAGGAGAGTGCGTTAGGGTTGGGGATGGTAATTGGGGCATGAAACCAAATATACACTAACTATTGAATGTAAAACAAATTCTGCTCTGTAAATTTACACCCAAAGCACATTTTTTTTTTTAAAAAAAGTGACATCTTTGCTCTTCAACACTTTAAAGAGGCCTTTTGCAGATTTCCCCAATGTAATATGGCATCTGATTTCCTGACTACTGCTTCCTTTGGTATTGACTGTGGATCCAAGTAATGAAGTCCCTGAAACCTCTTCAATTCTTATGAAGAGTTTCATAAAACTGTTAACATTCAATGCACTTACAAGAGAAAGCATCACATTATTACCTGACAACACAAGGATTGCTATACTGCCTCAAGAACTACCTAGACCACTAGTGAATTATCAACTGGTGAAAATAAATGTGTGTGTGGCTATGTTTTCTACAGCTCCTATTAAAAGGAGGCACGTGGGTTAAGAGCATCAGTGTGACACAGATCCAGTCTAAATTATGGCACTTCAATAAATACATCAAACTGAGCAAGTTGTTTAATCTCTGTGTCTCAGGTTTCTCTTCTGTAAAAGGGGAGAGCAGTATTAATGTCTTTCTCATAACATCATAGTAAAAAATTAAAAGAAATAATGACAACAAACCCTTAGAATAAGGTTTAAGCACTCCATACATGTAAGTATTGCATTTGTCGTCACCATCATCATTAGCATGATTTTACTTAACTGTAATTCCTTAAACTTCAGATAACCACTACAAAAGCCTCATGCAAAGCCACAGAACAGAGATTCTCTTTCTCTCCGGGGGATCGAAATTTTGGCCTCCCTGCTATGGTGCTGTTCAACTGTGTTCTCTATCAGCCTGAAGTTAATTGTGGCTTTCTGGAACAATGACCACAAAGATGTCTAGAGAGCTCTGGTTCTTTTACTAAGCATAGCATAGACACTTTTTACAATTTAATGCCCATGCAATAAAAATAAAGTGGTTACATAAGACCACTATCAAATAACAAAACCACAATTATGTATTGGTTCACTACAAAATTCCTCACAGAAATGGATGTTAGTTGAGAACTAGTTATTCATATGAAAAAAATAACCCCAAGATCAATGCCAATGTAGTCAAGTCTTTGTGAAAACCAAGGAAATCCCCGGTGAAGTGAGACTTAACAAAATATATACATACATATGTCTGTGTGTGTGTATGTGTGTGTGTATGTATGTATGTGTGTGTGTGTATATATATATACACACACACACACACATATATATATGAAATCTCAAACTATCAAAGTGATCTTGTAAAAGCCCTGATATACCTGGTTATGCTAAAACCTGAGTCAAATAGAAGAACCAAATTGCCTACAAAATTGTAAATGTTATTCATAGCAGAATCTACCCTCTTAAATTGTGGAGAGAACAATACAGATCAAATGTTACTCTTTCTTTAAAGTGAATTTAAAGCAGAAATTTTGAATTGATTTCTCTAGAAAAAATAATAAAAATCCTTGTCTTATGCTCATTTATAAGAAGTAGCACAGTGCCTAAGGCATTTGACTGTTAACCAGAAGGTTGGGAGTTCAAACCCACCAGCCACTCCGTGGAAGGAAAACGAGGCAATCTACTTCCATGAAGATTTACCACCTTAGAAACCCAATGAGGGTTGCTATGAGTCAGAACTGACATGATGGCAGTGGCTTTTGTGTTTTTTTTATACTCATTTATATTATATACCTCAATGTAATTCATGAAAACCTTGTTATTTTAAGGAAGAGATGCTACTAATTCAATGACTGGACACATGTCATTTGTCAACTCCAGTGTGACATGTTTAGCAGATTGTAATAAAGACAAGATAAAGGATGAAGCTCTGTGAAGAGTAATGCAGGGAAATGCAAGAGACCGTTACTGTACTACGCTGTCAGTTTGTTGTACCGTGGTGGCTTGTGTGTTGCTGTGATGCTGGAAGCTATACCACCAGTACTGCAAATACCAGCATGATCACCCATGGTCCATATATTTTAGTAGAACTTCCAAACTAAGACAGACTAGGAAAAAAGGACCTTGTGATCTACTTCTAAAAAAAACTGCCAGTGAAAATGATTGTGAGGATGATGTAGGACTGGGCGCCTTTTCCTTCTGTTGTACACAGAGGCACTATGAATCAGAACCAACTTGATGGTGCCTAACAACAACAATATACTTTTAAATAACTTAATCGAGAGTACAGATTGTATACAAGACATGTTCAGTAATGGAGCAAATTAATTCTGCCGTGCCTTTTCCTGGCTTCTCCGTGGTATTTCATATGTTCTCTTGATTTGATTGCAATAATCTTTCTCCTCCATAATGTCTATCATTACCATATTTGTCAGTGTTATCAGTGAAAGTGACTTGGGTCTGTTTCTATCAATCCATTCAATGGCTGGTTATAGGGGCTCAGCTTCCTACTTGACCCAGTACCCAAAGCCCCCTCCTAACGCTGCCTCTGATTATTTGCTGCCAAAGTTGAATTCTGGATCAAAGAGATAGCCTTTGTCTTACTTACCCGGTGCTGCTATGATAGAAGTAACATAAGTGGGTGGTTTAGCAAATAGAAGTTTATTCTCTCATGGTTTAAGAGTCTAGAAGTCCAAATTCAGGGTGCCAGCACTAGGGGAAGGCTTTCTCTCTTTGTCGGCTCACAGTTTAGGAGGAAGTTCCCTGACTCCTTTCAGCATCTGTGGGCCCAGTGTTCTTGGAGATCACCATCTTAGTGTCAATCTTGTCCTGCATCTAGGAGGTTCTCAGCACAAGATGCTGGGTCTAAAGGACATGCTCTGTTTTTGGCTCTTCTTTCTTGGTGGTAGTAGGGCCCTCTGATTTCTGCTTGCTAGTTTAATGTCTTTTGTATCTCAAGAGAGACTCACCGATATAACCTAACCCTGCAGATTGTATCCTGCCTTAACATAACTGCCTCAAATCGCACTTCATTAACATCATAGAGGTTAGGATTAATAGCAAGGAAGATAATTGCATCAGATCACAAAATGGAGGATAATTACATAATACTAAGAACCACGACCTAGCCAAGCTGATACATATTTTTGGGATACACAATTCAATCCATAACAGCCTTCTTGAAAGGAAGGACTTATTCATTCAGGGTTTGCAAGAGACTACTGGCCCTTGCTAGAGTCAAACACATCTCAAGGCCCATCTGTAGCCTCCAAAATTCTCAATGCCAAACACAGAAAATACACACTTTCACTCATTGAGTTAAATTAGCCTGATGTCTAGACGGGGGGGGGGGGGGGGGGGGGGGGGGTGAATCGGGAACAGTTTACATGCCTTCAGGGAGCAGGCAGAACCATGAAGGGAAGGGAGGTCTGAGTACATATCCCCATTTAGGGAAGCAGTCACTTCTCAGCTCTATCCAACTGTTGCCATCTGGGTTAGGGAGGGGGAGTGCAGCATTACCAGATGGGCTGAATTTCCAAATAAAGCCAGAAACTCAGACTTTTCTGTAAAAATCTTCTGAGTTTTAAATGTTGGCAGAAATTCCAAACATTTTTAAATACACTGTAAGTTCCAGAAAACACTTTTGGCCATATTCAGCCTACAGCTTGACTCCCAAAAACCGGTGAGGAAAATCTGGTGAATAATTCCCATTCCTATGGTATCTGCAAATGCGCAAGCAATAAAGAGCACTGTTGTAGAATGAATTGTGTTCCCCATAAAGATACGATGGAAGTTCTAACCTCTACACCTGCAAATGGGACAGTTTAGAAATAAGATCTTGGAAGGCAAATGAGAGGTCACACTAGTAGAGTGGATCCTAATCCTTTATGACTCATATCCTTGAACAAGAGGCACAGATACACAGAGGGAGGGAGATGGGAAGAACAGCCACATGATGAAGGCAACAAATCCAGGTGCAAGTCAAGGAATGCCAGGAGCCACCAGAAAGTAGGAGAGGGTCTTGGAGTACTTCCTTTCTGAGAGTCCTCAGGAGGAGTCAACAGTGCTGGTACCCTGACATGGACTCCTAGCCTCCAAAACTGTGAAATGATAAATTTCTGCTCTATAAAGCCACCCAGTCTGTGGTACTTATTTTGTTGTGGCAGTTCTAGGAAACTAACACGAGTACCTACCACATGCCAGGCATTGTGCTAACTGCTTTCCATGAATCATTTCATAGTAATCGTCATTGTAAACTGACACTGTGATACTGCTGCCCCTGTTAAACAGATGAGGAAAAGGGTTTAGGCAGGTTTAGGAAGGTTAGGCTAAGACCTTATTTAAGTGTTCACAGGGACATTGGTGGTTCAGTGGCGAAGACCTCACCTTCCATCCGAGAGACCCAGGTTCGATTCGTGGCCTATGTACCTCATGCACAGCCACCAGCTGCTTGTCAGTGGAGGCGTGTGAGCTGCCAAGAAACTAGACAGGTTTCAGTGGCGCTCCCAGACTACAATGGACTAGGAAGAAGGGCCTGGCAATATATTTCTGAAAAATCAGCCATGCAATATTCCTATCCACAAGTGATCACAGGAAAGGCTCCCAATTGGGCAATACATCATTCTGTTATGCATGGGGTCCCCATGAAGTGAGGGCCAGCCCAATAGCAGCTAACAACATAACAAGTTTTCACATCCAGGCTGAAGCAGGATTTGAATGTGGGTCTCCAAGACCCCCTGCTTTCTACTAAAACCGTAGGATGTGCCTGTAGAAACAGCAATAAAACAAAGCAGACCACGTGGGAGAGGCAGAGGTGGTGTTAACTGAGCCCCATGCTATTGGTTGGGTTACAGATCACCATGTTACAGAGCTCAAAATCTGTTTTGAGGTGCTTTTGAGGTGGTCCAGTGTGGTAATCTAAGAAGTGAGAAGTAATACTGTATTTGGCCACATTTCAAATTTATGATACAGCCCTTCGGCATGACAACTGTTGGCTGGTGTGACTCTTGTCAAAAAGAAGTTAAAAATCTGGCCACTACATGCACAGCAAACAAAATTGCTCATAAAAGAAAATTTTAAAAAAGCAAAACCAGAAAGTTTTATTAGAAAGGAGCCTTACTCAAGGAAATCTTTCTCATGTCTACAGGTTTCATGTTTAACAGGTTGATTTTAATCTTATTATTTCAACATCAAAGAAAGAAAAGAGGTTCAACATCAGGTAGATCAAAAGTGAAGTATTCTATAAAAGGAGTCCAACATCCTTGCCTAGCACTTTTTCTCAATTAACTTCAAGCCTCCACATTCCTTAATACTGATTTTTAGCCAAAAAAAAAAAGAAGAAGCAAATGAATTCTAGATTAGTGCACCAGCCCAGTTGCAATTTTTATTTGCCTTAATTTCACTGGACAATGGAGCCCCAGTGAAGGCTACAACCTTCAAAAACGTCTACCCTGTTATTGTAACTTTTTACAAGAACAAATTATTCATAATGCTACACGAATCCACAGAATTGGCCTTATGAGGGTAGAATATCTTGTGAAAGTTTCACCTAACAATTCACACGGGCACAATGCAGCATGAAGACAAGTCAAGTTCATATAGGTCCGTAATCAGAGTAATCACATGCTTATAACCAGCACTTCCTAGACTGTCATTCTCAAGTTGTCTGTTGTTATGTACCACGTGGACCTCTCACATAATGTACACCTTGGAGGTGACTGCAGAATAGTATTTATTATGCAACCACATGTGTGTGACAATGCACAAACAAGCAAAGCAGGCTGTAGCTAGCCCTGAAGTAACTCAGCTTAGGATTGAACTGCAAGGCAGGGGAGAATTTACAAGGATATGAATTTGGAATTTCTCAGCAATTATACCTTATGTAACATAAAAGCAAAAAGGAAAATATGATACAAGCTAGATAGGCTCCTTTAACACACACATGCACACACACACACAGTCTTTCTCTTAATAAATGTGACTTAAATATAATTGCCAGAATCTTTTGATGCTAATTTGACTCAAAAACTTAAAAGAAAGTAACTGAAACTTCTTTGGGCCACACTTTTGCTCAGGGTAATAAATATAAATGTTTATGCCACCCCATTCCATAGTAAGCCATTTCTGACAGATCTTGGCATCTGCTATCTTTAATGACTCCCAGGCTTCAAGCATGTATCCCAGAGATGCTGAAAGTTTCATGCAACTGAACTGATTAATAAAAGCTCCAGAACAAGCACTCATATTCCAGAGCTCCATATCAGATTCTCTTGGTGTCCTTTAATCTTGCCTGTAAGAGGGGTTGACAGGCGCAACTGGAGGAAAGGTTCCTGCAACTGGTATCCCCAGCAGTAACCGTGGTGGTGGTCCAGAGCCCACCCTGACAACCCAGGCATAACTTCAGCCAGGCCAAATACCCTAAGATGTGGCTTTTTTGGCATGATGGGTATGTGTGTCATTCTGGAGCATCTGTTGTGCCCAGTGAAAACATACTCAGACGCACATCTGCAACCTCTGCCCTTTCACAGAGATTTCCAGCTGTTTCTAATCCTAAGCATTGAGAACTTATTTTAAGAGATAAAGATTTCTTTAAACCAATATCCTTAACTTGAAGACTGGAAGGAAGGTCCTATGTCTAGAAGGCCACACATGTTCTTCAGCTGTCCCGTTCCTTGAGTCCTCAAGGTGGCAAGTCTCTATACAAGAACAGGCTTTACACATTCAAGAACCACTGCATCCAAGACAAGAAAGAGAATGCACCCCAAGGGAAATAAGACAAGTGGCTCTACCTCTGCTGGGTGGCCAGGCTAGTAGAGGTGAGGATCTTGAACACCCTAAGAAACATCTTCTGTTCACAGCACTATTGTTTTGTCCTGCATTGTTGTTACCTGCTGTCCAGTGGGCACTCCTGGCTAACTCAATTACAGCAGAACAAAATGCTGCCCAGTCCTGTGCTATTCTCATGATTGGCTGTGGTTCAAACCACTGAGATCTGCAGGGCTTTCACTGATTTTCGGAAGAAAGGCCAGACCTTTCTTCTTGGTCCATCTTAACCAGGAAGCTCCACTGAAATGTGTTTAGCATGAAAGCAACACACAAGTTTCTCCTGACCTAAGTGGTGGCTATGAATGAGGCCCACCATCCAGGAATTGAGAATTTGACCTCTGAACTACCACTGCTCCCCTGCCTTGTGAGGTCATTTTCCTTGCATATTACACCAGGGCCCACTGGCAAGGTCACCAACTGTTGGTGCTAAGATTGAAAACTACATCTGTGAGCCTCAAGTGCAAGTCCTTCCTCCCCTGGTTCTCATCTGAAGAGCAAGAGCCAAGACTGACAGTGCTCACTGGACTGCTCAGCTGGGCTCCTTTTTCTAGTCTCTCCTAGTTGCTCTGGGCAATAGAACAGAAGCAGAAGCTGTGCATCAACTCTGTGTCTGGCCCTTAAAAACTTCCCCTACCAGATCCTCACGCTCTTTCCAAGTGGAGGGATTCAGAAGTCCTAGAGAAATGAGATAGAAGCAGCCTGGGTCCCTGAATGGCTGCAAATAACAGTCACCAAACTCTGCTGAATTGCATCCGGCCCTGACTTGAACAAGTAGTAAATATTTATTAAGCCCCTAAAGTTTTGGGGTTGTTATAACCAAAAACAAGAACGCCAAACTCACTACCATCAAGTTGATTTCAACTCACAGTAACCCCTCCTTGGGTTTCCAAGGTGGTATCACTATGGAAGTAGATTGCCCAACCTTCCTTCCAAGGAGTGGCTGGTGGGTTTGAACTGCCAGTCTCTGGTTACCAACTTATTTTAACACAGTGATAGATTCACTTTAATTTATCAGATGGCTTCAATCCATAATACTGAACAGTCTAATATTTGGAAATACACTAATATTTGGAATGACATAGGCAAAATTCCCAGGGGATAGCCTCAACTTTCTACTTTCTACTGAGCACTTTGGAATCAATAAAAAGTGTTAGGTAATGAACAGCCAATAAGACCAAATTACTGGTCTCATCTCTTTAAGAATAGGTTTTTCTTTCAGGTATCAGGTCCAACACATCACTAACCCAATTCACTGTTCTAACAAGGTTTTCTGGACCACAATGAGCATCAAGTGGGCCATGGTCATGGACTCTATGGAGCAAGTTTACAACAGGAAGTACAAACTGTGTTCACTTGTCCCAGGCCTGGACCATTATCTGGAGATCTAGGATATGTAGTAATGTACTCTAATTTTCCACCTTCATTTTGTACTTTAGACTTCTAGGAGTCTGGCATCTGTTTGCCAGAGTCTTGCATCTGTTTGCCAGCAGCCAGAAAAGGCATCTTCTAATTGCTTCTGAATGAAAGGCAGAGACTTTTAATTTTCTTACACAGAACAAGCACACATTACACACACTTCAAGTATAAGTGGTTGTCTCATTTTCTGAAATATCGTACTACTTCTCACTGGCAATGAAAAGTCTTTTCAAATCAAAATAATATTCCTACAAAAGGCAATACAGTTTTTTGAAGGTTGGTAAAATGAGCATAGCCAGAACACCAGAGATTCCAATTACACGTATTTACCTGATGCATTTTTATAAGAAATATAATTAAAAAATTACAGACTGCCTTTTACCCTGTGCATTATGCATTTTCAAGATGTATTTACTATGCCAAGCCCTCTCTTTTGTGGTTTCTTAAAGCTACTACTCATTCAAAGTAGTTTCCTGGTCTTCCCTTGTGTGAGGCAATGCATTTAACCTTTTGCAACAGAAAACACTTAAGAGTTTTGCATGCTTTGTTTTGCATCCATTTTTCTTCTGCATAGAACATTTGATTTTTCATCTGGTTTTGATTTTATACAACGATGGAGGTAAAGATGAACTCTGCGATCTGGTAATTAAGCCCCCCTGGGCAGCACAGCTGATGCCCACGAACTGTTTGATAATTACAGTGATGCACATGATGCCTCTCTTCAGGCGGGCTCTCTGGGTTTAAGCTGTCTTTTTTGTTCCTTAATCTAGTTCTTCAAACAAAGATAGACATTGGCCAAACTTCAGTCTGGTAGCAAAGCATATTCCCAAAGAAATGCTATTTTTATGAGGTAGCCTCCATGCACTTTGACAATAACTGGACACAACATTGCTCCCTCTTAACTGGGGCATCTGCACATCCCCAAATCCATTCCCATCCTTCAAAGCTAACAACAAATGTGTTTATGTGTTTATCCATGGATTTGTTTCACTTATTTTTTCATATTTACTAAAATGTAATATGAGGTCATTATTCCGCAACACAGACTGTCCCCCCAGATGGGAGTTCTTTAAATGTTTTTCATATTATAGTTTACTCTCTTAGTTTTGAACCCCCCAAAATTATTTAGTGATGACAGGCTAGCTTGAAACATTTTCATTCAAGTCAAGTTACAGAAATTATGAAGGGAAAAATGTTCAAAATGAGGATGTGATAGATTAAAAACCAAGGGTGGGGCAAGGGGAATAAAACAAATGACAAAAAAACAATCCCACTGGTGTTGATTCAATTCTGATTCACAGCTACTGCATGTGTTATAAAGTAGAACTGGTCCCTAGGGTTTTCTCGGCTCCAATCTTTAAGGAAGCAGATTGCCAGGATTTTCTTCTGTGGTGCTGTTGGATGGGTTCAAATCACATACATTTAGGTTAGTAGTTAACCGCAACTGTTTCTGCCCCACAGGAACCTCCTGGTAGATTAAAAATGGCTACAAATTATTTGCTGCTCCTCTCATCAAGAGGTGAGTCTATTTCCTCACTGTAAATTTGACTGTCCTTATAATTAACTTTGACCAATCGAATGTGGGGGAAGTGACATCATGCAAATTCTAAGTGAGGCCACCAAAGACTTTGTAGCTTCTACTCTTGTCCTCTTGATGCTCTAAGATTGCTATGTAAAGAGCCTGAGCTAGCATTCTTGAGGATGAAACACCATGTGGAGACATAAGCCCAACCAACAGCCAGAACCAATTGCTAGATACGTGAGTGAGACCATCTTGGACAATCCAGCTGCTCTAGTCATACGAGTTAGCTCAAGAAAAAAATGAGCTGAAAAGCCCAGTTAATATACAGAGTCACGAGAAATAATAAATCATTGGCACTTTAAATAACAAATTTGGGGTAGTTTCTTATAAAGCAGGAGATAACTGAAACCAAAGAAAAACATTTGACACAGATACATATTTTTTATAGGTATATCTATATAACTCCACGTGTTAGATGTCACTAGAAATACTTAAAGATTAATTTTAAAAGCAATCACTAAATGGTTAATTATGTTGTTGTTGTTAGGTGCCATCAGAGTCAGCTCCAACTCATAGCAACCCTCTATGTACAACAGAACAAAACACTGCCCAGTCCTGTGCCAGCTTCACGATCCTTACTATACTGAGCCCATCATTGCAGCTACTGTGTCAAGCCATCTTGTTGAGGGGGCCTTCCCCTTTTTCGTTGACCCACCACTTTACCAAACATGATATCCTTTCTCCAGAGAATGTTCCCTTCTCACAACATGACCAAAGTAAGTGAGACAAATTCTGGCCATTCTTGCTTCCAAGGAGCATCTGGCTACACTTCTTCCAGGACAGACTTGTTAGTTCTTTTAGCAGTCCACAGTACTTTCAGCATTCTTTCCCAACACCACAACTCAAAAGCATCAACTCTTCTTTGGTCTTCCTTATTCACTGTCCAGCTCTCACATGCATTTGAGGCGACTGAAAATACCATGGCTTGGGTTAGGCTCACGTTAATTACAGTGAGCACACTTATAACTGCATATGATGAATGGGAAAACCAGTTGAGATGTTACATGGATAAGATTTTATGGCTCATGATAAAACTTCCTGTGACATGTGTGAACCAAAAAGTTTTGTGTCTCTGGTAACTTAGACTAAAGTGAGCACAGCTGTTCCAAAAAACTGCTAGGAGGAAAAAAGAGGCTCTTACAAAATGGCAAACCCACTGTTGTTTAATATGCAAGTGAAGTTTTAATACAATTGTTACATGAATTATGACATTAAAAAGGCAGCACTACTAATTTAGCAAATTATTTTGTGATTTATCTAAAATTCCAAGTATGTATAATTGAATTAATTTTACAGTACAAGTTGACATTTGAGTATTTCAACTGCATCTGTAAGAGTTTACATATTTAGGCTGACCTCTTCCAAAACAAATCTTGTTTTTTAAGTCTTTCATCAGGTACATAAGGGCTGTACCTTCTATGTGGGCATAAATGATATTTTATAAAGTGATAAGGCACAAACATATAATAAATGTTCGGAAACTAAAATTTGGCAGAAAGTTACTCTTAAGAGGCATAAAAACCGTATTTTCCAGATAGAATGCAGCTAATCAAGTGAGCCAATTAATAAAATAAAGTTTACCATTATAAATGATAGAATAAAACACAGTCTATTCTAATGGATGGTAAAACTTCTTGAGAAGCAAAGACGTTCTGAGAAATTGTGGGAACCTTTTTATTCCATATATGGAGGTTAATCAGGAATTTGAGTTGAATGTCAGCAAAAATGTTGCCTAATCTCATGAAAATATGCTCTAAATGGTTTTTCAGTCATCTAAGTATGACTCACCTGTGGCACACATATTTTTGAAACCCTACTGAAAGACTCTATTTTTAAAATATTTTGTTCTGACCATAAATGTCACACATGTTCATTTACAGAAAAGATAAGATGGTGGAGAAGAAAATATAATCACTCATGATCTCCCCATTCCAATACTCCCAATAACAGCTAACATTTATTGAACTCTCCCTATAGACTAGACAGTGGTCTAAGCACTTTACATATATTTATTCACTTAATCCATGTAAGTCCATAAGTTAGGTGCATTAAACTCTTTTTACAAATGAGAAAACTGAGGCAGAGAGAAGTTAACTTTTAGCTACCTATTCCCATAGCCAGTGAGAGGAAGGGGTGGATCATTGTGGCTCAAGACAACAGATTCTTCTAAATTACTACAGATGCTGCTGTCACTGTGCTGGCATTCTAGTATTTCTTTCCAGTCTTTTTTTCTACAGCATATATATGATGCATACATAGGAGGAGCTTTGGTGGCATAGTGCTTAAGGCATTTGACCACAAACCAGAAGGCTGGTGGTTCAAACCCACCAGCCACTCCTCGGAAGGAAGACTGGGTAATCTACTTCCATAGTGATACTGCCTCAGAAACCCAAGGAGGGGTCACTATGAGTCGGATCTGACTCAATGGCAGCAAGTTTTTTTTTTTTTTTTTTTTTAATACTGGATTTACACTGAGATTTTTGAGAGACCAAATAACCATGTAACAAAGTCTCACCTTTGCCACACAGCCTTTCTAGAAATATTAAAGAAGTAGCATTTGAGTAACTCATAACAAAGACAGTACAGAAAACCATCTTTGCAAATATTCTAGACCATGAACTGCTGATGAAAGGGATGCCATCAGAAACTAAAGTTGCAAGGAAAAAGAATCAGAAGACTAATTAGGAGTTTCTCTGGAGCGAAAACTATCAACAGTGGTAGTGGGGTGAGTGTTGGGACAGGTCTTCATATACTTTTTTATAAATGACCTCGGAAAGAAAGTACACAATAAAATTTCCAGCTTTATGGCATTAGTAAATAATTATGGGCAGGGAAAAGCAAAACGAGAGAACTCATTAGGAATAGTCTGTAAGTCCCAAGGGACAAGCAGAAAGTGGCAGGTAAGGAGCACCTGGCAGGAGAACATGAATGTGTTTACATGGTTGGTAAGAGCTACTGCCTGGGTTTGACCCAGCCCAACCACAACGGATCAGCACTGGATCTTCAGCAGCTAATTTTTATAGCACATTTAGAAGTTATACAAATCTTTCATGTGGATCAAAGCACAAAAATGGTATTCTGAGACTACCTTGCTGAAGATCACTGCATGGGGAAAAAAAAAAATCAATTGCATACAGTTATGGCTGCTAACTGCAAAGCTGGATGCTCGAATCCACTCGAAGGCATCTGAGAAGAAAGGCCTAGCAATACTTCCAAAAATATCATCCTCCGAAAACCTTAAGGAACACAGTTCTACTCTAACAGACATGTGGTTGTGATGAGTCAGAAAAGACTCGATGGGCAACTGGTAGATCAATGTCATGAAAACTGGTACTCTGTGAATCTCAAGTACTCAAATTACTTCCAAAAATGAAGTCTGTGAATGGTTCTTTCACTTGCAGTACAAGTGTTTTGTACTTTTGGACTCTCCAAGCTCCATTTGGGGATTCATATTTTATCCATACACATGCAAATACAGATCATATTCATGCACAGCTCCAAGAAGGTAAAGATGACATCCAGGGAGAAACCTTCATGACTCAGGCTTGCTTTCTACTTCCGAGCATCTCTAACAGCAGTGTGCCAAGACAACAGCTTGCAGATCAGAGGGGACTAGGGATCTGATTTCAGCAAGCAGACAAGTCCTTGCACACCATGACACCTTGTAGGCCTATGTCAGGTGTAGGTACCCAGGCTGTGGCATTGTCCAAGAGCCCAGAGAACTGTCTGTCATCATTGCCCTCCTCAGAACTGAAAAGGTGGTTTCCACAGTGAGCTGGGTAGAAGCATCTGAGAGATGAGGGAGTTTCATCTTATGCAAAGCAGACAAGATTACGCCTTGCATTGAAAACGAACAAAAATGATATCTATCCAGACTTTAAATATATTTTGCATATTTATGAATGCTATTTGTCATTTTTTATTTCACAGTCTTAACTAAAACTTACAAATGAAAGAGTTTCTAACACATTCCAATTACCAGTTGCCATGAAGTCAATATAGACTCATGCAGACCCCACGTGTGTCAGAGTAGAACTGTGATCCATAGGATTTTCAGCGGCTGATTTTTCAGAAGCAGATCACCAGGGCTTTCTTCTGAGGCAACTCTAAGTGATCTTGAACCTGTAACTTTTTCGTTAGCAGCTAAGTATGTTAAGTGTTTGCACCATGCAAGGACTCCAAAACTAATAAGGGGTTCAATATTTCCATTAGTCTTTTTGCCTTTTTCAGTCATTAACAGGGAAACCTTTCAATGCAGCTCACACTGAAAGGTACCATAGGCATGTTTTATAAAACTGAATCAACTGTTTAACTGAGAAACAAAGTGGGGAGTATACTCAGCAAAGTCAACCCTTGGGGCTATAACACAGTTTAGTGATAGTTTATCATCTAAAGTAGACTATTTAAAATGGACTTGAGATCAACAAGCATGCTCAAAGGGCATCTACCTGCAAAACTCAAAACTCATATTCAGTAGTTTTAGTTGTTATTCTCAAAATAAATAATCATTATAAATAATAATAATAAAACATGTATAATAAACAGGTTAAAAGTTCCCTATGCCTACCCAGTCCCCGACCTGTATTTAACTGTTGGTGCGTTTCTGCAGGTTATTTTTCGATGCATGATGTACTTCCACGTGTGTTGTTATTATTTTATACAGATGAGACCATGCTGCTGCATGCAGTGTTTTAAAACTTGATTTATTTAACAATGCATCTTGAACTGTTATACATATATGAATTGTAAATACTGAAAGAGTTACCTCAGAAAAAGACAAACACTTAAAGCATGCCACTGCTCCACAGTGCCAAGATAGTTTTACTGAATTTTCTCCACTGACTACTTTGAATCTACTATCTCGATTTTTTGCTGAAATGACTCAGTTGATGAGCTGCCATGGCATTTAGAAAGGATGTTTGAAAATAATATAAAATTACATACTTCTTATTTGAAAAGGAAGGAAGTATCTGTTGGAGTCAGCATTAATAAAAATATTTGAGGCATTTACTATGTGCCAGGCATCAACTTTGGCACATTTCTTCAGAGATTAAAGAATATGTGTGAAACATGATAGTATAATGAACTATGTATCTCTCCTTCAAAAACTCCACAGCTGCATGCCCCACCTCAAATACATATCTACAGAAAACAGCAAAACAACAAAACCAATTGAGCCAATTAAAAAACCAAACCAATTAAAAAACCAAACCAATTAAAAAATGGGCAAAGGATTGGAAAAGATTTCTCCAGAGAAAATACACAAATGACCAATAACACATAAAGAGATGCTCAACACCATTGGTCACTGGGTGGGTGGGGGGACTGCCACCAAGTCAATTCTGACTTATAGTAATCCTTTAGGACAGAGTAGAACTGTCCCATAGGGTTTCCAGCACTGTAAATTTCCACAGAAACAGAATGCCTCATCTTTCTGCCATGGAGTGGCTGAGGGGTTCACACTGCCAACCTTCTGGTTAGCAGCCAAATGCTTTAACCACTATACCACCAGAGTTCTTTCCTTTAGTCGTTGCTGTTGTTATGTGCCATCGAGTTGGATCTGAGATAGCGACCCCTCCTTGGGTTTCTGAGGCGGTATCACTACGGAAATAGATTGCCCAACCTTCCTTCCGAGGAGTGGCTGGTGGGTTTGAACCACCAGCCTTCTGGTTAGAAGTCAAGTGCCTTAGGCACTATGCTACCAGAGCTCCCCTTCAAAAACCACATGAGATGCTACGTCACATCTACTAGGATGGCTATTTTACTAGAAAAGTGGAAGCTAGCTAGTGCTGACAAGGATATGGAGGTTAGAACCCTCACGCATTGCTGGTGGAAATGTAAAATAGCACAGACCCTATGCAGAACATTTTGGAATTATCACACGACCCAGCAATTTCACTCCTAGGTATATACTGAAAAGAGGCAAAAGCAGGCACTCAAACAGATCCTTGTATACCAATGTTCACTGTGATATTATTCACAATAACTAAAGGATGGAAACAACTCAAAGTCCATCAACAGATAAATGGATAAATAAAACGTGAATGTAAGTTCAGTGGAATATTACCTCAGCCATGAGAAATGTACCTCTGATACGTGCTACCACAAGGATGAACCTTGAAAACATTAAGCCGAGAGAAATAAGTCAGTCACAAAAGAACTAACATTGTATGATTCTGTATGATTCCACTTATGTAAAACATCTAAAATAGGCAAATGCATAGGGACGAATGTTTATTAATGGTTACCAGAGACTGAAAGAAGGAAGGAATGGGAGTTATTGCTGAAGGGGCACGGAGTTTCTGTTCGGAGTGATGTAAGACTTTCTGAAACGTATAGCAGTAATGGCAGCACAACATGGTGAATCTAATTAAAGACACTGAATTGTTCACTTAAAAATGGTACTTTGTGATATATTTTGCCACAACTTAAAACAAACAAATGAAGACAATATGCAAGGAAAGAAATAAAAGAAAAAACATTCACTCAAATTATTTTATTCATTTCACAGCATGTCTACTTACACTGGCATTTAATAGCAATAATAAAAATAATTGCTAACTTTTACTGAGTTCTTACCATGTGCCAAGCACCTGTTGCATCTGACGAGGCCTGGGAGAGGTGAGCTGAAGCCCCCACCACTGATGCTGCTGCTGTGAATATGCCTGCTTCATCCCCTGTGCCTTCAGGGCCCCTTTCATTAAAGCCTCAAGAGGTGCTAATATTGGCAACTTCTTTTCCAGAAGAGTCATAATCTGAGGATCACAGGATTTAAGAAACGCTTTGGGGAAGGGAGGATCCCACTGTAAAAAACCCTATTAGCTACTGCCAATAAAGGTTATGAACATCGAGTTTTAATAAAATGTTACACAACTTTAATTGTGTAAGACAAAATATAAAATGTACAAAACCCAAATGGCTTAATGTCTCAGAAACGTCTGAGCACCTTATTGAGCAATTACTGTATGCTCAGTACACAGACATAGGAAGTATATCAGACTAAAACCACAGGGAACTGCCAATACTCAACCATACTTGCCTGCAGCAAAAGGACATTTCAGGTGGCTCACCTCAGCAGTTGAGCTTTCAACTAGAAACTGCTAAAAAATCCTTGGATCTTTAAACTTCATGACTACAGCAAAATTCTGATAAAAACACTAATTTCTCAAAACCTTATATATTTTACAGCGTTGAGTTTTGCTGAGTGCTACGGCAGACAGTGGTCCCAAGATGACAGTTTGCGCTTGACTACTAACCTACAAAAGGTTGGTATTTCGAGCCCACCCAGCTGTGCCACAGAGGAAAGGCCTGGCAATCTGTTTCTGTAAAGACTACAGCCAAGAAAACCATCAGAAGCAGTTCTACTCTGTCATATGGGGTCACTATGAGTCAGAATCAACTCAGCAACATTGGGTTGGATTGGGTTTGGTTTTGGTTTTTTTTTTCCCAGTACTGAAAGGGCTGTTCTGAGGAAACACAGTTTTAGTGGGCTGAATGGTGGCCTACCTGTCAGGACCTGTAAAAACCAAACCAAAATCCAAACTTACTGCCGTCCAGTCGGATCCAACTCATAGCGATCCTTCCCTGGATTTTCAAGGCAGTATCGCTGCTGAAGTAGATTGCCCCACCTTCCTTCTGAGGAGTGGCTGATGGATTTGAACTGCCAGCCTTCTGGTTAGGAGTCTAATGCCTTAGGCACTATGCCACCAGAGCTCCACAAGGACCTGTAAGAGTGTCCTTATTCAGAAAAAGACTTTTTGCAGATGTAACTTAAAGATCTCAAGATGAGACCATTCTGGATTATGTGAGTAGAGCCTCAATCTAATGACAAGTGATTAGAGACACTATCAGTAACAGACAAGAAGACACAGAAGAGGAGAAGGCAGAGGCTGGAATGATGCAGTCACATGCAAGGAACACCGAGAGCCTCTAGAAACTGGAAGAGGCAAGAAAGGATTCTCCCCTAGAAGCTCCACAGAGAGTACAGTCCTGCTGACACCTTGATTTTGTACTTCTGGCCTCCAGAACTGTGAGAGAATACATTTTTTGTTGTTTTAAGCCACTCACTTTGTGGTAATTTATTATAGCAGCCATAGGAAACTAATACAACAGCTATGGTGTGTGTGGGGAAAGAAATCACCACTTTTTGAATGAAGCCGAAGGCCCAAGTTCACTGTCTGGCTCTGCCCCTCCCTGTGTGACCACATAAAAGGACCCTCCATCCACTAGAATAGAAGCTGCCTGAGGGCAGAAGCTCAACTGTCTTGACACTAGTATCTCCCCAGGCCCTAGAACGGTCTCATACAGGGAAGGCCTGTACATGAACAAATGAATTAATAACACTGGGTAAAATTCACTAGAAATCCCTTAACTCCTGTTTCTCCATATGGAATGATACTGCTGAGACCCCCACTAAGGCAAATGATCTGGTACATATAATGCTTTGTAATCTGTATACATAAGAAAGTATATCTTGCTGGAGAATAAGAACCAGTTCCACCACCTGTCAGTTTGTCATACTGTGGTAGCTTGCATATTGCTATAATGCTGGAAGCTACGCTACCAGTATTTAAAATACCAGCAAGTCCACCCATGGACAAGTTTCATCAGAGGTTCCAGACTAAGACAAACTAGCAAGAAAGGCCTGGTGACCTACTTCCAAAAATTAGGCAATGAAAATCCTATGGATCACAACAGAATACAGTCCAATGATATAATGCTGAGCAATAAGGCCCCTAGGTTGGCAGGCACGGAAAATACAATGAATCCAACTATGGACTCAGGCAAACCAGCAATCATGAGGATGGTACAGGACAGGGCAACGTTTCATTCTGTTACAGCCACGAGTTGGAGCCAACTCAGTGGCAATTAACAACAAGGACCTGATGGAAGTAGGGCAAAATGAAAAAAATGTTACCTCTGCTCATCTATCCAATGGTTACTACTGTCTAGAAAGCAAACTTCTAGGCACTTTCACAATGGAATGACAGCTGTCTGTCCTTGGATTAGATTGGAGAAGTGCTGGCTTATTCACTTTGAAACAGCTGTAACCAAATAAACTCAGCACACCCATACTATGCCTGCTCACCAGTGAGAAAACAGCTTTAACACAGGCCTTCATTGTAATGGTTTGCTGCCATGGGATTTCAGGTGAAGCTCATGTTTCAAGGTTTCACAAGACATAATTTCAGACTGTTTTCCAACTTGTCTAAAACATTTTAGAGTACTGTAAAAACTCCATGGATAATGGTTCCCCCATTTACACATACACGAAACATGTACATGATATTTAAATGAATTGTCTTCATACTGAAGATAAGCAATGACCTCGTCAAATGCTCTGTCCATGGGTGTGTGTCAGACGAATGCTGCTTCCACAGATGCATGCTTGGAGTCCACATAATTTATGAATGAGTGGATGATTTTTGCTGCATTGTTTGAGTCTCCATGAAAAAGCAAACATTCTAGAAAGGACCTAAGTTCAGTAGGTAAAAGATGAGGTGAGAATTCTAAGGGCAAGCTTTGCTCTGCAGTATAAGCCTTTGTATTTATTTCCATGTGACTACGTTTTGGCCCTTGAAAGGAAGCACACCACCTTGAATCTGTGAAGACTAGCAAGGGTGTGCAGAGATGAGGGCAGAATTCTTTCCACCTCACAAGACAAAAGCTCAAGTGAAGAATCCTAGGCTTTTGAATGGCTTTCCATAATTCATCAGCCTAGGACAGAAGAGAAACATAACTCACAACCTTGCACTAACTGAACTCTGGAAATAGGGTTGACTCATTTCATTTCTGTGGTTTTGCAGAGTAAAAGTGCCAAAGTCCTAATGGTAGGAGGTAGTTTCTTCCTTAAAGCTTATAAGCCTTTCTTAATGAAGAAAAACTCAACACTCAAGAATGTCACTAAATGATGGCAGTGCTAACAATGCCACCCTGAAGCCTGGTTCATAAGTGTGGGTGCTTCTGTCACTGTCCCAACCAAACAGCCGAAGTCACTGGTGCACAAGGAACTCCTGAAAAGTCTGAGAGATGTAACTTAGGCATCCCTTAGATCAACATAGTAGCATCTGCTTTCCTATCCGCTCTTTGCTTATGGACCCCCAGGATGAGGCTCAGATGGAAGACAATTGTGTGGAACCAATCTGCTGCCTCCAAGAGAGGTTGAAAGTGAGCCCAAATTCACTGTCATGTGGGGCTTTAAGTAGGATTAGTGCCTTCCTCCGTGGCACCATTAAAAGGGTGAAGAGAATTTTTTCTGTTGTTGCTGAAGCTGTGAGCCCACTGCAATCTGGTGGTTCAGATCAGAGACAAAGAGTCAACCTTGAAACTTAATTTTATTTACTCTTGGCAAGTCCCAACTTCCTGGGTCTGAGGGGACCAGGAGAGGGGAGGGTTAAAAGTCTCATAAAAAGGCTCCAAAGGCTTCTTGAACACCAAAGAGCTCTTACAAAACTACATTTTGATGAGCTACATGTAAATGAATCAGAAACATATGGATTTCATTTCCTTCATAATACACAGGGGTTTCAGAATGAAGAAGTGGGGGAGTGCTTGGCAAGATGAGTGGGGCTCTGGTGAAAATGGGAAAGGCAGGGGGATGGGGGATGTCAGACATTTATTAAACCTCAATTAAGACTAGTATGGCACACCCTCCCCCACCCACCCTAGGAGTCTTTGGTACCCCATCAGCCAACGGAAGATGCGAGTGAGAGACTGAAAAAACACCACACACCCAAACCTGCCAAGCACCTGGGGGTTGCAGCTTTCTCTGATGATGTCTGGGGACTTGGAAATTTTCTGTAATCAGCCCCAAAATACTGGATACTTTGGTGGCTGCTGGGAATCATGAAACAGAATATATAAAACTTTTATGTCTCCAGATTCTACTAAAAGGAATGCAGGCATTTCCATAAGAGGTGTGTATTCCATATGCTAAGGCAAAAAAAAAAAAAAAGAATCCTATTTGTAAGCACTCACTAAATTTGAGGCTCTTAGTCAAGAAGCCTTACTGGTGCAATAGTTAAGAGTTGGCTGCTAACCAAAATGTCGGGTTGAGTCCACCCAGAGTTTCCCAACAGGAGAGAGACTTAGCAATCTGCTCCCATAAAAATTACAGCCTAGAAAACCCTATGAAGAAGTTCAACTCTGTCACATGGGGTCGCTATGAGTCTAAATCAACTCACTGGCACCTAACCAAAAAAAAAAAAAACCTCACTGCCATCAAGTCAAATCCAACTCATAGCAAGCCCTCCTCCTTGGGTTTCCGAGGCAGTATCACTACAGAAGTAGATTGCCCAAGCTTCCTTCCGAGGAGTGGCTGGTGGGTTTGAACTGTCAGCCTTCTGGTTGGCAGTCAAATGCCTTAGGCATTATGCCATCTAACAACAATAGTAGCAATATATTTTAGAGCCTTTGCTTTCCCATCAGGAGCTCAACCTCCCTCCATTCCCTGGGATCAGGATGGTATCAGCACTGTGTACTGGTGATCTCTGTCTCTGGCTTTCCACACACATTGTATTAAAGTAATGTTATGAGGGGGTAAAGAAGCAGCTAGGAGTAAATGGGGATTCTGGGTTGAACCACTTCATAGGGTCAATCATTCAACACCTGTTTTGGCTAAAAGTTAAATGGACTGTTTTAATTTCACTTGTCAGAAAGTCAGAGTGTCCAAGTGAAGATGTGAGATTCTCATCAATGAGAAAAAGTAAAACTAAAAAAGGAAAGCAAATGCTGAGAAGGATGACGTATGAAAAAACAGAAAACAGGCAAACATTATAATCATGAGAGTGGATAAGAACTCAAAACAACTGGTAATGAGAGAAAATGTTACCGGAAATGGCACTTGTCTCCTGAAATACACAAACCAGGAGCTGTCATTGAGAGCCTCAAACATCACTCAAACTGTTCTCTTTTGACAGGTCAAATGGTTGGTGGCAGATCTCTTCTCGCCTCTGAACACAAGTACAATCACTTTCTGTTGATAATAATGTTAAGCTTAATCACACAGAGGTTGCACTTGAACATTTCTTTCCTTAAAGCTCAAGCGATGCCATTATTTTTCATTTAATTGCAGGATAAGGGGTGTTCTGTTCATGAAGTCCAGGAATTGCTAATGCAACAATGGTGAATGCAATGGCAGTGCATGACTTCAATTTTCATGATTACTATTAATTAAGCGTCCGTCAAGTGGACAGAATGGACTCTCTTCTTCTCTATCACGGAGCATGGGGCACTTTATCCTAGAGAGGATGCACAACAGGAAGGAGGAGTGAGTTAAGGAGCACCGCCTGCTGGAGGTTTAGGTTCAAGGTCCAACCTGCAAGCCCAAGGAGGTGCTACTATCTTTGGACACATAATGGCCACTGATACAAGTTCAATCTTCCAGTAAAAGGTAAGAAAGACAGACGGCAATGCAGCAAGCACACTCCTGCTAGACAGAAAGGATGGTGTGCTAAAATGCCAAACATTTAATAATGGGTTTTTAACTTCAAGAATGAGATTGTGTTTGGAAAAGGAAGAGACTCTAGAAGAAGTACCAAGAGTTAGGTATCTAGGGTATCCATTTAAAGAAGAAACATATACACCTAAACTTGTACATTCTGTAGCTAAACAACCTACTTTTTGAGGCTAACGACCTGTTTTATTCATCTTGGCACTTCTGTCCCATATTTCATGCTGTCCAGAACACTGTAAGTGTTTCCATCCATCTCTTGCCAAACCACTTGTCTCAGTAAAGCTGCAGAATCCGTGACATTTACTAGCCCAAAAAAGAATTATGTGGGCCTGTGAAGTACTTTTTGTTTTTCTTTGCTTTGGTTTTAAGCTTCTAACTTGCCTCTAACCCTTTCAGATCATGAGTCTTGAAGAAAGAGCTGACGGTCTAACCTGCTTATTATTATAGAACTAATATTTGAATAGGAGCTCTGGTAGCGTAGTGCCTAAGGCACCTGACTGCTAACCAGAAGGCTGGCAGTTCAAACCCACCAGCCACTCCTCGGAAGGAAGATGGGGCAATCTACTTCTGTAGGGATACTGTCTCGGAAACCCAAGGAGGGGTCGCTATGAGTCAGGTCCGACTCAACGGCACATAACAACAACAACAATATTTGAATGGGACCTCTGGTAGCGTAGTGGCTAAGGCACTTGACTGTTAACCAGAAGGCTGGTGGTTCAAACCCACCAGCCACTCCTCGGAAGGAAGATGGGGCAATCTACTTCTGTAGGGATACTGTCTCAGAAACCCAAGGAGAGGTCGCTATAAGTCAGGTCCGACTCAACGGCACATAAAAACAACAATGATATTTGAATAATTGTGTCAAAATACTGTTGTTTAACTAACAGCAACACTGATTATTTAACTGTGTTGATATCACTTCTTTTCCTTCTGTAATATAATCAACTGAAGCTACTGGAAAGATCTTTTTAGGATCCCATAACTCATTGCTATCCAGTCTATTTCAACTCATAGTGACCCTAGAGGGTAATGCAGAACTACCCCATAGGGTTTTCAAGGCTGTAAATCTTTATGGAAGCAGATTTCTTCATCTTTCTCCTGTGGAGCAGCTGGTGGGTTCCAACTACTGACTTTCCAGTTAGCAGTCACATACTTAACCACTACAGCACTAGGGGTCCTTCTCCCTAGTACAGTGTTCCCAAAGTGTAGCTCCCACAACTAATATCACCTGGAAACTAGCAGCAGCATCACTTGGAAACAGACACAGGAGGCTGGGACCAATGACTGAAGTTTTACTAAACCCTCCAGGTGATTCTGATGCACACCCCAGTGTGAGAACTATTGCTCTTGGTCACAAGTTCTCAATCCTAGCTTCACATTCAAACCACCTGGGGCACTTTCAAACCTGCCAATACCTGATGCCATTCTAACCAATTAAACCAAAAGTCTCTGAACATGGGGCTGCGGCTTCAGGCTTTATTTAATAATTCCTCAGCTGATGTTAGTGAGTAGCCAAAATAGAAAGCCACTGTTCTTAGTAAAGAGCAAAGCATCAAACTGGATCATTCCAATGTGGCACCCTGTTGAGAATCTCCATCTTCACCTGAGATATACTGAATCAGAATCTACATTTTCACACGATCCCCGGATGATGCTTATGTATTTATAAGATTCACCTGGGGATCTATAAGAATCACCTAGGAATCGTGTGAAAAATGTAGATTCTGATTCAGTATATCTCAGGTGGAAATGCAAATTATCAGCAAGGGGGTCAAACCGGAAGGAACCGGTTTGAAGCCCTGGTTAGCAGACCCATCTTATACAGCTTAAAATTAAATCTCACAGCAGCAGACATTTTCTATGACTGTAAGGTATAAATTCCCCCAAAGCAACTTTATTATTGTAGATTAAGAATTGCTTTCTGAAAATAAAGGCCTCTTTGTGTACTGTAAGGAACTCTAGTGGTACAGTGGCTAAGTCATTCAGCTGCTAGCCAAAAGTTTGGCAGTTGGAAACCACCTTCTCAGTGGGAGAAAGATGAGGTAGCCTGCTTCCTTGAAGATTTACAGCCTTGGAAACCCCGTGGGGCAGTTCTACTCTGTTCTATAGGTTCACTCTGAGTTGTAATCAACCTGATGGCCGTGAGTTTTTTTTGTGTACTGTGGCTTTCACCCAAAGATGTTCTTGTCTAATATCAAGTTTGTGTATCAGAAAGAGATATTAAGCACCACTACAGTGCAAGAGGAGGGTGAATAAGCAAGCAAGAAAAGGTCAGCTTCTGGGACTGCCTTAAAAATCAACAGGTCTGCTGGAACAAGACTATATGGATAATAATCCTCCCAAGTGTCTCTACCCTGCAGAAGCAGAATGTTACAGATTTTTTTTTTTTTTTTTTAATGTTTATAATGAGAGTATCAGAAAGAAAAATAGAGCTGAACAGCACAGAAGAAAGCTCTGGATGCTCTCAAGGAACTATTTATTTTTCTGAATCTGTCATCATTCCAGTTCATGTTTAAAGTGATAAGAATTATAATGTTAATTACTTAAATTCAAGTGAAACAAGATTACTCAGAACAAGTAAGCCATTTGAAGATCACTCCATGTGCAGGATTTCCACTTGGCTACTGCTTTGTGCAGGGAGTTCTGGTGTCGCGGTAGTTAAGCACTTAGCAGCTAACCAAAAGATTGGCAGTTCAAACCCACCAGTCACTCCACATAAGAAAGATGTGGCAGCCTGCTTCTGTAAAGATCTCAGCCTTGGAAACCCTATAGGGCAGTTCTACTCTGTCCTGGAGGGTCACTATGACTCAAAATCGACTCAACAGCAACAGGTATTTTTTTTTTACTGCTTTGTGCCACTACTATCTGTCAGTTTGTCGTACCGTGGTGGGTTAGATTTTGCTGTGACGTTGGAAGCTATCTCATTGGTATTTCACATACCAGCAGAGTCTCCCACTATGGCAGGTTTCAGTGGAGCTTTCATAGTAAGTCCAACTAGGAAAAAAGGCCTGGTGATCTACTTCCAAAAATCAGCCAAGGTAAACCATAGGGATCACAATGGTCCAGTTCACAACCAGTCATGGGATGGCACAAGGCCGGGTAGCATTTTGTTCCTCTGTGCGTGGGGCTGTCATGAGTCAGCGGCCGACTGGACAGCACTTAAGAACGGCAATATTAGAAGCCCACAGAGAAAATCCTGAAAGTGGTAAAAGGACATATTTTTGGAGTGGAAAAGATCTCTCTGAAGTGTTGAAGAACAGATGTTACTTTAAAGACTAAAGGGTGCCTAACCCAAGCCATATAAGGAACCCTGGTGGTGTCGTGGGTAAGGCATTTGGTTGCTAACCAGAAGGTCAGCAGTTCAAACCCACCAGGTGCTCTACTCCCGTAACGATTTACAACCTTGGAAACCAGTGGTGGTCACTGAGTTGAAAATAACTCAAAGGCAATGGGTTTTTCTGTTTTGCGAACCAGAAGGGTGGCGGTTCAAACCCACCACCCACTCCTCAGAAGGAAGGTTGGGCAATCTACTCCTGTAGTGATACTGCCTCAGAAACCCAAGGAGGGGTCGCTGTGAGTCGGGTCTGACTCAACAGCACATAACAACAATAACAACAACATGAGTCAGAGCTGACTTGATGGTGCCTGACGACAACAACCACCACCTTAAAGCAGTATATTACACGTTTTATTAAGAAGCTCTGGTGGTGTTTAGGAATTTGGCTGCTAACCAAAAGGTCAGTAGTTCCAACCCATCACCCACTCCCAAAAGAAAGATGGTAAAGATTTACAGCCATTCCAGTGTGAGTTCTTATGAGTCCAAATCAACTCAATGGCAGTGAATTTGGTTTGATTTTAAGCCTATTAGTATAGATTTATATATATAATCTCATTTATTTTTCATATAACACAAAGGTCTCTATCTTTAACTTAGAGGATCCACAAAGACCCTGAAGCCTAGAAAGGATCACTATTTTGGTGAAGGCCACATTGCTAGAAGTAGCTGACCTGAGGTTCCCATTTTCACCCAAGACACTTGAAGTCCACAGTCTTCCACTCCCCCTTCACAGCCTCTTTCCTGTAGACAGTACTCTTTTCTCCGAGTTCAGAGTCAATTCTACAAAGGGAAACTCTCTAGTTCCCTGGAGCACATTAATTTTTCTTTTCACTTCATTCTCAAGTCCTCTTCTTCTGTCACACCACACTTACTCATCTTCTCTGGACCTTAGTTTACTACCTAAAACTCACTTTTCAATTGTTTAGTGTGTGGTAATGAATGGACTGAGGGGAACTGAAGAACAGTTTTTGAAACATAGTAAGTACTATATAAACAATCACTATTATTTTTTTCTACCAGAGTCACATCTCTCTACTCACAATTTTCCCATCCATCAAGTGTTCTTAATGAGTACCCTTAATAATTGGACCTATGCAGCAGGTACACTAGAAGTTCACATAGTTATTTCATTTACTCCTCATGACTCTATTAGTGTTTTCTTGCCTGGGGAAATACGAAATATGAAGAGGAGATATTTATGGTGTACAAGGATGTTTTCTTTCTTTGTTTTCTACATAATAGTTTCCAAAAGAACAGTTCATTCTTATCAAATAGATTCTGCAGAAAATGGGAATAGATAATATAACATATTACTGATAAGACATTATTAATTGTATTAGCAAATTCTGGTCGAACTGATCTAAATGTCTGCCTATGGGATATCTGTCCATGGAAAATAGGTGCTATTGCTTGAAAAAAGCATAACTAAAAAACTATTTAGAATTTGAAGACTTTCAAATATGGTATTTGAAAAACAGATCTTCAGAATTAAGGTAAATGTTTCTAATAGTGGATAAACAGAGCTAACTCCCACAGAGCACCACTGCTCAGCATGATTCATGCATTCTCACCTACTCAAACTTCCTATGTGTGATATACAGTGTTATGGGTTGATGAAGGAGCTCTACTGACATAATGGTTAAGTGCTCAGGTGCTAACTCAAAGGTTGGTGGTTTGAACCCATCCAGCAGCTCCCTGGGAGAAAAACCTGGCAACTGACTCCCATAAACACTGCAGCCTAGAAAACCCTATGGGGCAGGTCTACTCTGTCTGATGGGGTCACTATAAGTCAAAATTGACTCAAAAGCACCTAATAGCAACAATAACATGGATTGCTGTGTGTTCCCCAAAAATATAAGTTGAAGTACTAACTCCTGGTACCTGTGAATGTAACCTAATCACAGATGTAATTAGTTAAGATGACATCACACTGTAGTAGAATGGGCCCTTAATCCCGTATGAGTGGTGTCCTTAAAAGAAAAGAAACACACACACAGAAGGAAGACGGCCAGATGAAGACAGAGGCAGAGGCTGAAATTATGTTGCCACAGTCAAGCTACACCTGGGTCTACCAGAAGGTGGAAGAGATAAGGATCCTCCTCTAGAAGCTTTGGAGGGAGCTTGGACTCGCCACACCTTAAGTTTGGACTTCTGCCCTGCAGAGCTCTGATAGAATATATTTCTGTTGTTTTAAGCCACTCAAGTTTGTGGCTTTTTTTTTTTTTTTTTTTTTTGCCCTTTTAACTTAGGAAAGAGACAGAGTAATAAACAAGACAGTGG
>NW_006921767.1:3992164-3993866 GCF_000298275.1 Orycteropus afer afer | reverse complement strand
AATATATTTCTGTTGTTTTAAGCCACTCAAGTTTGTGAGTTTTTTTTTTTTTTTTTTTTTTTTACAGCGGCCCTAGGAAAGAGACAGAGTAATAAACAAGACAGTGGTGCAGTACATAAGGCATTTGAAGGTTAGAGGTTCAAACCTACCAGGAAGATGAAGCAATCTACTTGCATTGAGACTTACAGCATTGGAAACCCAATGGGGTCACTATGAGTCAGAACCGACTCCAGAGCAATGGGTTTGGTTTACTATACACTCACTACTGTTGCTTGTTTCTTGGGTGGGTAGAAAAGATTCAGCTGACTCTAGCCCCAATAATTTACAGAAGCAAAACCAACATGTTAAATAGCAGAATAGTTAAGGGATAAGGTAGAGACTACAAAGAAGGGCAAAGTGTTTTAAAAACGCAACATAGAAGATAATTGACATTGCTTACACAATTATCTCATTTATTCCTCATGACCGCATGAAGAATTATTATACCCATTTTATAGATAAGCAAACTAAGGGTCGGTGAACCTAAGTTATGCAGACCCACTATTTATATGAACCAGGCCCCCTGACTCAACAGTTTATATGCTTAAGCCTTTTACTCTCTGATTTCAGAAAACAGAGAGAAACACCAATACAGGCTGGAATGGTTGGAAAAGGTGATAGTGAGGAGATTATCCTGAATCTGGCAAAATACTAGTAGGATTTGTATAGGAGAAGGGCGTGGAGAGGGGAGAGTTTGAGGCGAGATGTTGAAAAAGGCATGGTACATATATGACAAAGGACTTGATCCCGAACAGAGCCACAGAAGACTTAAGAATTCAAGGGAAACAAGGATGAGGAGCAAGAAATGTAACAGAAAAAAAAACAAAAAAAAAACAGTTGCATCGACTCCAACTCCTGGCAACCCCATGTGTGCAGAGTAGAACTGCTCAGTAGAGTTTTCAAACTGTGAACTTTTGGAAGCAGACTTCCTAGACTTATTTTATTCAGCACCCCTCTGGGTAGATACAAGCGTCCAATCTGTGTGTTAGTGGTCAAGTGCTTAACTTTTTTGCCACCCAGAGACTCTCAAGAAACATAAAACTGTAAGGAAATGTCTCACTGCCAGCTGGAAATGCTAACTAGAGGCCGATAAAGCCTGGGAATCTGGGTGTCCCCAGCACAGAGCTGCTGCCCAAAGATTCTCCACAACTTTGAGACAGAAAATAGGGTGCCATGGACTGGGTTGAGGGAATGGCCACAGTTTAGAGGAGAAGAAAAGAACCAGCAGAGAAGAACGTGTATTTCAACAGTTACATGTACGTGTAACGTTCTATCTTAATTCAATTCCTAACTACAAAACTTACGACCTTGGAAAAATTACAAAATTTCTCAGTGCCTCATTCTATTCCAATATAAAATTGGGATAAGAAGAATACGTATGTCATAGGACTGAGGAGACAACTCATTTTAACACACGTACCCCAATGATGAGAACAATTTTGTGCATGTAGTAAGCGTTTTGGAGTTGTTTGCTTCTTTTTGGTATTGTCATTGTCATCATCATCATCATCATTCCTATATATACCTGGTCTGCAATACTGCTTGTAATGTTGTTGTTGTTATGTACTGTTGAGTCGGACCCGACTCATAGCGACCCCTCCTTGGGTTTCTGAGGCAGTATCACTACGGAAGTAGATTGCCCCATCTTCCTTCCGAGGAGTGG
>NW_006921767.1:3974285-3992064 GCF_000298275.1 Orycteropus afer afer | reverse complement strand
GGCCCCGACTCATAGCGACCCCTCCTTGGGTTTCTGAGGCAGTATCACTACGGAAGTAGATTGCCCCATCTTCCTTCCGAGGAGTGGCTGGTGGGTTTGAACCGCCAGCCTTCTGGATAGCAGTCAAGTGCCTTAGGCACTACACTAAAAGGAAATGATCTTAATGTGCATTCATAGCAAAATGGTTACACATCTATTCCGTGCAATTCTGTACAGCACTTTAAAAAACTCAGGTATAGTTATTGGGTGGTGTAAACAGTTAACACGATCAGCCACTAACAGAAATTCTGGAGGTTCCAGTTCACCTAGGGGAGCCTTGGAAGAAAGGCCTAATGATCTACTTTTGAAAATTAACTGTTGAAAACTCTGTGAAGCACAGTTCTACTTTGACACACAAGGGTAGGAGGTCAAAACTGATTCAACAGCATGTTTGTTTGTAATATAGTTACATGTATCTTAACCTCAAAAGGCCTCCAAAACATAACAGTAAGAGAGAAATAAACAAATTAACTCAATTCCCAGAGTTCTGGCCCACAGGCACAATTGTGACAAGACAGTGACCATGAGGACTGTCATGCATCTATCTTGAGTGTTTTGGTAACATCTCAATAGAATGAGTCTTTGCAGACCTTGTGTGGTAGGAAAAACAGTTTACTCTCCTGATACATTTAGCAGGGCCAAGCGCATGTGAGGCTTGAGCCTAAGCCTTCAGTGGCAGAGAAGGGACTGGATTCCAATCTGCCTGACGGATGGTCATCTGCTTTACTCACCAGACAAAGTAGATAAATTGCAGAGGGGATGGAAAAATTAAACATGCCTGTTTTTGCTTTTCAGAGCCAATTATGGATTTATAGCCAAAGTGTCATTATGTTTTGAATCAGAGCCAATAATTATTTTTTTTAGAGAAGATGATTATACCATAATCACTGACATTTTTACAAAACATTTTAGAGCCACCACGTTATTCCACTAGAACAGCACTAGTTACTAAAACCTAGCCATATCACCAGAGCAGTCCCTAGGGACCACGAAGAAAATTTGAGTATGAGTCCATGCGGAACCTCTCAGAAGGAACACCTTTGTTCTAGGAGTAGAACAACAAAACAGCTGCAATGGCTAAAGAAAGGCAGAGCCAAACTCTGAATCCACAAACCCTCAAGGGGAGCCCTGATTTGCACATTCCTCCAGTCCAGGATGTTTAGAAACAATTCAATTCTCTTAAGCAATTAAAGCTTTCCCACTGACATTTTGTTAAAACTATTCTTCTCATTCCCATACACTTCCTATGTGAAAAATAAAGGTTGGCTTCAGGTTTGCTCCAGCAGCCTCTCCTGGGAAGGAAGGTTGGGCAATCTACTTCCATAGTGATACATTCTCCTCAAAATACCAAGGAGGGGTCGTTATGAGTCAGATTCTATTCGACAGCATTGAGTTTGGTTTTTGGTTTAACGACCTCCAATTCCAAGTTACTTGAACCTGAATCAATGCCATGTCCCAAAGGCCTACTGATAAAAACTGACAGAAAATATACACAGTGAATTTACATGGTAGGAAGAAGGGGAACTGCTATGAAAAGAGCTAACTTCAGGATCTGGAGATGACAAGGAGCTGCCAGTGGTTAACTTGGTATTCTATTTTGGAATTTAAACCAAGTGTTCTTTAAAATATATTAAAATAAAAAGAATAGGCTTAAGCACAAGGCTGATTATAGCTGAATTTATGTCTTCCTTAATGTCCTTATTCATAATTATTACATAAATAAACTCAAACATATATCTGATACTTAATACATGCCTGCAGGAGGCTGTGCTAAACAAGGCACAGGGTAACTGATTCAAAATAAACCTAGTAATTACAAAATATGCCCAAAGACTCAGAAAACAAATTCCTAAAAATCCCTCCTTGCCTGCTAATTTTCTTTCCTTAAGTCCACTGCTGAATGAAAAATATTCCTTTCAGTATCCTCATCTTTAAAATGAGCAGAATTACAAACTCACTCTTTTCTGCTTCAAAATTTCTCGAGTGACTTAAGCAAGGAAATCTCAAATATAAAAGACAATGATCAGCTAAATGCAAGCCATTCACAGGAGAAAACAACTTGAAAAGAGGTTCCCATAAATGGTTTCTGACACTAATAACATAAAACTGAGAAAGAATTTTGTAATTTTGTCCTTTACTGTTGGGAAATGTAATGCTATTAAAATATATATATATATATATATATATATATATATATATATATATATATATATCTATATAGAAAAATAGTATCAGAAGAGATTTCCGATATCTAACTAAGGCAACCACCACCAGCAGCTGCCGCTGAGGTAACTCCCACTCATGGCGACCCCATGTGTGTCAGGGCAGAACGGTGTTCAACTGGGGTTTCAAAGGCTGATTTTTCAGAAGCACAGCACCAAGCCTGTCTTCACGGGAGCCTCAGGGTGGCCTTGAACTTCCAGCCAAGCAGGTTAACAATTGTTTGCACTACCCAGGGACTCCAAATAAAGCAAAGAGAGGCAAGAATCTAAAATCTCCCCCTCCCAGCATTCTTGAGAGAGACAATGGAGAAGTCCTTTGAGGTTAAAAGACCTGTCCAACGGTCATCTGTTCCTTCAAGCAACACTTACTGAGGGCTTATACTGGAAGAAGCTCTGGTGGTGCAGTGGTTAAGGCATTTGGCTGCTAACCAAATCTATCAGCCGCTCCACAGAAGAAAGATAAGGCAAGCTGTTTCAGTAAAGAATGACAGCCTCTATAAGTTAGAACTCTATGGCAGTGAGTTTGGTTCGGTTTGAGGACTTACAGTAGCCAGGCACTATGCCTAGTGCTGGGATAAGATGGTGGACAAAACAGAGGAGGAAGATATTCAAACAATCAATAATAATGAATCATCAAGTAATCACACTAACAAATTAACTACAAACTTGGTGAGAATTACCCAGTGCTTTGAGAGAGCGTGACAGGGGCCCTAATTTCATGTGAGGAGTCAAAGCCATCACTGAATAAATGAATGAGTGGCTCTCAGAAGGACATGGAGGTCACACCATGAGTTAGCTGAAGCAGCTCAGGAAGTCAGGTAATTTCCACCTCAAAGGTCTTCCGCACTGTCTCTCTTCAAGAATGCTAGGGACAGAGACACTAGCTCCCAGTCTGAAGTTCTACTGCTGAACCCTGAGTTATGAACCTGCCTGAGGAGCAGCCTTCTCAGCCCTCAGTTGCCCCTTGCAATTGGCTGCTCCCCGCACCCCTCATCACATTACTGAGTATGGGGTAGGTTTCATGAAGGGAGACACAGCAGCAGCACTGGCGTTTGGACAGTCTGAAAGGGCAGAGGTGGGGGCTGTGGTCAGGGATCTGGGAGGATAATGAGCTGGTTGAGAGAGTTGGGGAGGACTTCCAGGTATAAAGAGACCTTTAGACTGAGATCTAGAAGTTGAAAAGGTTGTTTGTTGTTGTTTTCATGCCACTGAGTCAATTCCAATTCATAGCACCCCTTAGAATTCCCCTACAGGGTTTCCAGGGCTTTATTTTTTACGGGAGCAGGTCACCAGGTCTCTCTCCTGTGAAGCCACTAGGTGGGTTCAACTCTGGGCAACTTTTCAGTTAGCAGTCGACCACTTAACCACTGAGCCACTAGGGCTCCCTGACAGAGGGTTTTCTAGGTGGGAAAGGGGAAGAAGATTGCTCAAGACAGAGGCAACTTCAGAATGAAGTTCCCATTTTCACTTTGCAGAAGAATCATGTGGGAAACTTGCTAAAAAGCAGGGATTCTGATCTGCTATGTTTAGGGTAAACTATTGCTTCTCTATTTTAACAAAGATTCCCATCAAATCTGACATAGATGGCCTAAGGACCTCCCTTCCAAAAGCATATAGTCTGATACCTGATATCTGAGTCTGATAGTTTTCAAATTATGCTCTTTGGCCTGCAGAGTAGAGTGGTGAGGGGAGAGAGAGGGTTCTGAGACCTCTTCCACCACAGAGAAATTCTGCTTTTACGTCATTTAGCTATTCTGCAGAAGATTTACTTGGTTATTTTTTGTTTGGTTGTTTCCCCAGCAAAATGTAAATTATTTGTCTTTTTGTTCACTACTGTAATCCTAGCACTTAAAATAAAGACTGAATCATATTTTAAAAAAAAAAGCGTGTAGGGGTGAGAGGAGATGTCTAACTCTCTCCCTTCCGCCACTTCAGCTGGAGTCTGCACAGAGGATGGTCAAGGCCTAGTCTTTCTCTTCTTCCTCCCAGCTCCTTCACAAGGAAAACATCTAGCACCTTAGACTCCTGAATTCAGTCATAGCCCAAAGATGGGACGCCAGCTGCTTTTAAAAGAAACAACACAAGCATTCTTTTATAAGACCTTTTCCATTTCCAGGAAAAAAAAAAAAAAAGGAGTATTATACTGGACAACAGCTGCTTCAAGTTAATAAAATCTGAATTATCTTTGCTTGGAACCTGATCACTAGTTTTCAGTTAGGAAGTTGGATTTCTGGGACTATTTCCCATCTTCTGAATAGAATTCTTAGTTCTTATGACGGTTATAAAATTCAGTGTGTGGTTATTCTTTATTCCTAATTTAGGCTAATAATGTTGTTGTTGTTATGTGCCATCAAGTCGGACCCGACTCATAGTGACCCCTCCTTGGGTTTCCGAGGCAGTATCATTACGGAAGTAGATTGCCCCATCTTCCTTCCAAGGAGTGGCTGGTGGGTTTGAACCCCAGCCTTCTGGTTAGCAATCAAGAGCCTTAGCCACTACGCTACCAGAGCTCCGTAGACTAATAATGATAAACTTTAAATCTAAGGCCTCATATTACAAATTACATAATGAAACTTTTTGTTATTATTATGTACCGTCCAGTCAGACCCAACTCATAGCGACCCCTCTTTGGGTTTCCGAGGCTGGATCACTACGGAAGTAGATTGCCCAACTTCCTTCTGAGGAGTGGCTGGTGGGTTTGAACTGCCAGCCTTCTGGTTAGCAGTCAAGTAAGTGCCTTAGGCACTATGCTACCAGAGCTCCCTGTAATAAAACTAATGGTTGTAAATAACATAAAAGTAATTACAAATCTGGAATGTATCTCAGCATTTTTAACCAATTAATCTCATTGGCTATTTTTTCCCATTTAATTTTCCAATGGCATATCTTATATCTAATGATTAACATTCTATTTCTGAAGACTAAAGATATGGGGGAAAGATGTTGTTATAGATGGTTTTAAAGGTATACAATTCAAAACCATTGTCTCAGATCATTTAATTAATTCTGTAATCAGTCAATTCTAGAACATTAAATACCATTTAGTTCAATGTGTGTCTTACAGACAAGAAGTTAAAAATAAGAAAACTTCCAAACTAAGCTAAATGGCACGGCCTCAATATTTTTTCTAAGCATAAAAATAAAAGACCAGAAGAAACATGACCAGAATACTAACAGTGATTAAGTCTAAGTGGTAGGGTTTCACTTTGTCACATATTTTTCTATATGCTTCCTAAAATGAAAATGCATTGTTTTAATAATTTAAAGAATAAATAAATTAAAAAAAAAGTTAACAACTTTAATGTCTGTTTTTTCTTTAGAATCAAAAAACTCCAATATAGAAATAGTTTTTTCAAAAACAGTTCTCTGTAATGTTGTTAGTTGCCATCAAGTTGGCCTGGCTGACTCCAGGAACAATGGAATGCAATGTTGCCAGGTCCTGTACCATCTGCACATGTGTTGGTATATTTGAGTCCAGTGCGTGGCTACTGTGTCATTCCATCTCATTAAGGACCCTCCCTTATTTTTGCTGACCCTCTGTTTTACAAGCAATATGCCTTTTTCTGATGATGAGCCTTTCCTGATGACATATCCAAAGTGCATCAAAATCTTGCCATCTTCACTTGTAAGGAAAATTATGGTTGTAATTCTTGTAAGACTGTCAGCATATTACACTGTGGTGGCTTGCATGTTGCTGAAACTGGAAGTTATACCGCCAGTATTTCCAACACCAGTAGGTCACCCATGATGCACAAGTTTCAAAAGAACTTCTAGGCTAAGACTAGGAAGAAAGGCCTGACAATCTACGTCCAAAATTACCCAGCAAAAACCCTATAGATCACAAAAGAATACTTCTTGATGCCTAAAAAAAATGAAACCAAACTCACTGTCGTCAATTCAATTAAACTCATAGCGACCCCTCCTTGGGTTTCTGAGGCACTATCTCTACGGGAGGTAGATTGCTCAATCTTCCTTCCAAGGAGTGGCTGGTGGATTTGAACCGCCAGCCTTCTGGTTAGCAGTCAAATGCCTTAGGCACTATGCCACCAGACCCTTTATAAATGCAAATGGCAGAAAGGAGGCAGGCTAAAAACTTCAATCATCTTAATATGCTATGCATGCCTTACAATAACTTCTAAGTCCTAAACTTTTCTAAGCACATGAGCTAGTCATTTACCCTCACAACCCTAAAGAAGTCCAGAAATTATTTACAACCTACCAAGATGATCACAAATGCATTCAAGGATAAGCGACCACTCTGCTTGGCAAGCTGCCAGATATACCAGATTTACCCAATACCTGTTTATGGCGTTGACTGTGTGAAGATCAGTGCTAAGAGTGCAAGAGAAATGCTGAAGTAGTGTTGAGACAAAGTCCCTATCCCTCCAGAAGCAATCAAAATACCCAGGCAGCCACCATGAGCCCAAATCAGCCATTCACTGACTAATGTCTTTCGGTGGGCTTGGAACGAATATAATATGCCTGGGTCTAACAATGTCCTTCCCGACCTAAAGGTTTAATCCTTCCTAAAGGAAGAAGTACTCAAAGCTGTTACATCTATATATATCTGTATCTATCTATCTACGTATAAAATACAGTATCAGCCCAGCAATATGTTGAACTTTGTTTCCTCTTGTTTCTAAGACTATTTTTTGGGGAAGGAGGCAGGGTGGGGACAGATACGAATCCCTAATGATAATAGTGTTAAAAAAAAGATTAGGTTATGACAATGAATGAGGCCCTAATCTGGCAACTGTGGACACAAGAATCTATACAAAAAAACCCTCCTCAACTTGTCTAAGGTGACTGCTCAGTTTATGAAGCTCTCCATTTGGTGCTAAGGGTCTTAAACACCTCTGTCCCACTCCTGTTAAACTGTCTTTTGTGCAGGGGTTGCAGGCCTGAGACTTGAAGCCTTTTTATCCCACTCCTGTTAAACTATCTTGTGTGCAGGGGTTGCAGGCCTGAGACTTGAAGCCTTTAGCTTTACACTCCAGGTGGAATCCACTGGAAGACAGTTTTCAGTGCACATTATAGCTGCCTCCTAGTCACTGCCTGTGATACTTGGGTGGTTTCCATCCATGTGAAGAACAGATTATTTTCCTTTTAAAAGAAATGTACATTTAAAAAGCATGAACTTAAATAAAAATATTAAACAAGTAACAAAACAGATAAAGATGTGATGATGGTATTTGAATAGTGGGAGCTTGGCCAAGAGTGGGATAGAGTTTCAATGTATATGCAATTAAAAAAAAAAAAAAACACTAAACAACTAGAAAATTCCTCATCCCAGTAGTACCTTAGTTCTTCCTTAAAATTTATACTCATGGAGGACACACAGACAATTCCTTTACAAATCATCTATAATATTTTCTAACAAGGGCAGAAGGAGCAGCTTTCCCCTGTGCACTGTCCCTAACATGAGCAGAGGTAATACTGAAACTCCTGTCTCTGCAGAGGACAGTTCCCCCAAATTCTTTAACAGATAGTACCTTTCCTCAAGGTAAACACCAATCTGCAGCCACCCCCAATCTGTCAATGAAGGCTGAGGTGTTGCTATGATGCTGAACAAGCTCCAGCGGAGCTTCCAGACTGTGAGAGACTAGGAAGAAATGCCTGGTGATCTACTCCTGAAAATCGGCCAACAAAACCTTATGGTTCACAACAGTGTGATCTGCAACCACTTCTAGAGTTGCTGCAGGATGGGTGTTCTGGTGCCGCTTTGACAAGAATATACCGCAAATGGGATGGCTTCAACAAATAGGAGTTTATTCTCTTACAATTTGGAAGCTTTAAGTCCAAGTTCAAAGTGCCAGGCTCCAGGGGCTGGGTGAAAGCCCCTCAACCTTGGGGTCCAGCTCTGCCTCCTGCTTCCAGCCCACTGCAGCTAGAGGCATTTCTTCACTCAGACAGCTGCTGAGGCTGAGAAGCCCAAGGTTGACAAGTAAAAAGGCACAGTCCCGGTGTTACCAAACCACACAGCAGGCCATTAACTTAAGTCCATTCTAAGTCTCAAGGTCGGAAGAGCATAGCAGGCTGCTGAAAAACGACACAGCTACATGCAGGGTCCAAGTGTGCCATAAGCTAGAGACTATCCCCAAGGCTTCTCCTTATATACAGGAAGCAGACCACATCCCAAAGGCAGCTACTCAACTGCTTGTGGTAGACTGATTGCCAGTCTCATCATGGGGAATAACTACCACCAGTTGTCTGGCCACTCAACCAGGCCCAGCCAAGTTGACACACAAACATCACCACCACAATGGGGCAGGGTTTCTTTCCATTGTGCATGAGGTTGTGATGAGTTGGAATGAACTTGAAGGCAGCCAACGACAATTCCATAAATCTTAAAGTCATTTTCCTCCAAACTTTAAAACATTTCCCTCAGAACTTCAAGAAAAGAAAAACATTTTGTGGAGCTCCTTTTACATGTTGTGCTAGGCAATTACACATCTCCTCCCCATTTGACTGTCACAAGAATCCCACCACTTAGCATTACTGACATCCCCATTTAAAAAAAAAAAAAAGAGAGAGAGAAGAATGAATGAATGAATGAACCCAGAACACAGAGGCTAAGAAAATGGAGTAGTTAGGAAAAGGGGCAGGTTCCTCATTTAACATAGAGACCGAGACAAGGGTGTGTCTGGAACACAATCTATGGGGCCCAATTTTCATACATAAGTTGAGAAATAGGACATTCCACAGGAAAACCTGCATCATGCTATACACACTAGAAGAATAGGGACATCATTTTAACATATCTGCTCAATGACATGCCAGACACGTTTTGGTACATAATAGGAAATAGTCTATTTACTCATTCAAGGAGCTCTGGTAGCATAGTGCCTAAGGCTCTTGACTGCTAACGAGAAGGCTGGCGGTTCAAACCCACCAGCCACTCCTAGGAAGGAAGGTTGGGCAATCCTACTTCCGTAGTGGTACTGCCTCGGAAACCCAAGCAGGGGTCGCTATGAGTCGGGGCTGCCTCAACGGCAAATAACAACAACAACACAACAACACTCATTCAAATGAGTTTAAATGTACTCTCAATTGTATCTGCCCCTTTTCTCATAATCTTGGGATGGAAATGGCTTTTGGCAGATGGATCTCTTCACATAAGCATCAGATTAATTTTATAGAGATGGAGGCTTTAGAACAGGGCTATTTCTGCATGAGCACAGTTCTTCCAGTAAACAACTCATGCATGATCCGGACAACTGCATTATTAAGATTAGGTGTCCTTAATACAGAAAGCCCCCTGGCTCCCAGAGATCTTCCACAAGAAACACTGCTTATGTGCATGGAGTAGGTTAGGCATATATGTACACCCCACCTACCTGTAGACTTAAATGATGTCTGTCACAGAGAAACAGGGAGAGACAGAGGCAGGAGGAAGAGCAGGGAAAGAGAATATGCAACTGTATAAACTGCTCTTCAGTAGTTCTGGTGGCACAGTGGTTAAAGCATTCTGCTGCCAACCACATGGTCGGCAATTCAAAGCCACCAGCCACTCCATGGGAGAAAGATGGGGCAGTCTGTTTCCAAAAAGATTACAAAGACTTGGAAACACTACAGTAGTTCTACTCTGTCTTAACAGGGTTCCTATGAGTCGGAATTGACTTGATGACAGTGAGTTTGGGTTTTAAACTGCTCTTTCGGGCAAACCATTTGGAAAAAAAAAAAAAACCTGTCTATTAGCATAAAACAACCTAAGGAAGGGATCCATCCGGATAACTGTATGCAAGACTTAGTTACCTGCAGTTTCTGACCTACTGAACAAAATAGGTATTTTGTCTGTCAGATTTGAGTGATTTAAAATCCTAGATCAGGATTAAGCTAATCGTTTAGTTTTCACATTTACCAAACTCTGTTTGTGGCACTCCTTTTAAAAGAAGTGGTAAACATCCTGGAAGCTTCCACCCTCCATTAGGTCTCAGCACCTCTTAAATTAACCTCCAGCATCTTTTCACTTCCTTGTAATTGCTGTGACCAGAACAAGTTACATTTTTCTCCAGTGGCTACAGTGGAATGAGCACTGGTACCCTGATTACTTAGCATTCCAAGAAGGGAAAAGGTTGCTGGACAAACCAGTCAAACTCAGGGGCAGAGGTCATGGGTTTCCAGGACAATGGACCATGTTTCCATTCACTAATGGAAATTTCTCAAGTGTATCCTAAACATTTGGGTATCTGAGTTTGAAAGCTGTATTTCTCCAAAGTTGACATTTCTAGTCAGTTCACTTGCCAGAATACTGATATTATCTGAGAAACTGAGCCCAACTACTGTTGAAAAACCACGTGTTTCACACGATAAACACAGAAAAGGAATCTGTGGTCAATCTTTGCATATAGATGCTGCTTTCTTGTCTATCATTTTCTGAAGTACATGTTTGTGAAATTTCCATCTGAGCTTACTGAGGTTGTTCTGTCTCCATTCCCAGGGAAGAAAACTTTTTAAAAATGTTCAGTTTCCTCATTTCTTTGAGTGGCTTTAAACAACAAACCACAACTTCATACAATTAATATCACAGAGTAACTCTGATAGCACAGTGCCTAAGGCACTTGACTGCTAACCAGAAAGCTGGTGGTTCAAACCCACGAGCACTCCTCGGAAGGAAGATGGGGCAATCTACTTCCATAGTGATACTGCTTCGGAAACCCAAGAAGGGTCCGACTCAACGGCACATAATGATAACAACAACAACCCAAAGTATCTTTTATACTAGGAAAATATTTTTCATTTGCAATCCATATAGCTTAGTGTTTAAGTAAGATGCCACTGCTAACATCTACTAGGATATTTGTAAATTGTGTTAAGGGGGAAAAGAATATCATCTTCTGGTCCAAGTCAAGTTCTAATCTCTAAAGCAGCATCAAAAGGCCAGGTGTTCAAGACTCTCACATGAAGGAAAGGACAGTTTCATATTCCTTCCCTCCTCCGTATACTGCAATTGTTGTTGTTGTTGTTTGCCGTCGAGTCGGCCCCGACTCATAGCGACCCCTCCTTGGGTTTCCGAGGCAGTATCACTACGGAAGTAGGATTGCCCAACCTTCCTTCCGAGGAGTGGCTGGTGGGTTTGAACCGCCAGCCGTCTGGTTAGCAGGCAAGTGTCTTAGCCACTATGCTACCAGAGCTCCCTGCAATAGTAGGAGCTAAATGGAGAGTCCTTGGGTGGAAAAAGTGGTTAACATATTAGGTTGGAAGTTCAAGTCCATTCAGCAGCACCTCGGAGACAAGCCTGGTGATCGACTTCTGAAAAATCAGGCCACTGAAAACCCCATGGAGCACAGATGTACTCATGGTTCATGAGGTCATGATGATTTCATAATTGGCTGGATGGCAATAAGTATACAGTACAGGAGCTAAGTATGCCTAATAAATAAATATCAAACCCATAAAGTCAGGAGAAATTCACTGTAAGAATCAGGGTCATATAACTAATAAAAGAAATCTAATAGGTATACGTAACATCTGAAAACACTGACGAGTCTGTGTGTGTGTGTGTCAGAGAGAGAGAAGGGGAGGAGAGAGAGAAGGAGACAGACAGTATGTGTGCATGTGTGTAGGACATCTTGTTATAAGATGGGCATAAGATGTGTTTCCTATAAAACGCTGACTTGAGAAATCCTTGACATGAGGAAGTTGTTTCATTAGACTGTAATTAGACCTAGTTTCTCAAGTCCCTTTGGAAAAAACTAACAAACAAAAAGCCTCCATTCCCTGTAAACTACAAACAGAATAGGTCATTCCTCAGACTTCATTTTGTTTTTTGGAGAACCTATTTTCACATCCTCCTACCTCACAGACCTATGTTTACAAAGGTCAGCCTCATTCTTTGTGAGCCATTTACTTTCTCTGGACTTCAATTTCTGAAATTTACATGATTCGGGGCATGCCAGATGCCTGCAGGTATCTTTTTCCAAATCAGAGCTTCACAAGGCAGCACAGTGGTATGGCTTTTTGCACATTATTATTATTATTATTTTAATTTGAAAAGAGGGGAAGAGAATTCTTTACCAAAAAAAGCTCCAAGATAATTTTTTCAGCTATTTCCCACCTTAAAAATGAAGTCTCTCTCTTTAGGTGGTACTGTCAACATAACAGCATTTATAAGTTAATTTAACCCTTTTGGCAATAAATGAAAATATGTTTTCCAGACATCCTCCTGGTGGTACTTAATTGACTATGGACGATAGTTTGCTGACTGGTTTTCTTTCAAAACAAGCAAGCTTAGATGAGCCGGAAAAATCAAGAGCAGTGTTTAGGAAAAAGCTAAGCAGACATGCAGAAAGAACATACCTCTTATAATCACATTTACAGACTTAAACCTCGTTATTTAAAACAATTTTGAAAGTTGCTTGTTTTCTGCATCTGACAGTGTTGACAACATGGAGCCTGGAGTCTGACCTCTATGGCTACCATTTTATGTGATTTCATTTCTAAGCTAAGGAGGACTTGCCTATTGTGAGCCTCTGCAAATTTCCTGTAACAAATAATAGGTTTGTCAAACGCCTCAAGTTTTCACCAGTTTACAGCAGAGTTGTCTAGTTCAGACAGAGACAGAAAAGGTTCACCAATCCCTGTTCTTAGCACTTACTGAAATCTTACAGCATGGTACCCTATTAGCTATTATCATTATTATCCCAATTTTTTTTAAAAAAGGAAACAACTAAGGCCCAGAGAAGGAAAGTACTCCACCAAAAGTGAAACAGTAAGCATTGGCAGAGCTAGGACGTCAGGCTCCAGCCCCTGCTGGTGACCACGAAGTAACCTCCTGGTTTTGGGTATGACTGCCACTGTGATCATCAACATGCACTATCTTGAACACACACATTCTTCCCGAGGCTGCTCTGGAGGGTCTGCCACTCCAGTCTCTGGGGATCTATCTTCCTCTTAGCCAATTGTCTCTGCCTTCCAGAGCCAAATCTCTATAACCTGTAACCAAATATCCCAGTCTGGGGCCTGACAAATGCAGACAAACCACTTACAATTGTGGGCTTTGAGCTGTCATTTAACTTCTCTAAATGTGTTTTCCCACCTGAGGAAATAAAATAGTAACTACAACATCTGTAAACAAAGGCCAGGGCTAATTGTTATTTGGAATAAAAATTCAAACTCATGGTCTGGGTTCCCAAAGTTTTCAAAATTCCTCAGGGGTTTAAAGCAAAACTGATGACTAACAGATTTTATCAATTTTACTCAAGTAGAACCAGCACTGAAATTACTTCTAACTCAAAGTCCACTGGAGGGGGGGGAAAAAAAAAAAAAGTCTTATTTATTCACTAGTCATTATTTACAGAACTTTAAAATTTTAAAATATAAACTGGTTTGTTTTTAAATTGTGGTTTAAGTGACCAGATTTATATTTGGAAATAAGAATCTATAACAATTCTTGTACCTCAAAAGATTTTACTCCAGTCTGTTTTCTGCTTTTGAATTTAAACACTCAATCAACAGCTCACCTTCAGAATTGCAGCAACTACCTTCCTTTAATCTGGTGTATCAGACACTGTACTAGGAGAGCAGAGATACAAAGACAGGGAACGCTACCTCTTTAAAAAAAAAAAAAAAAAACCTCACTGCAGTCCAGTCATATCCGACTCATAGCCACCCCTCCTTGGGTTTCTGAGGTGGTATTGCTACGAAAGTAGATCACCCAATCTTTATGGAAGCAGAATGCCTCATCATGCTTCCATGCAGCAGCTGGTGGGTTTGAACCACCAACTTTGTGGTTAACAGCCAAATGCTTATTCTATTAGCAGAAACAGATGAATAAATAAAGTACTAAAAACCTAATTCTAAATTAAAACTTGTAACTAATGTCTCCGAGTCTCCTAAACTATGAGAAAATAGATTTCTGCTCTTTAAAAGCCACCCATTTGTGGTATTTCTGTTATAGCAGCAATAAGAAACTAGACAGGGAACTCAGGCAAGGCCTCTTTGACAGATGACACACAAGCTAAGATCTTAGGGACAACAAGGGGCTGGCCAAGGGAGGACCCATGTGAAACCAGAAGTCAAAAAAAGAGAGAAAGGATTATGGTACCAAAGCCACAGCCGCCTCAGTGCTCTCACCTATAAAATGGTGCACATCATCACTAACTTACCTATCTCCTAGGAGCTGGTAATGATCACTGCAAAGGAAAGCCCTTTTCTTTTTAGATTCAAGGTTAAAAGCTTTAAAAAAAAAAAAAAAAATCAAGTGCCCTTAATATTACTCTTCCCTTGGACAAAATACGGGGAATCAAGTCACTCCAAAAATAAACACTCATTGCTGTCTTATGTTTCATACTACATTTCTGAAGCAGTAAATTAAAACTAATTTTGACTTGAGAAGTCTTATAGCCCTGGAGATTACTCTCCTATAGAATTTTGTTAAATCCATGTCATTCCTATAGTTATCAACACACCACCCAAAACCAACTGCCATCAAGTTAAATCCAACTCATAGTAACCTTAAAGGACACAGTAGAAATGCATCATAGGATTTCTAAGAACACAAAGAAGCAGACTACCTCATCTTTCTCCTGTGGAGCACAAGGTGACTTCGAATCACCAACTTTTTGACTAGCAGCCAAGTGCAACTACTATGCCACCAGAGCTCATTATGATCAACACAATTACACTCCAAATCAACTTTCCAAATAGTTACCCAAGTGAGATAGGCAATGACCTGCTGAGGATCCTAGGGCAGCACTTTGGCTATGACAGCAGCAGGCAGCAAAGGCAGCTTGGAATTTGAGAATCTGCTGACTGAGGAGCAAACCCTGTTTGTGGCATACTCTTTTTATAACTCTAGCTCCAAATATGAGATACCTGCAACACCGTTACATAAAAAGTAAATAATCAACACAGCACTAAAATGAACTGAAATCCTGTGATGAAAACCAGGGAAAAGCATAAAAAACCATTTTGGGGCCAACACAAAAGTATTATACTGATATTGTTTCCCTTTTTATTAGGATAACACAGATTTGAAACTTTTTAAAGAAATTAATACTATAATGAAAGAAAAGCAACTGAAATTAGCCTCTTTTTGAAATTTGAGAGTTGAAATTTCTGTTCTGGCTGATACTTCAGGGTGTACCAGCACCAGCCACCATCGAGTCAACTCCAACTCATGGTGACTCCATAGATGTCAGGGTAGAACTGTGCTCTACAAGGTTTTCAGTAACTTGATTTTTCAGCAGTAGGTTACAGGCTTCTTCCATGGCACCCCTGGGCAGACTTGAAACTCCAACCTTTCAGTTAGCACTTGAGCATGTTAACCATTTGCACCACTCAGGGAATCTCTTGCAGAGTTTAAGTATCATTACTCTCATTTCCAGATTCGTTGTTGTTGCTGTTATGTGCCATTGAGTCAGACCTGACTCATAGCGACCCCTCCTTGGGTTTGTGAAGCAGTATCACTACAGAAGTAGGTTGCCCCACCTTCCTTCTGAGTGGCTGGTTGGTTTGAACTGCCAGCCTTCTGGTTAGCAGTCAAGTGCCTTAGGCACTATGCTACCAGAGCTCCTATTTCCAGATTGGGAAAGGAAAAAAAAAAAAATACTGACCAAGGTTCTAAGAAGTAAATAACCTGCCCAAGGTATGTGCTGCAGTTGAAATTGAAACCAAAGTCATCTGACCCCAAATCATATGCCTCTTTTCTTCAATGCATTGCCTCTCCTGGTTAATTATTTTTGGTTCTCTTTATTCTTTGATTAATCAGAAGTAATGACATTGCTGAAAATCCTGCATAAAAATTTCAGTCCCTAAAGATGAAAAGGAGGACCCTGCAGAAAGTTGTATGACATGAAGATGGAGTTCCTCTCAAATGTCTCAGGTGAACAGGGAGAATAAACAGGTTAATGATCTTTAGGCAGACAGACAGAGGGACTGGTCCTATCTCATACAAGGGTACATTTCTCATGTCATTAATATCACTTTCTTTTAAGCTTGCAGCACGGACAATTTCCACTGCACAAAATGCAGTTTCCCTTTCTGTTTTTCCAAGACCTGGTCTCTCCTCAATGAAGAGGTCACCTCTCTCACACACTGCAACAGACACCCCTGTACTGCACCCCAAGACATGAGGTCCTCAGTGGTCCTAGGACACTTGCCACTGCAGCTAAGTGTTTCCAGGTCTCACCCTGCCATTAGTATGGGATGACTCAAAGCAGCCTGTGTTTAATTTTCTTTTCCTCTTTATTCCTTAGCACAGTGTCTTATATTCAATTGGACACTCTTGGAGGACAGATCAAGGGCTGGACAGGGAGCAGTGATGAGGAAGGACTCTTGACAACAGGGCTCTGAATGATGTGGCAGGACCTATCCACCATGTCACCTTGTTGTCTATTAAACTCTCTGTGCCTTGGTTTCCTCATCTGTAAATAGGGATGAGAATTGTGTTCACTACCTCCTGGCACTATTGTCAGAGTCTGTGGTAGTAGTTAAAGTTGTTGTCAACTTGGCTCTGCCTGGTTGAGTGGCTGGGCAGTTATTACCCATGATGAGACTGGCAATCAATCTACCACAAGCAGCTGAGTAGCTGCTTTAGGGATGTGGTCTGCTTCCCGTATACAAGGAGAAGCTTTGAGAAAGGTCTGTAGCCTTTTTGCACGCTTGAACCCCTCATGTAACCATGTCATTGGTTAACAGCCTGCCTTGCCCTGCCGATCTTGGGAATTAATCTGGATTTGAATTAGTGGCCTGCCATGTTGATTGGTAATGTTGAGATTGTGCCTTTTTACTTGGCAACCGTGGGCTTGGCAGCCTCAGCAGCCAGCAGCTGTCTGAATAAAGAAAAGCCTCAGCTTCAGTGGGCCGGGAGCAGGAGGCAAAGCTGAAGCCCAAGGTTGAGGGGCTTTCACCTAGCCCCTAGAGCCTGGCACTTTGAACTCATACTTAATGCCTCCAAAATTTTAAGAGAATAAACTCCCATTTGTGGTATACTCCTGTCAGAGCAGCACTAGGTAACCAAAACAGAGTCAAAGGCAGGAGGCAGGGCAGGATTAGAAACTGGCACTGAAACATAGCTGAGAAAGCATTAGCCATTATTTTGTCCTTCTGTCATTTTCTGCTCTTTCCTGTCTGCCTAATTTTTCTTGCCATAAAAACCAATTCAGAGTCTTCCACTTTGTTAACATTCAGAGTCTCTTCTTCCAGACATTCTGCTAAAAGAGCATACTTTTGCTTATTGCCTAGCCTTACCCTACAAGGATGTAAGCAACATGAGGGGAGAACCCTTGTTCCTTCTCTGCTATGGACTCTGCACCAAGAACAGGATCTGGCATGCAGAAGTTCTCAATTATTTCTTGAATGATGAAGAAATGAGCAAGTGAATCAATGACTAAACAAACGAGTGCTAACTGAACAATTTATAGAGCTATGGTATAGAAAGACTATGAATGTTAACAAAATGTAAGACTATGTTGTTGTTGTTAGGTGCTGTCGAGTTGTTTCTGACTCATAACGACCCCATGCACAGCAGAACGAAACACTGCCCGATCCCGCGCCAGCCCCACAATCCCTGCTAT
>NW_006921767.1:3912580-3971388 GCF_000298275.1 Orycteropus afer afer | reverse complement strand
GGCCTCTTCCTTCTTCCTAGTCTTTCTCAGTCTATAAGTGGGGCTGATACCTGTGCACCATGTGCATCCCTCTGGGTTTGAAATACCAGTGGCTCAACCTCAAAACTCACATCAACACATCACCATGGTAGGACAAAACCGACAGACAAGTTTGCCTCCCTGTTGTAAACCTCTCGTACCACCCTTACCTGGGTCCCTGCAGCTGACTCCTCCTCTGTCCAGATTCCTGGGCTTTTTAATACCCTCTCTCCTGCTTTCCTGCCCTGTTGCTTTGAGTGTGCCTGAGTTCCCTCTCCTCACCTGGATCCCTGTGGCTGACTGTGAGACTGTATGAATTGATTTTTATGGCAATAATTACAGGCATATTTCCCTTTCTGTGAAAGTCACAAGGCAAAGGGGCTGCACATGAATAAAATTCTTAAAAATGAACTGACTCCTGATTTCATGCTACTTGGCACAGAAATCCTCACACCTGTACCTTACAGATCCCCAGACTCTGTTACATAATTAATGTTGCATTAACCCACATGCTCACTTACTGATGGAACTATTCTTTAACAAAGCCCTCTATAAAAGAAAGAATCCTTCGTTAGAAAAACTCTATTGCTCCAGCTGACCAGATGCTCAGATTTAGCTTTTCTCATTCCAGTTTCCTCAAAGTGACTCAAGGGGCAGCCTTCTGATTCTTGGGCTAGCCGTCGATTGATCCAGGAGCAGTAGAGCACTCAGATCTAGAAGGAGGCATCAATGGGGGCTGGCAGAGTCTCCATCCATATGGCAATGGTATCAGGAATTTTCACCAGTGCAGAGAATTGAGAAAGAAGAGGAGAGGTGCAATGCAGTCAATTATTTAATATGGGCTTTCATGCCATGGTCTTTGTAACTCCCACCAAATGACTGGGTAGGACTATGCACATGTGAGGTGTTTGTGGCCCATCAAGAAGAACATAGACAGCTTGCTAATAATGTAAATAAAGTTCATGGCACTCTTGTGGGGGTGGGATCATGCAAATAAAGGTGTATGAAACCCTACTATAGGGATTGGTCAGTTTTGCCATTCCACTAGGGTGAAAATGAGCCATCCCAGAGGCAGTAAGGCAGGGGATCTCACTACCATCAAGAAAGAAGAGCCAGGAGTGGAGCATGTTCGTTGGAACCGAGATCCCTGTGCTGAACCTCCTCTATCCAGGAGACAGGGACCTATGACACCTGAGATGACAAGAGACAAGAAGTGGCAGCAGAACCAAGAGACTGGCACAAGAAAAAGCAGTGGGCTTCTAGACCCACTGGGCGAGAATGTTGAGTGCCTTTAGGCAGGAGGTTTACAGGCAGAGTGGGGTACCTCTGGGCATTTATCAGCAGAATTAAAAGAGCTTTGTAACACTTGCTTGAACAGGGAAAAGGCCAAGGGGCTACTTGTCTGAGGGCCAGAGAGAGGCATGCCCACCTCACAGCTAAGAGGAGGTTGTCCTGATTGCAGACTAAATTCTAAATTGTTCCTGATCCTGAACTGTAACCTATTACACTTCCCTAATAAACCCCGTAATCTTGAGTGTTGTCTGTAAATTCTGTGTGGCCACTGTAAGGAAGTATTAAACCCAGCAGAGAAGTAGAGTATCGTGGGAGGGACAGCTGGAGTCAGTACTGGTAAAAAGGTTGGAGGGTACAGCATGTCTGAACTTCAGCCTTGGGCTGTTGATGCAGATCGTGATCCCCCCCCCCCCTTTTGAAGTTAGAGGAAGTCAGATGCCACCTCATGCCATTTTTACAAGGGTGCCTAGGGAAGAAGATACCAGGCTCCACCACCTTTCCCTAAACTCATACCTTCCAAGATGCTCCTGAAAGGACTCTTAAGGAACCTGCTTTTTTCGTTCCCTTAACCAGTACTATCATCATCAAATCCTAAAATGAAACATTATACTTGGTCCCAATATACAGACTAAGTTTTAAAAAATTCATTTTTATAAAAGTGAACCTTAACTATTGTCTTCTTCATATTGTTGTGTGCTGTCAAATCAATTTAAACTCATAGTGATCCAACATGACAGAGTAGAACTGTCCCATAGGGTTTTCAATGCTGCAGTCATTATGGGAGTAGGCTGCTATGTCTTTTCTCCCACAGAGCAGCTGGTGGGTTCAAACTTCTGACCTTAATATTAGCAGCCAACCTGTTAACCACTGTGCCCACTAGGGCACCTTGGTCTTCCTCATACCCAAAAACAAAAACAAAACCAAACCCACTGCCATAGAGTCCATTCTGACTCACAGTGACCCCCACTGGGTTTCCGAGGCAGTAAATCTTTATGGAAGTAGATTTCCCCATCTTCCTTCCACAGACTGGCTGCTGATTTTGAACCTCTAGCCTTCTGGTGAGGAGTCAGATGCCTTAGGCACTGAGCCACCAGAGCTCCTTATAGTGAAATTAAAATATTTCATTAAACAACATACACAAAATCTCAGTCCTAATGCAAACTTTCAATACCGTATCTTCTATAAACTAAGACTCTAGAGTGTTTTTCTCTTTTTCCTACTCTTGAAAAGCCTTTGTATCCCTTTCTTCCCAATATCCAGCAGTGGGAAAAGTGATTTATCACCTGCTACGGTGCAGTGCTGCTACTCTGTATTCCCACCATAAATCGTGACTTTGTGACAAAATCCTTATCTTAAAACACAGATAGCATCAGCCATTACTGCTTTTTATGTCCATGTCCCCATACTGAAGAACGACTCTGTTTTTGTTATAAATCCTTAAACATATTAGTATAAGACACATTCATAGCAAACTTCTTCAGTGAGGGACAATCCAGCTGCAGCGGCTTTCTCACTTCTAAGCAAGGGCAAAATCCTTAAGTAAACACGTTCTGCAGGGGCGATGCTGAAATACATTTTTCAAAGACCAATGCCATTTGGTTGAAGTCAGCTCTGGAGGGCTGCATACCTTTTCAATCAAAGCCCCAGCTGCCAGGGAGAGAGAGGCCTGCCTGGGGAGAACCACCCTGAAACCTCCGCCTTTATCTCCACAGAGCAGGCGACCATCACTTGCTCATCAAGGACTCTGCTCTACAAAGACTTAGTTTAGAAACAGGCTGCTCAGAACCCAAAGAGCTGTTTCACAGAGAAAACAGCACCACGGAAGTTGATATGGCTACAAATGTGTTCTGAGTTCTGTCTTTAAAAAGACAGGAGTGTACTTTACTTCAGCTTTTAGAGTCCGGCAATCTTCAGGCTGGGAGCTCTGGTGGTGTAGTACCTAAGGCTAAGACTGCTAACCAGAAGGCTTATGGTTCAAACTCACCAGCCACTCCTTGGAAGGAAGACTGGGCAATCTACTTCTGTAGAGATACTGCCTCAGAAACCCAAGGAGAGGTCACTATGAGTCGAAATCAACTTGATGACAGTGAGTTTGGTTTGGTTTTTAATCTTCAGGCTGGGACAGGACAGGGCAGGGTATAGTAGATAGGTTTAGGCTTAGGAAACAGACAACATGAGAGTTTCCAGAAAATAAATCAGGTTTTATGTCAACAAAATTTGGCTTATAAGAAACATTCTTAAGAATCATTTCATTGAGCTTCTTCTTTCTATAGACCAGTATTCTGGAGTGAAGAGCTGGAACTCAGGATTCCAAAGTCTTTCTCTTCTCAAACTCATTAATAATAATAAAACATCAAATAGAGAGGCTCACAGTTGTATACTTTCTATGTTTTCATTCATTTGATGTGTGGCCACATTTATTACTTTCCTCTATGTCAAAGACAGAAGATTTTTAATAAGCTCTTCCGAAGTACCAACATTCATGTGGTCTAGTTACTAGTTGTTAACTCAGCTGTGTAGAAATCCAATGCAATGTTCTATTCCAACAGACTTGGTGTGACTTAACAAAAAGAAAAAAACTTTTAATTCACATCACAATACTTAAAAATATCATCATTAGCTTCCATCTTCTCCTTGGAGCTCGCTCCTCTTCCAGAAGTTCTCTCATTTGCCCTCAAGACCTGCATATGGATGGCAAGGAACCAAGCTATCTGAGGAGCTCTGTGAGAACAACCCCCATAAATCATGGTGTACATTCCGACTGTCTTTGTGCATATAATTCAACCAGAGCTGGCTATGTCCTGGTTCCAGGCACACCTAAGTCTGCAAGCAATGAGAGAGCAATACCAAAAAGGAGGATTATCCAATGACAGCCAACCAACCAGGTCTTGACAGAAATCATCACACCAACCCAAGAAGATGTGTGCAAAGACAGAGAAGCTGTAGTTTACAAGAGCCCCACTTCAACTATTCAATTAAAAAAAAATGCAGATTCCTCCCTGCATTTGAGGAAAATACTTTCATCTTGGAGCACTGGTTGCACAGGGGTTAAAGTGCTTGGTTACTAATGAAAGGTCAGCTGTTGGAACCCACCAGCTGCTCTGTGGGAGAAAGATGAGGCAGTCTATTCTGTAAAGATTTACAGCCTTGGAAACCCTGTGGGGCAGTTCTACTCTGTCCTACAGTGTCACTATGAGTTGGAATCGACTGAACAGCAACAGTTTTAGTTTGGGTTGGCGGCATGTTTCAGGAGTCCCTGGGTGGAACAAATGGTTAATATGCTCAAGTGCTAATCAAAGGCCTAAAGGTTCAAGTCTCCCAGAGGTTCCAATGAAGAAAGGATTTTTTCCTCCTAAAAAAGTCAACCACTGAACACCCTATGGAGCATAGTTCTGTTCTAACACACGCTGGGTTGCCATGCATCAGAGTCGGCTCAACAACAACTGGCTATGCATGTTATCACTTGGGTTCCAATGGTTTAACAGGAAACTTGAAAAAAATTGTGGAGTTTTAAAAAAATAGTTCCTGGGGTTTTCAGGCTGCAAACATCAGATAAACTGAGAAAGTGTCACACAACTCTTTAGCATAAAGGAAGTTTTCAGTTCTATGTTTCCCACTGTGCCTACCGCTTATCTCGAGTATATAGCAAGATACAGAGTTTAGTTGAGAGCTGGCTAGAAAGCAGTGGTGGCTTGTACAAATGCTGTTCAGTCTTACCTGACCAAGGGCCTCTCTGAGGGTCTGAGGTGACCTTCCCTGGAAGTACAGGACCCCACCCAGAGGAGATTGCCAGCATGATTTCCAGGGGCTTTCAGTTGCCATGGAAAGGCAGCGCATGCACCTGGCACCTAGGAATTGTTTACGTTTATTACCAGGTACAGGGAGCAGGGAGCTCTGGTGGCATAGTGCCTAAGGCACTTGACTGCTAACCAAAAGGCTGGAGGTTCAAACCCACCAGTCACTTCTCAGAAGGAAGATTGGGAAATCTACTTTCGTAGTGATACGGCCTCAGAAACCCAAGGAGGGGTCTCTATGAGTTGGATCCGACTTGACAGCAATGAGTTTGAGTGAGGACGGGGCAATCTAGAATGTGTGGGAGGATAAGGAAGGAAAGTGAGGAGGAAACTGGCTTCTAATTAGGTTGAAATACAGTCCCTAAGGCAGAGCTGTATTGCAGAAACAGAACTTTCTAGTAGAGACGAGCAAACTATGGTCTCTGGGCCAAATCTGGTTTACTGCCCCTTTGTTTTATTTCAAATAAAGTTTTATTGGAACACAGCCGTGTGTGTCTATTTTCATACTGCTTATGGCTGCTTTCATGCTACAAACAGCAGAGCTGAATAGTTCCAACAGAGATTGTATGGCTCCAAAACTGAAAAGATTAACTATCTGGCCTTTTTTCAGGAAAAGTTTGCCAACCTTTGCTCTACAAGAACACCTCAGGGGTAAGAGGTAAGCATCACAGACCATTTTCACTCCCCCAAATCCACACAAACCCTCCAAAAATACCCTATAAGGCTTTAAAAACAGCTAAAAGGAAGAACAGACCCATCCACATGCATTCCCTACCACACTCAGCTCTAAACATTATTAAAAAAAAAAAAAAAAAAAATCACAGCAAATATAAAAAGCTGCCCCCACCCCACTCAAGATAAGCTGTTTACTCTGCCTTCCCACAAATATAAAACTTCTGGCTGCCAGGAAGGGTTGAGAGCTAGATTCTTAGTACATTCTGTGAATTTGAGTGGTTAGCAGGAAGCAACTCCAAAAAAAAAAACTCCAAACTCACTGCCATCGAGGCGATTCCAACTCATAGCAACCCCCGTTGGGTTTCCGAAGCAATAAAAATTTACGTAAGTAGACTGCCCAGTATTCCTTCGTAGAGAGGCTAGTGGGTTTAAACTACCAATATTCTGGTTAGCAGTCAAGATACCCGAGGCACTGTGCCATGAGAGCTCCTTAGCAGGAAGCAAGAAGGGCTGAAATTAAAAAGACTAACCCCTCCTGTACTGTAGAGAAGTAACAGTTGTCAGGATCAATGAGCTGGCTCTAGCTCTGTCCCATATTTGACACTCAGCTTTCTGTAAAGGAAAAAAAACGTAGAATATAAGTTAGCTTCCAGGGCTAAGGGCTGCCTTCTAAGTGCATTCTAACCCCTTCTCTCTGAGCCTCTTGACTGCTAATCTCCTCACCATCAGGAAAACTATGCACCACAACAAACTTGCCTTCTTGACTAAAGCTATATAAAGCTTCTAAAACCAAATTCAGTGCTTGACCATGCTAATTGGGCAGAGTGAGCCTGCAGAGCTGAGAAAGCCTTCTTAGCCACTCCACAACAAGTCTTTAAAAACAGAAATGAGGTCAATGAGTTCAAACAACCACATTTATTATGAGAGAATGGCCCCAAGACAGAAACCAATATTGACTCAACTGAAAAGGCATGAAGGTGATTTTTAAGACCAACTCATTTTCCCCTCATTTAGCTTCTTTCTATCTCTAGCAGTTCAGTCAGTGTGCTAAACAATCCCTTCATTTACAACACGGTTCCTATTGGGACATGCTGTCAAATATAACTGAGTTTTATACCTCTCAGTTCACCAAAGGGCTGTGATAAGGTGTCACTCCTTTGAAGTGCGATACAAGAGAGCAAAGCGATGTTGGAGGGGGTAGTTAGTTAATAAGTTAATTCAGCAGAAAATCTCCAAGCTCTGAAGGATTTCCCTTTTATCACAAAAACTAGTACTTTTATCATTCAACACAGTCACCTATAAAAACAATGAACACAAATGGCATTATACACAGTACTTAACAGGAAGAACAGGGGTTTATAATTACGTTGCTACTTCTTGAGGAAGCTCACTAACAACCTGCACGGCAAATACAATATGCGTGCTGTTCACAGATCACAAAGCTGCCTGGGACCTTCTGGAAAAGTCATGCCTGCAAGAAGAACTTTATTGTAATATCTTACACCTCTAAGAGTAGGTGGAGGCCATTTTCAAAGCAAATCTTCTTTCCGAACAAACATCTGCGAAAAAGCTTAGTGAAGCTCCACATGAGAAAAATTTGCTCCTAGAATCTTCATCTCATCTTTTTCTCCAAGAAATCTGACACAGTGACCTTCTCAAACAGAGATTCAAGAAGTGGTAGTCAAATCAAACAGAAAACTAATTACCAATCTTGGTAATATTGCACTTGGGGCAAAAATGTAATGCATGTTTAAAAGTTAAGAAGCATGAGAACTTTATTTGATGAAAAAACAGAAAAGCATTTGACAAGAACCTGCAGTGTGCAGTGGAAAATGTACTATAGCAAGTAAGGGCTGGTTGCAGTTCCAGCTTGACTGGTCATCAGGTAATGGGGACTGGGACAGGTTCCATCAGTTCTGCATACCTATGTGTTCACCTTACGGTAAGTGAGCTCCAAGTATCTCTACATTTTTCCTAGATTACCCATTTACGTTGATCAACATCAATTTTTGCATAATCACTAAGCTGTAACCATGGACTGGCAGAAGAAAGAACAAATCAATCTTAGAAGCAGCAGAAACAGTGAGACTTTATCTTGCTTACTTTGGACACATCACCAGGCAAGATCAACCTCTAGAAAAGGACATCCTGTCTGGTCAAATAGAGGGTCACTGAAAATAACGGCAATTGGAGCTCTGGTGGCATAGTGCCTAAGGCATGTGACTGCTAACCAGAAGGCTGGAGGTTCAAACCCATCAGCCGCTCCTTGGAAGGATGGTTGGGCAATCTACCTCCATAGCGATACAATCTCAGAACCCAAGGAGGGGTCGCTTTGAGTCGGATCCAACTCAACGGCAGTGAGTTTTTTTTTTTTCTTAATGAGCTGAACTGACATAAGAGCAGCAACAATGGACTCAAGCACACCAATGATGGCGATGATAGCACATTTCATTCTATTGAACACAAGGCCATCACGCGTCAGTGTCAACTCAATGGCAGCTAACCACCACCACCACCACCCTCTTAATAAATATATTTCTGACTGCCAAAACCCCTAATGGGTCATGTGATTTCAGTATTCAGGTGACACAATACAGAAAGAAAGGGAAGAAACGTGAGGGGAGAGAGGGAAGAAATAAAAGAAGAGAAGAATCAAACTAAATCCATTAGTTATTTTACCATCATTCTTCAGGGAATAACTATAGGTCCGTTAGAACAAAGAACACATGTGTGCACACTCACATACAAACACACTCACAGCTACACACACTGGGGTAGGGAGTTGTCTATTTTCCTGCCAAAATCTTTCCTTTATCATCTACTCTCCGAACCCCTAAACTGGAGAGATGAGGTCTCGCATGTTTTAAGGATAGAAGAACAAAGTCTAAATAAATTGAAATTGATTAAAATAATGTATTAACATACTTGAGTAGAGGTGTTATCCAAAACCGTTAAAAAATATGCTCATTATCAGACTGACACTGCCCCTAAATTAAATGCTAATAGGCTGAGCCAAACTGCATCCTGAAGCTCTGCCCTAGTTGCATTCTACTCCATCACCAACCTGCAAGTCAAAACAAGTGCCAATTTTTCTAGGTTCCAGTATGACAAACAAGATGACCATAGGCCTGTTTTTTCAGGTTCCCCCTCTGTATGTAGAAATCGATCAGTGAGTCAAACTATAAAAATACAGAGAAACAAATATGCACTGTGATGCAAGGAAAATTCTAAGACCTTCTGAAACACTACAATAGTTACCCTTTTAAGACAATTTGCTTGTCAGAATACAATCATCACCACCAAATACAGGCTTCCTGAAATGCCTGTTGAAACACCATCAACCTTCAGCCTTCAGCCTTTGATTGTGCTTGACTGAACTCACTGACTGAATATACTTTTTGATGGAAACCAATACTTATTTAGCATATTTCCTGTAAAAGTCGGACTTTACAGAGTGGGTATGAGTTACTAGGCATGTAGAGTGACAGTTCCAAGAGCTATAAATAAAGAAGTTATAGTCCTCACTATAAGTGAATTTTCTCAAGAATTATGAAACCAAATTATAAAGAGTAAATACAAAACAAAAATTCAGAATAAACTAAGCCCAACATTCATTCTCCAGACAGCTATTTTCAATGCTTTCATTAGTGTTAATTAATAAAAAGTGAGGACATTCCTTTTTTTCTGTCCTTAGTATGTGTATAATGTGATGTTTTGGGACCTGGCTAAATTAAAACTTTCCTTAAATGGAGTCAGTTGATCACTCACACATGGCTGGTGAATCATTCCATGATAGGTCAGTTTTCTCCAGTTCATTAGGGCAAAGAGCGTCTCTCTGTGTTCAAACATCTACCGAGAGTTTATTATAATATCTTTCCAAAAGCACCCTTGCAGAATTCAGAGGGAGCCCTGTTGGCCACAAGATTAGAAACTCTCACATGACCAACTTCTGAGGTTGTGGATCTTTGTAGAAAGTTCTGCTCATGCTTCCTTTACTCATTGACTCATTAGACTGTAAACTCAAAGAATGCGCATAAGCCTTTGTGTAATCGGAGATGCAGACATTTATGATCTCCAGGATTAATAATCCAGGGAGCTCTGGTAGCATAGTGGCTAAGACACTTGCCTGCTAACCAGACGGCTGGCGGTTCAAACCTATCAGCCACTCCTCGGAAGGAAGGTGGGGCAATCCTACTTCCATAGTGATACTGCCTCGGAAACCCAAGGAGGGGTCGCTATGAGTCGGGTTTGACTCGACGGCACTTAACAACAACAACAACAACAACAGGATTAATAAACAAAACAGGAAGAAATGTTTACAAAGCCCTGGGTACTGGGGCGATCCATGCTAAACACATGTGCACGCTATCTCATTAACAACTCTTGCCAAATTTCTTCCCCTTTTTTTCCCAGCCTGCTCTTTGTCCCCAGGAAAGACATTAGTCTAGAATAAGCCAAAGGCCTCCCCTCCCTTGCTCCTCTGGTTCCAGCAGGGTTCAGTCAACAAGTACACCACAGGAAAAGCAAAGAATGGAACAGAAATGAGCCCAGGTAATTGTTTCCCCAGTTCCCTCCTTGCTAGGTGATCTCTGGACCTGACAGTATCCTTCTACAGGTCATAGCTCTGCCTGGGCAGCCATCTACACCAAGCTCCATCCCTATGGGTTCTGGTAATTCCTTCCTCCTTGCCCTACAAGGTGAAGGCTGGTTATAGCATTACTAATAGTCCAGGTCACCCCCATTTCCCATGCATCCCCTATACCAGGAGTTGATAAACTATGTTGGTCCATAGGTCAGCTCCAGTCTACAGTTGGTTTTGGTAAGTAAAGTTTTATTGGAATCCACACTCATTCATTATTGTCTATATCTACTTTTACACTAGAAGAGCAGAGTAGAGTGCATATGACAGGACCATATGACCCATAAAGCTAAAAATATTTACTCCCTGGCCCTTTACAGAGAAAGTGTGCTGACTCCTACCTTATCCCTACCCTGCATTCTTCCCATATCTTTGGAAACAACCCCTTTACCAAACTTTCTTGATTTATCCTACCTTAATTGTTCCATCTGTTTCCTCCTGGGATACTCAAAGGTAACAGTCCTCAACCACTTCCAGGAGGTAAATTTAGTTACTATAATTAATCCCATTTCATAGAGAACAAGGAAGTTTAAGATTCCTTGCTGTTGCTGAGTCGATCCTGACTTACAGAGACCCAAAGTGATGAGGAGAACTGCTCCATAGAGTTTATAGACTACAATCTTTAGGGAGCAGATTGCCAGATCTTTCTCCCAAAGCACTGCTGGGTGGGTTCAAACCTTCAACCTTTTGGTTAGTAGCCAAGCACTTAACTGTTGCACCACCAGGGCTCCTTAGGAGGAAATATTTAAGTGAATAGGAAAGGGAGTGAGAATACATTACCAAAAAAAAAGCAGCAGCTGCCAAAATGGGTTTACCGGGCAAGGAGGTAGCTTCTTTTATAGGTGAAGTGTTAAAAAGGTTTGTCAATACATTAAGGATCCAGAGGTTTTTTTGTTTTCTTATTTAAAAGATAAATTAACAACAGCCAAGAAACTGAGTTTGCTTTGGAAACTGATGACTAACCTGCCTCCCTTGCCATTTCCTGCTCCTTCTGCCTGGATATGAGAAATTTTAATATTTCAATTAATGAACAAGAAAGATTTTGCCACAGAATTCTTTCTTCATTCATGAACCATGTTAAGAGCACTACCTGGGAATTTGGTTGTCTAACACAAACTATGGGAGCTCTGGTAGCATAGTGCCAAAGGCACTTGACTGCTAACCAAAAGGCTGGCAGTTCAAACCCACCAGCTACTCCTCAGAAGGAAGGTTGAGCAATCTACTTCCGTAGTGATACCACCTCAGAAACCCAAGGAGGGGTCGCTGTGAGTCGGGTCTGACTCTATGGCACGTAACAATAACAACAACAACACGAACTACGGGGCCAGTAGTGTTTCAGTGGTAGAATTCTTGCTTTCCTTGAGGGAGACATGAGTTCAATTCCTAGCCAATGAAACTCATATGCAGCCACCACCCACCTGTCACTGGAGGCTTGTGTTATGCTGTACAGGTGTCAGTGGAGCTTCCAGGCTAAGACAGACTAGGAAGAAAGGCCTGAAGAAGTACTTCTGAGAATCAGCCAATGAAAACCCTAGAGATCACAAAGGTTTGCTCCTCATCTAACCATGGGGTTTGTGCAGGACTGGGCAATGTTTCCTTTTATTCCATTACGCATGGGGTCACCTGAATCTGGGGTCAACTCCAAGGCAGTTAACAATACCACCTTCAGGGAACTATACAGTTAAACACCGTTTCTCTCAGCCAGACTGTCCTTCAATTTTGTTTATTAATTCATAAGTAGCAGCAGTAATATTTGCAGATAAAAATTTCCCAAGGTTCACAATTTTTTTAATAGATTCAACCAACAGTTACTGATAGATTATAATAAATAGCAATCAATTCAACCTATCAGTTATTTAGCACTTCAGATATGCCAAGACCTTTGCAAGAATTTTATGTTCATTTTTTTCATTTACAGAGCCCAGTAAGCTTATCTTTAAAAGTACTACTATTGCTTCCATTGTTCACATGAGAAAATGAAGGTGCACAGAGTTTAAGTATTGGCTCAAATTTGTAAACAATGGAGCCTAAACATTAACCAGACTTTCTGACTGGTTTGTCATAAATGGTCCCTGTGCAAAAGTGGATGGCACACTCATGGGGAATTAAGAGACCTGCCATTTATGATTTGATCATAATAAAGTGCAACTCAGGGATTCTTAAAATAAATCACTGTACCATTGTCCTTAGAGATCCCAGTAGTTTAAAACAATCAACATGCCCCCCAAACTAAATGGACACACACACTCCATTTGCTCTCTGGGATCAATCCTATCAGGTATGTAGTGTGTGTTTTTGTGTTTACATCATACTTAGACTAAGCTCTCTCAGACATATACAAAAACAGTTTCATTTTAAAGGTTTATAATAAAAGAAGTCCTTAGACCATAATCCCACTGGAGAAGCAATGAATCCAGATGAACTTATCCCATGAAGAAAGGTCAGCGACACCTATCATCTTTCATGTTATTTGGCACCTCATACCTTCAAGTCTCTATAGTCTATGAAGTGAGTGTTTATTTATCCAGTTGGAAAACTGAAAGCCCATTTTAGGATTAAGTTGCTCTTGACTGTCAGAGAATACTGATTTTCAGAGCTTTATCTAAGGCCCCTGTGATGAATTTAAGGCAAAAATTCTTAACAGAAGGTTTACGGATGGGTTCCAAGTAATCTATGAAGTCCCTGAAATTATGTGTGCCTGTCAGAGGGAGGGAATCAGAGAATATGAAGACAAGAAATTTTTTGGCAAGAAGATCAAGAACTCTTAAAAGATCCTTACAGGGGTCTGTGTCCCCTAAACCACAAAGAATCGCTGAGGGGAGAGAGAAAGCATCCTCATTCCATTCCTACAATCGGCTCCCACAGCCATACTGGCTTAGACAGAGGGGCACACAAGTCAGCATTTTTCTCGCTCTTCCTTCTACTAAGCCTACAGTATTCCCATTACTCTTTGCATTATGCCTTACTCACCATTTACTCAAAATGACCTTGTGATGTCACAGAGCACTATTCTCCGCAGAGTAAAATTCCGCACAAAGAGAAGGCTGCCTTGGACTTGATCCAAAGAGTTCAGTTACTCAAGCAACAACAGGGCCTCCTCTGTGTCTATTTCACCGGTGAGGCAACTTCTTGACATTCAGCCTACAGCTATTAAAATGGGGCTTTTATTTTATCATGACTTCAGCCTGCCTATGAAAAATGAATACAGACCTCTTCATACACCTCTTTGGACATGTGTGGCTGAATGATTCTTCATAAATGACCACATTTTGTTATTGTTGTTGCTTTTCCACAGAACAGCTTAAATTCTACCTTATACTAATTCTGAACAACAACCTTTAAGGAATCTAGTCAACAACTTCCACATAACATATCAGGAGCAACCAGTAACTTTTTATTTCAGTAAAATGTCTTTTTTTTTTTCTTTTTCCTATGGTGGGGAAGGGGTGAATTGTGGGGTTGAGGCCTACCCAAGTGTAAATTATTTTCAAGATTCAAACATACTTCTATACACAGAAGAACAGACCTATGCAAAAATATAAGCAACATTCCTTTGAGATTCTTCACAGAAAGAGTATGTGTGTGTGTAGCTTTCTCACAATCAACTAGAAGGTAAAGAGAACTGATAGTCTGTCTCAGTGGGTTTGCCCACTTCTCCACATTATAAAACTATAACACAACACTCCACGTGCTACGACCGTGTATCCTTAAATATTTTTTTACCACCAAAAGCAAAACATAACAAAACAAAAAATAGTGCTATCAAGTCAACTTTGACTCAAGGCGACTTCGTGAGTGTGGAGTAAAATCGTGCTCCTTAGGATTTTCATGGCTGTGAACTTTCAGAATTAGACTGCCTTTCTTCTGAGGTGCCTCTGGATTGGTTCAAAAGGCCAATCTTTCCATTAGTGGCAGAGCATGGTAACTGTTGGTGCCACAGAACCCCATAAAAATACTGACAAATTATAACATGACTATGTTATGAGAATCTTTGAATAAACGCAACTCTGCTTTGTAAGACACGTTTTTTAATAACCAGCCTTGGGATTTGTGTGGCTGTGTCCATGTGTCTTTCCAGTCATATTTCGCAAGGAGATGCATCAGCTAGGACCTTCTGCTCCTGGATATATACTTGCAGTACCCAAGATAAAATTTAGCCAAGGGAAGAGAAAAAACACAGAAGAAAAATAAGACAGTGGTCTCAAGTCTGTGCTTGCTTGCAACTACAATCCTTTACCTAAACACAGCAGGAGTCTGCCCCCCTTAAACCAGAGGGACAACTCATGACAGTGAATACTGCTTTAGCTTATGATGGAATGAATGGTCTCATGAACTCTGCTCATGGGAATCACATAACCAGTGCAATTAAACATACAAGTGACCTCAGTGTAACCAACAAGTAACTTATTTCAAATCCCTGGAAACCAGACACATTTAGCAACACATCCACCACCATTTTCAATACTCCTAAATAAAATCAAAATGGCATCTCAGTTTCCACAAAGGTCTGAAAGACCTCAAGTGCTTGCTTTCTCTACTAGGGAGTCTGCAGCATTAAGTTGACAACAATTAGTTTATACTTTCAGTTCCAATGCCATGGCCATTCTTTTCTCTCTCTGACAAAGCCAGGACATTCTTTTTGTCTAGTACAGTAACTGAGTGGAGGAAAAGAAAGGAAGAAAGGAAGAGCAAGCCATTTATAACCCAACTTTTGCTTCAGTGCTCTTACTGAGCAGAATCTGGCATCCTTGTAACAGTAGTATCCTCCACGATAGCTACTGAACTGCAGGTGCCATTGGGTTAAGTTAGGAAGGAAGAAAACTGAAGAGAAAAGACCACCTCCACCCCAATACAAGAAAGTGACAGGTAGACCCCTTACACTTTGCAGTTTAACTTGTGCACTAAAGATATGTCTTGTTCAATTAAGAAAATGGCTACATTTCTAGCAAAAGTTACCAAATTCTATTTCTATTAAGAGTTTTGGGTGTTCCATTGGTAAAGGTGTTTGTGTGTATGTGTGCACCTGAATGTATGTGTGTTGTGGATTTAAAAAAAAAAAAGGAAACTGAAACAAGGAAAAAATACTTACTAATCTTTTTTTTTCTTAAAGCCACTTATAACACTTACTTTGACTCCTCTAGAATTATTTTAGGAGCTCTGGTGCCATAATGCCTAAGGGATTTGACTGCTAACCAAAAGGCTGGCGGTTCACACCTACCAGCCACTCCTCAGAAGGAAGACTGAGCAATCTACTTCATAGAGATACCATCTCAGAAACCCAAGGAGGGGTCACTATTAGTTACAATCGATTCGACAGCAGTGAGTTTGGTTCTTTTTTCTAGAATTATTTTGGTTTGGAATCTGGTATTACTAATGAGATATTCTTAAAAACAGCAAAACTCCAATCTTTCTAGAGGAAATACAAACATGTTGAACTCCATCATTAATACTGTTTATTCTATTAACACTGTTTATTCTTTTTAGGATATCAAGTTAAGGAAAACATGCCTTTAAGTACATTTAGTTTAGAATTATCAATATACGTTAACAAGAGGGGCTATTTATGCCCAGGGCTTAACACTATCATTTCAAGTTCTGTAATAAAGATATCACTGACAAAAATATGCCTATTTGAATGAATTCTGCCATCTCATGTCCCAAAATGGTAAGAGAGTGCAGTTTTTATCTTCCCCTTTTGAATTCTTTAATAATTTCTTTTTAAAACATAACATTTAATTTCAGCTTAGGCTGCCTGCGCCCTTGGGAAACAACATTTCACCTATAAGTTTCCAGGCAAAGGAACACACAAGTAGATGTCCAACTCTAAACAATTTTCATTTCTTTTTTTGGCTGAAGTGTTTAAAGGAAAACTAGAAGAGCTGTTATTATTTTTAGCATTCTAAAGCTTAAGTATATACACAGTTTAATGTTTCTGTTAATGAAAGTTATTAGAATACAGATCAGGCAACATTAAGAAATTTGTACTTAATTACTTCATTTATATTAATATGTTTAGCATTAATACTGTGAGTAAATTCATCTATTTTCAGCTTGTAAACTTTTCCAGTTAATACGACTATTATTCAAATTTATGTACCAACCACCAAAACCAAAGATGAAGAAATTGAAGATTTTTATCAACTTCTGTAGTCTGAAACTGACCAAATGTGCAATCAAGATTGTTAATTATCACTGGTGACTGGAATGCAAAAGTTGGCAACAAAGAAGAATCACCAGTAGTTGGAAAATTTAGCCTTGGTGACAGAAATAATGCTGGAACTTCCATGGTAAGAATTTTTGAAGACCAGCAACTTATTCATTGCAAATACCTTTTCTCACCAACACAAACAGTGGCTATAACATGGATAAGCTCAGTATCTTCAGCCAAAACAAGGCCAGAAGCTGACAGTATAAGACTATCAACTGCTCATTTGCAAATTCAACTTGAAGTTGAAGACAATTAAAATAAGTCCACAAGAGCCAAAATATGACCTGGAATATAACTCTCCTGAATTTAGAGACCATCTAAAGAATAGATTTGATGCATTGAACACCAATGACCAAAAACCTGAAGAACTGTGGGATGACATCAAGAACATCATCCATGAAGAAAGCAAGAGGTCATTAAAAAGATGAGAACAGAAGAAAAGACCAAAATGGATGTCAGAAAATACTCGGAAACTTGCTCTTAAGTGAAGGGTGGCTAAAGTAAATGGAAGAAATGACAAGATAAAAAAGCTGAACAGAAGATTTCAAGAGCAGCTCAAGCAGACAAGGCCAATTATTATAATGAAATGTGCAAAGACCTGGAGTTAGAAAACCAAAAGGGAAGAACATGCTTTGACATTTCTCAAGCTGAGAGAAGTGAGGAAAAAATTTAAGCCTCAAGTTCCAACATTAAAAGATTCTATGGGCAAAATATTCAATGATGCAGGAAGCAACAAAGAGTGAAGGAATACATGGAGTCACTGTACCAAAAAGAACTGGTCGACCTTCATCCATTTCAGGAGGTGGCATATGATCAAGAACCAATGGTATTGAAGGAAAAGGTCGAAGCTGCACTGAAGGAATTGGTGAAGAACAAGGCTCCAGGAATTGACAGAATACCCATTGAGATGTTTCAACTAACAGATGCCCCAGTGAAGGCACTTACTCAGTTATGCCAAGAGATTTGGAAGACAGCTACCTGGCCAACTGACTGGAAGAGATCCATATCTGTACCCATTCCAAAGAAAGATAATTTCTACCTTGTGTGGGATCACCTAACAGTATCATTAATATCGCATGCAAGTAAAATCTTACTGAAGAGTTAATTCAAAAATGGTCACAGCAGTATACTGACAGAGAACTACCAGAGGTGCAAGCTGGAATCAGAAGAGGACATGGAACGAAGGATATCACTGCTGATGTCAGATGGATCTTGACTGAAAGCAAGGAACACTGGAAAGATGTTTACCTGTGTTTTACTGACTATGCAAAAACATTTGATTTTGTGGATCATAACAAATTGTGGATAACACTGAGAAGAAAGGGAATTCCAGAACACTCAATTGTACTCATGAGGAACCAATACATAGACCAGGAGGCTGTCATTCGAACAGAACAAGGGGACACTGCATGGTTTAAAATCAAGAAGGGAGTGTGTCAGGGTTGTATCCTTTCCTCATACTTATTCAATCTATATGCTGAGCAAATAATCCGAGAAGCTGGACTATATGAAGAAGAATGGGGCATCAGGATTGGAGGAAGACTCATTAACAACCTGTGATAAACTGACGACACAAGTGTGCTTGCTCCAAGTGAGGATGACTTGAAGCACTTACTGATGAAGACTGAAGAATACAGTCTGCAGTATGGGTTACTCCCAATATAAAGAAAACAAAAATCCTCACAACTCAACTTATAAGCAGCATCACAATAAAGGAGAAAAGATTGAAGCTGTCAAAGACTTCACATTGCTTGGTTCTACAATCAAAGCCAATGAAAGCAGCAGTCAGGGTATCAATTGACGTGTCACACTGGGCAAGTCAGCTGCAAAGGACCTCTTTCAAGTACTGAGGAGCAAAGATGTCTCCTTGAGGACTAAGGTGCACCTGACACAAGCCATGTGCCTAAGGCATTTTACTGTTAACCAGAAGGCTGGCAGTTCAAATTCACCAGCCACTCCTTGGAAGGAAGATTGGGCAATCTACTTCCATTGTGATATTGCCTCAGAAACCCAAGGAGGGGTCACTATGAGTCACATCTGACTCGGGGCAGTGAGTTTGGTTTGTTTTTTCATATGCATGTGAGAGCTGGACAATGAATAAGAAAGATAAAGAAGAACTGATGCTTTTGAGTTGTGGTGCTGGTGAAGAATGCTGAAAGTACCGTGGACTACTAAAAGAACTAACTAACAGATCTGTCCCAGAGGAAGTGCAGCCAGAATGCTCCTTGGAAGCGAGAATGGCCAGACTTTGTCTCACCTAATTTGGTCATGTTATTGTTGTTGTTAAGTGCCGTCGAGTCGTTTCCGACTCATAGCGACCCCATGCACAGCAGAACGAAACACTGCCTGATCCCGCGCCAGCCCCACAATCCATACTATACTCGAGCCCATCATCGCAGTCACTGTATCAATCCATCTCCCTGAAGGCCTCCCCCTCTTTCGTCGACCCTCCACCCTACCAAGCATGACATCCTTCTCCAGGGAATGGTCCCTTCTTACAACATGACCAAAATAGGTGAGACGAAGTCTGGCCATTCTTGCTTCCAAGGAGCATTCTGGCTGCACTTCCTCCAGGACAGATCTGTTAGTTCTTTTAGCAGTCCACGGTACTTTCAGCATTCTTCGCCAGCACCACAACTCAAAAGCATCAACTCTTCTTCGGCCTTCCTTATTCATTGTCCAGCTCTCACATGCATACCAGGCGATTGGAAATATCATGGCTTGTGTCAGGCGCACCTTAGTCCTCAAGGAGAGATCCTTGCTCCTCAGCACTTGAAACAGTTCCTTCACAGTTGACTTCCCCAATGCTACACGTCGTCTAATGTCCTGACTGCTCCTCCCGTTGGCATTGATTGTAGAACCAAGCAACGTGAATTCCTTGACAACCTCAATCTTCTCTCCATTTATTGTGATGCTGCTCATTGGTCCAGTTGTGAGGATTTTTGTTTTCTTTATGTTGAGATGTAATCCATACTGCAGACTGTATTCTTCAACCTTCATCAGTAGGTGCCTTAAGTCATCCTCACTTTCAGCAAGCAAAGTTGTATCGTCTGCATATCTCAGGTTGTTAATGATTCTTCCTCCAATCCTGATACCACGTTTTTCTTCATATAGTCCAGCTTCTCGGATTATTTGCTCAGCATATAGATTGAATACTTGTGGAGACAGAATAAACCCTCACGCACTCCCTTCTTGATTTTAAACCATGTAGTGTCCCCTTGTTCTGTTCGAACGACAGCCTCCTGGTCAAGGTACAGATTTCTCATGAGTACAATCAAGTGCTCAGGGATTCCCATTCTTCTCAATGTGGTCATGTTATTAGAAGGGACCATTCCCTGGAGAAGGATGTCATGCTTGGTAAGGTGGAGGGTCAATGAAAGAGGGGAAGGCCCTCAACGAGATGGTTTGACATAGTGGCTGCCATGATGGGCTCAAGTATTGCAGGGATCACAGAGCTGGCACGAGACAGGGCAGTGTTTTGTTCTATTGTGCAAAGGGTCACTACGAGTCCGAGATGACTTGAGGGCACCTAACAACAACAACAAACTTTTCTAACTAGTTCAGTATAGAACACAAATCTCAAACATTCAGGCAAATAAACAGCAGTGAAAAGGTAAAATTAATCTGTTTACCACAATAAGCTTTAAACATCATGTTGATTAAATCCCTCCTGGGATGTGTTCAGGTGGCAAGCAGCAGCAAGAACCTTTCCCAAGACCTTTATTTAATGCTCTCATTTGCATGGCACTCCAGAGAAGCCCTCAAAGTTCCAGCATGGTTTATTGCTTCTTTGGCAACTCGGTTTAATTAAACAACTGTGGCAAAGATATTATTACCCAGAACATGAATGAAAATTCTATGGCATCAATACTGGCTGAACTTCCATCAAAGGAAATGGCACACTCCCTATAAGAGAGAGTATCTTTCAGAACTTCCAAAACCAAAAAAAAAAAAAAACCAAACTCACTGACATCAAGTCAATTACGACTCACAGCAAGCCCGCTGGATTTCCAAAGCGGTAAATCTTTAGGGAAGTAGACTGCCTCATCTTCCCTCCACGGAGCACCTGGTGGGTTTGAATCTCCAACCTTTCAGTTAGCAGGCAAATGCCTTAGGCACTGTGCCACCAGTTCTAAAACTCTGTTGGTATCAATTTTATGTTGTTTAAATAGGATCTTGACGGAACACAAGATCCAAGTCAACAAGACAAGAGAGGACAAAGGTGGTTGATGTTAAATATGCAAAGCCTGCAGCTTCATAACCAAAACGTACAACCACTAGAGGAAATATATACTCTATCTCGCATGAAGTAAGTTAACCAGAGATAACACAATTTCTTAAATCTCATTACTAAACATGACTAAGAAAAATGTTTACTTAATGGAATTCATAAACGCAGCAGACTTTTTTAAAGTTTACTTTTTAAAACCCAGCGTGGTTTACCAAAACTTGAACCCCTAATTTTCTTCTTATGACACCATTTTTTTTTTTTTATCTTTTTAAAGCAAAAACAAGTCTTCCTTGCTATTTCTCCCTGGCAAGCCCATTTGCTCTCTTGGTTCCAAATGAAGGCACTGTACTCCTAAATTCCTCCTGGCCGGAGAGAGATGTCTATTTTAACCTGCTGCTATTTCTGTATGAACAGCTGGTACATTCCACCTGTCTGGAGGAGGTGTTGTCAAAGTATCAGATGTCCTCACAAGGCCTCATGACATACTGTCACCTGCCTTTTATGCTTCTAATGTTAGACCTCTAATAGTTTGCCCCTCAGAAATGGATCATGTGACTAGAAATCCATGCCCACATCAGCCAATAGATGTGCATTTACTGATCCAATGCTCTGTTCCAGGCCCACTACTACATACTAGGACTATGGAATGTACAGAGCTCAACAGATTTGTCTCTGCTCCCTGCAGTTTTCCCTCTATCTATCCTCTCCTTTGACCCTTCTCAAATCAGGTGCACACCTCACAGGGATACCTCTGCAACAGGGTCTGACAAAGGCTCTGGGCATAACTTAGGAACTTCCCAACAAAATGCAGAAGGCTACCATGACACATGCCATGCAAAGCATGCATAGCAAACATCTAGTAAAACCAGTTGTTATGAGTTGACTCAGACTCATGGCGACCCCATGTGTATTAGGGGTAAAACTGTACTTTGTAGGATTTCCATGGCTGATTTCTCAAAAGTTGATCTCCATGCCTTTCTTCCATGGCACCTCTCAGTGGACTCGAACCACTAACCTTTTGGTCAGCAGCAAAGCGAGTATGTTAACCATTTGCACATTCCAAGGACTCCTATCATAAATCGTTAGGCTGATACGAATCATCACAAGAGAAGAAATAACCCTGCATACCAAAGCTCCACACTTCTAAGTAAGTTAGGCTCCCAGAGGCTAGACCTAGGTCCCCTTGTGGTCCATGATGACACAAGTGACCAATAACTAATGCCATCACCTGTAGATAATGTGCCGAGCCTGGGAATTTTACCTTGGGCATTAAGTTTGCAGATAGACAGTTTAGAGAAAGTTATGTATGCAAATATAACCAAAAATATTAATATCAAACTTGACTCTATTCATTTGGCAAAAGGCTGGGACTTAGATTTAACATTTGCAGACCCAACAGACTACAGAGTGTAACATCAGAGAAAGAGGGCTGCTGTGAACTCCCAAGGTTCAGCTCTGTCCTGCAAAGAGGAAACTTTATCAACTATGAGCCACTGCCCATTAGTGGGTCATGAAATCTAGAGGGTAGAGATAAGGGGAAAAAAAGTCTAAAATAGAAATACAAGACCACACTACATGCAGAATGGATAACTGTCTTACAGAATTAAAAAAAAAAAATTACACATATACACCAGACCCATTCACACTTGTGAGTACAGCACTGGGTTCTATGTAACACTTCTTACTGTAAGTCAGCATCAGAAGAGTTTGTAAAACATTATTTCAAAGGGCAGTCTAGCGTAAAGATCTGCCAATGTACCTGTATCTTTGTTTGGGTTCCATCAATCAATATACCACTGTGAACAGCTACAACTGGAATGCATAAAGATAGCACAGTTTTTCAAAAATGTATAAATGCAAAATATAAAATGATGTTTGTTCAAGACAGACTCTCTGATTCCTGACCTATGATATCTTAATGTTTTTGTTCTGAAATTCCTTTAGCAATAATCGAATTATTCCTCTTTGTGGTCGATTCTAATCTCTAAAAACACCCTCATTTCCCCACCAACTAAAAGAAAATAAAGTACCTACACAAAGTGCTTCATTCAGACTGATTCTTGGTAGCAGTAGCAAGATGAGTTCAGTAATAAGTACCTGAGATGATTTTAGGTGGTTCAGGGAGAAGTTATTCCATTTTCAACCCTTCAGTCCTTCTGATTATATCCAGGAGACATTCGATTTAGAGCTAAATATTTTTAATACTTAAAAACAAAAATTTTAAGTGTAACATACAGATAGCGAACAAATCTTAAGCTTACATCTTAGTGCATTTTCACAGCATGAACATACTCATTAACCAATACCCAGATGAAGAAGAGAAAGGGACTAGCACTCCAAGAGCTCTCCTTGCCTGTGCCCAGTCACTTCTCCCTCCAAAGGAGCCACCATCCTGACTTTGAATCCCATAGAATTATTTTACTCTTACACAAAGAGAAAGCAGGGCTCAGGATGAGAGACTTCAGCAAGTTAATTAACTCTGTGTTTTTACTGGAGTCCCTGGGGAGCTCTGGTAGTGTAGTGCCTAAGCCACTTGACTGCTAACCAGAAGGCTGGTGGTTCCAACCCACCAGCAACTCCTCGGAAGGAAGGTTGGGCAATGTACTTCTGTAGTGATATCACCTCGGAAACCCAAGGAGGGGTTGCTATGATTCAGATCTGACTCCAGGGCTGTGGGTTTGATTTGGTTTGGTTTAGTTTTGGGTAGTGCAAATGGTTAACATGCTCAGCTGCTAATGGAAAGATTGGCAGTTCAAATCCACCCAGAGGTACCTGGGCAGAAAGTGCTGGCTAGCTACCTTCAGGAAAAAATGCATCATTGAAAACCCTGTGGACCACAGTTCTGCTCTGATACACATAGGTTGTTCTGAGTCTCAGTTGACCTGACGGCAACTAGTTTGAACTGGTTTCTTTTTATTGTATCTATTTGTACTATCCACCACTTGTCTATCAATTTGTCATACTATGATGGCGAACATGTTGCTAGGATGCTAGAAGCTATGCCACTGGTGTTTTAATTATCAGCAGGGTCACCCATGGTGGACAGTTTCAGTTAAGCTTCCAGATTATGATACATGAGGAAGGTGGACATACCCAGGTCCACTTCTGAAAACAAAACAAAAAAATTGGCCATTGCAACCCTTATGAATACAGGCAAACCCTGTCCAATATAGTGCCAGAAGATGAGCCCCTCAGGTTGGAAGGTGCTCAAAATGGGGTGAGAAAGAACTGCCTCCTCAGAGTAGAGCTGAATCTTAATGACATAGATGGACTAAAGCATTATGGATCTTCATTTGCTCATGTGGCATGACTCAAAATAAGTAACAGTTGCAAACATCCATCAATAATAACATGGAAATATATGAAATATGTTGTAAAAATGAAATGGAATGCATAGAGATCGATAGCCTAGGTACAAGTGAGCTGAAATACACTGCTTTGGGCATTGTGCATCCAACAATCATATGGTCTACTATGCCAGGAAGGGCAAATTGCGCAAACAGCCAGACTTCGTCTCTCATACTTAGGTCATTTGCAGAAGGGACCAGTCCCCAGAGAAGGATATCAAGCTTGGTAAAGAAGAGGATCAGCAAACAAGAGGAAGACCCTCAATGAGATGGACTGACTCTGTGGCTACAATAATGGGCTTAAGCATGGCAATGACCGTGAGGATGGTGCGGGACCAGGCAGCATTTTGTTCTGTGGTACATAAGGTCGCTAAGACTCGGAGCTGACTCCACAGCACCTAACAACTTTTTTTTTTTTTTAACAAAATAATAGCTTTCTACTTAAAATAGTAAGCCATTTTCTTTTTCAAATAAATGTAAGTTCAACGAAAGTATGTTGCTTTAAGAAAATATTAAGTACTTAACAAAATAGATGCCACATCTATGGCAAAAAGTGAGAGGGCAGTATATGACTGGCTGAAGTTTGAGAAGCCCTGTTTAGTTTTGCTGATCAGGGCTAAGCGCCAGACAGGCTTAACTGCCCATCCCACTTTCTGAGCTCTGCACTCTTCTTTGGATGAGGATGGATTCTCACCCCATGCTTATCAGAAGGCCTAACTTCCCCTTGTGAGCAATCTTAACAGAGTGTAAGGGTCACTGCTTCTGGGAAATGATATGATGTTATTTTTCTACCCTTCTGGCTTCTATTTCTCACAAGCATCAAGCTTAATCCAGACTGAAAAACTGATTAAGAATGAAAGGAAGCACATTGGATTTTTGTCTTCTTAAATCTCTACAAGTTTTAAAATGTCACTAAGAGCTGGGTCCAGTTATTACTAAAGGTCCATGGACAGCCCATATTACTGGATGCCTGCAATATTCTTGTTGTGGCAAAAAGCAACATACCCTTGATATGGACTTAACCTCAAACAAAGTGACAGAGAAAATGAAAACATCATTTCCACAGACTTAATTTCCTTCCTTGTCCTCTTCTCTTTGAATCAGTGTTGTTGTTATGTGCCACAGAGTTGGACCCGACTCATAGCGACCCATCTTTGGGTTTCCGAGGCAGTATCACTACGGAAGTAGATTGCCCAACCTTCCTTCCGAGGAGTGGCTGGTGGGTTTGAACCGCCAGCCTTCTGGTTAGCAGTTAAGTGCCTTAGGCACTATGCTACCAGAGCTCATCCTGATAAATCCAGTATGTTTAGCTGATGAGACCCTCTCCATTCCTTTATAAGATTTACCTAATGTATCAAAATACATTAAACTTACCTGTGAATGGGCTTCACAGGTAATTAAGTTTGCTTGTCAAAACAAAGACTTCCTTGCTACCAGTTTAGGTAATACCACCTGCCAAAGAGTTAGCCATTCATTTCTTACAAAGTATAAACAAATGTTATTAAACGACTACATTCAAAATTGCAGTAGGTAAGGCATTTGGCTGCTAACCAGAAGGTCAGCAGTTCAAACCCACCACAGCTGCTCCATGGAAGGAAGATGAGACAATCTACTCCCATAAAGATTTACAGCCTTAGAAACTTGATGGGGTCATTATAAGTCAGCACCGACTCAATGGCAGCCAGTTTATACTTAAAACAGCTTGAAATTTCATTCAATTTGTCTTGGGTCTGGAATGAGTGACACATACAAAATAAAGAAGAAAATCGCACAAAGTACGAATGTGAAATTTAACAGAGTGCTTATGTGTTCAGGTGTGCACATACTTTTACAGATTCATACACAGGCTTCTCCCACACTATCTGAAAGCAGAATGTTCCCATGAAAGCTTCCATAAGCCAAAATGGTGTAAAGCAAAGAAGCAATTACCATTAATTTATATAGGGAAAATTCTGAGTGTTCCCAGACCCAAAAAATTACCTACTAGGTAATAACACCACATACAACCTAAAACAGCACTAACACACAATGTTCACAGACAGAGTTCAAAGCCAGGGCGGCTTGATGCTGTGGGCAGTTCCTGGAGGAAGAGCCTGGCAACGTCACTCTCCCTGCTCAGGATGAGCACTCCCCTCCTTAATGGTCTCTGCAAAACAGGCTGAAAGCTAGTTTCGCTTTTCGCCTTTGTCTGTAAAAGCACAAATCCTCCTTGGGTTTCTTTCGGTTAGCAAAAATAGGCACTAATGTAGTGCTTTCGTAAAAGCAAAGGGGTGTAAGGCAAATTTCCAGAAAGAGGGGGGATACCTGTATATATTCATACAAAGACATATTTTAAACACACTCTTAAATTCTAAGCAATCTAAAATATTGTTTGTCAAAACACAGTGAATTAAGGAGACTAAAACTGCAAATGTGCTTGGCCTTAACCAAAAGACTGTAGGTTTAATCCACTCAGAGGCTCATCAGAACAAAGGCCTGGTGACCTACTCTACCAATAAACCACCATGGCACATAGTTCTACTGACACACAATGGGTCATCAAGAGTTAGAGTCAACTCAACAGCAACTGGTGACTTTATGTAATAGAGTGGTTTAAAACTTGATTCAAACACAGCTGCCAAGGTCAAGGTAATAATTCTCTGAAACAGGTTCTACCAAATCTAGGACTTAATCCTCTTCCTTTATTTGATCACATGGTTTCCTCTGCTGTTTCATATACCAAACAGAATTTGTCCTCTAGGGACTTAATGCTGATGAAAACACTTGAATGCAGAAATTATAAACTTCTACAACTTTGTGATCACTATTGTTAATCCCTTAAAAGATAAAGTGATTCCTTTTTCTGGTTTTCAAACTTACCTTTTAATAAATGAAGGAAAGAAAGATGCTACACTCCATTTGTTGTACTGAGACATTTAAAACTTCCAACTCATAGTGACCCCACTGGACAGAGAACTGCCCCATAGGGTTTCCAAGGCTGTAAATCTTTACAGGATCAAACTCCTCATCTTTCTCCCATGGAGTAGCTGGTGGATTCGAACCACTAACCTTTTTGTTTGGCAGCCAAGCACTTTAACTCTGCGCCACTAGAGTGCCTATATTTAGAACTTTCAATAAAAGAATGGTGAAATAGTTTTTATTCTACAATTCCTTCATCATTTCAATTCTATCCCAAGTCCTCTTCATTCGTTAAATTATCTCACCCAAAGCTCTTATAAGCATACTCTTTCAGATATTTCAATGGATGAGAGAAGGCAGCAGAAATCCAACACTCTATTCAAATCCTACTACTTAACCAAATTTACTTGAACAATCTTTCCAGTTTAATTTAAGCACGAGTTTAGAAGAAGTAACGAAAATATTATGTGTCACATATGTAATAATCATGCCTCATCAAATCAAACTGCTAAAATTTTTTGTCAACTTAATGTTCAGTATCGGTGTTGTTGTTAGATGCCACCAAGGCATCCAACTCATAGCGACCCCATGTGTGAAAGATCAAAAAATTGCCAGTTCTGCACCATCCTCATAATAGTACACATGTCTGAGCCCGCTGTTATGGCCACTGTGTCAGTCCATCTCACTGAAATTCATCTTCTTTTTTTTTGCTGACCCTCTACGAAGCATGATGTTCTCCAGGGATTGGTGTCTCCTGATTACATACCCAAATTAAGTGAAACAAAATCTCACCATCCTCACTTCTAAGGAGTAAGAGAAGATTTATTTTCTTAATACTTTGCTGTATTTTTGAATTTTTCCATACCTATGCATTGCATTAATATTAAGATATAAAACTGATACCACAGAAAGAAATTAAATGTAATTGCAATCTTAGAGAGAAGACTTTGCTAAAGTAGTACTATTTACATATTTAAGAAAATCCCAATATTCCCTACCAGTTAACTTAAGGAAATCTTAATCTCTTCTCACACTTCAAAAGTAGCTGACTTTGGACACAGGATTGTTTTATTCTATATTTAGGAAGCAAGTCAGCACATATGCAGTCAATTTACCATGCTCTTCACATTAAGATGTAAATTAAGAATTACTCCTGATTGATCAATCACTGGCCGTAAGAAGTGGCAGCTCTTCCTCAATTCAAAGAATCACTAATCTAAAGAAAATAAATCTCAAACAAAATGTTCCTTTCACAACTGTAATTTCAGGTTTATAAAACTGTACCATACAACAGTTAGCAAAGCATTGGCTTACTGGAAGTTCCCTCCAGCCCTGCTTCTAAAGAATTACCATCTTTCATCGCAGAACAACCCAGCATAACTAGCCACTCAGTGAGCATTTATTCTGAGGCCAAATTTATAGTGCTAAGACATGCATTATTTCCTTTATTGCAGCAACATTCTGACATATGTAACATTTGTATTCTACAGAAGAAACCAACGCTCAGAGATGGTAAGATGCTTGCCCAAGGTCATGGGACTGGCAAATGATAAAATCATAACTCAAAATCAGGTTTGATTTCAGAGCCTATACTTTTCGCCACTATATATACACTGTCTTTCTAATTATCATATCCAGTTACCTTCCTCTATGCACGAGTGCTATATACAAACTCCCTGGAGCTAGCGACCACATCTCACCTCTCTGTGTGTCTATGTATCTTCTATGTATCCTAACCTCACTCATATCAGGGAGATCTCAATGCACGGTCCAACAAGTGAGCATGTACTGCTAATAGTTTCTCTCTTGGTGCTACTCTTACAACTCATAGCATGAGGACTTTTCACCTTAAACAATCAGAGATCACCGTATATAATTAATCTCCTCCATCCCCATTGCATTAATCAATACACAGCAATTCTTTGGATGTGGGTCGCATACAGCTGGCTACTGAATCCTCAAATCAGTGTGTCTCAAAATTTAAATTTCCTAGCAAGAATCATGAAAAGAATAAAAACCGGTCTTCTGTCAGTATGACTTTTATTTCCTTTCAAAGTTTTTCCAAATATTAAAGTTTTTTAGCTCATTTTAAACAGAGACTAGAACTTTTCTTTTGGGTGGTAGGGGAGTGGCTATGAAACCAAACACTCTTAGGCTTGACGTTCTCTAGATCCCTGAGGGGTGTCCAATGACTCATTAGGACTTGCAGGAAAAGCTGAAGCGATGAAAGAGGGAAATTTGAAGAATATAATGAGCTAAAAAGGCAACAGGGACTGCCACCCTCCGGAGAAAAGGGGTGGGACCCACACTCTGCAGTTCAAAAGACTATCAGCATAGACACAGACAGGATGAAAGAAAGGCAAAGCTCTCCACTGACCACAGCATGGCACTCAATGTAGCAGGCCAACTTCATACCACTGCCCTCCGCTGTGAGCTCAGTCATTCATTTGTCATAGAACACATCACACCACTGGAGCTACCCATCCTGGGGTGTACTCAGAGCTCCCATTGAAAGTGGCAAACTGTGAATCCATGCTGGCAGCTCCTATTCTGCCCTCAAGTCTTCCCTTTTCCAATTTCCGATAATTCTTAATTATCCTCACTCCCTAGTTCTTGGAAGGGTGGGTTTCCCAGCCCCTCTCTTGCAAAGCTAATTTTGCATATACCTCAGTTTACACTTTAAGTCAGACCGTCCCAACCACACCCTCTAAAATCGAAAAAAATTGTATCTGGCTTTTTGTCTTACAACAGCAGATGAATAAATAAAAACCTAATGTTCTTAAGGATTTGTTTCTGTTGTTGTTCTCAAAACCTCAAAGATAAGCATCTAGATATCCTGTGTAAAAGCAAATGATTTAATATAAAACATCTCTTATCTGTATTATTGCCAAGGGTTTTGTTGTTTTGTTTTGTTATCCTCAGGAAATTACTAACGTTTTAGGTTTTTGACCTAATTTTTATTAGAGACATTTAATGAGGACACCAGTCTTTTCTGAGTTAGTCTTGATTTTAAAAAGCTTTGTGGATGATATAATTAAACCTTTTTATTAAGGGATGACCATGAGGATAAATTTAAAACTTCAGTGGAATCAGAGCTCCCACAAAAGTACAGTGTCAGCATGGCATGAACTCTTACTAACATGGCACAGAACAGGAAGGAGCCCACAACACACCAGCTTCCAAAGAGGAGCCCACAACACCCCAAACTCCAGAGTTACAGCAACAGACAGCAGACACATTTCCTTATCTGGCATCACATTCCAGGAGCTTTAGAAATGCAAATAGTAATATTTTCTAAAGTAAATATGCAAGCTGGAGGCAGCTTTGTGATATTTAAAATTCAAATGATATTTCCCACTCAAGTTTCTCATCTCTACTGTTTTCTGGATAATAAAAATAACACTCACCTTGGAGAATTCTAACATTCAGAAACAGAACATTAAAAAAAAAAATACCAAAAAAATAAAAAACCAAAGCAGTTGCCACGAAGTCAATTCAGACTCATGGTGAACCCATGTGTCAGAGAAGAACTGTGCTCCCTCAGGGTTTTTAATGGCTGATTTTTCAGAAGTCTTCCTTCCTCAGTGATACCGCCTCAGAAACCCAAGGAGAGGTTGCTATGAGATGGATCCAACTCTATGGCAGAGAGTTTGGTTTTTGATCTACATGAGTTTGAACTTCCAACGTCTCAGTTAATAGTTGAGGGCTTAAGCATTTGCACCATGTAGAGACTCTAAAAATTTAAAGTTCTTTGTATTTCCAACTATAATAACTATAAAATGTTTATTAGTTCAGGGTATCTTTCCTACACAAAAATTTGTCGTTATGTGCCGTCAAGTTGGACCCGACTCACAGCGACCCCTCCTTGGGTTTCCAAGGCAGTATCACTACGGAAGTAGATTGCCCCATCTTTCTTCTGAGGAGTGGCTGGTGGGTTTGAACCGCCAGCCTTCTGGTTAGCAGTCAAGTGCCTTAGCCACTATGCTACCAGAGCTCCCACACAAAATCTTTCTTCTGAGGAGTGGCTGGGGGGTTTGAACCGCCAGCCTTCTGGTTAGCAGTCAAGTGCCTTAGCCACTATGCTACCAGAGCTCCCACACAAAAACTAGCATATATCTTAACAAACCGTTACTATACAATGGGGGCCTGCTGGGTGGCACAAGTGGTTTACCATTGGTTGCTAACCTAAAGGTTGGCAATTTAAGCACACCTAGTGGTGCTGTGGAAGAAAGGACAATCTGCTTCCATGATAGTCACAGCCAGGGAAATCTGATGGAGTAGTTCTACTCTAACATACTGGGTCACCATAAGTTGGCATCAACTTTATGGCAATAGGTTATCATACCATATAATCCATTCTTCATCTAACTTGGATGATTATCTGACTCTTGTATAGTGATCTATGTTACAAAGATGTTCACTGAAAGGCAACTGTGATAGCAAAATGATATAAGATGCTGATGATGACAACAGTAACAAATAATATCCAAGCCCAGACATCTGAATGCAGTCATGAGACAGAAATTAATACACAATATTTTTTGCTTTTATTTTAAAGGCAACCATGGAATAAAGAAGTTGTATTTGACTTTAATTGGTCACACTGTTAATTCCGGATAGTGTAAATCACTGAAATAGCTCAGCATTTTCTGAAGAATCCAATAGCAGCATTAAATGTTTGCTGAAAAACACAGAAACAGGAGAAAAATAGATCTCAAAACTACTTTGCCGACTTTTAAATTTAGCTTTGGCATTAAGTTTGTATCACGTACCGAAGTAACAAATTCTTCACATTTGTACTCAACAGCAAAAATTCTATGAGCTGTATTATCTTCTTAATCTGCACAGACACCATGGCAAGTAGGGAATATTCCTCTCATTTCAGAGATGAAGAGATGGAGGTTCAGCATTTAGGATATAAGGATCACAGACTAACTGCAAAGAGTCTTAAACCTGGGGCTCCTGATCAAAATCTCAGAGCTCTCCTCCCCACTTCACCTCCAGCACATACCCTCTAATATTAAGGAAATCATCTACACATTTAAAAGAAACATTATGTGGTTGTGACAAAGTCTTCTATTACTATAATGTTCTGGTTACCTAGTGCCACTCTGACAATAATATACCATAAATGGGATGGCTTTAACAAACAGGAGTTTATTCTTACAATTTAGAGGTTTTAAGTCCAAGTTCAAAGTGCCAGGCTGTAGGGGCTGGATGAAAACCCCTCAACCTTGAGCTTCAGCTCTGCCTTCCTGCTCCTGGCCCACTGAAACTAGAAGCTTTTCTTCACTCAGACAGCTGCTGGCTGCTGAGGCTGACAAGCCCAAGGTTGACAAGTAAGAACTCACAGTCCTGATATTACCAAACCACACAGCAGCCATTAATTCAAGTCCATTCAAAGTCACAAGATTGGCAGAGCATGGCAGGCTGCTGAACAATGACATGGCTACATGCAGGGCTCGAGTGTGCCATAAACTAGAGACTGTTCCCCAAGGCTTTTCCTTACATACAGGAAGCAGACCACATCCCTAAAGCAGCTACTCAGCTGCTCACAGTAGATTCCACCATGGAGCTGATTACTGAGCTCATAATGGGGAATACGACATCCAGCTGCCCAGCCACTCAACCAGGCCCAGCCAAGGTGACACACAAACTTAACTACCACATATAGTATAGGCTATCAGGGTAAGATCAAAGTGATAGAGGGATTGCTGTTGCAGGCCACTGAGTCAATTCCAACTTATAGCAACCCTACAGGGCAGAGCAGAACTGCTCCTTATGGTTTCCAAGGCTGTAATATTTATAGAAGCAGACTGCTTCATCTTTCTCCCATGGAACAGCTCTGGGTTTGAACCTCTGACCATTCTTTTAACAGCTGAGTGCTTAACCATTGTGTTACCAGGGGTAGGAGGAAGAAAGTATCATGTTATAAAAAGTATTCAGTTTCTTTTATATCGGAAAACCCAGCAAGATTGACTTACACATTATTAATGAATACATGACTATGCCAAGGAAAAGGATGTCACTGCTTCTAAATGATAATGTCAGTAGTTTCAAAGACAACACTTTTCAGTGAGTCCATCCAGAGATAGAAAATACTGTTGGCCCTCTCTCCATAGTTTCCATATCCTCAGATTCAACAAACTGGGGAATAAAAATACTGGAAGTGGGGGATGGAAGCAATGAAATCATTATAGCAATCTCTCAAAGGCTAAGAGGGTAAATAAAGTGGTATTTATATACAATTTACATTGTATTGGGTATTATTACAAGTAACCTAGAGATGATTTAAAAGGACCTCTGATGGCATAATGGATGTCATCTGGCTGCTAACCAGAATGTCAGCAGTTCAAACCCACCAGTTGCTCTGTGGACAGAAGATGGGCCAACCTACTTCCACAAAGATTGCCTTGAAAACAAACAGCCTTGAAAACCCAATGGGGGTTGCTATGAGTCAGAATCAACTTGATGTCAATGAAGTTTTTTTTTTTTTTTTTTTTAAAGAGATGATTTGAAGTAAACACAAGAATGTGTGTAAGTAATATGTAAATATTATTATGCCATTTTACATAAGGGACTTGAACATCCATGGATTTTGGTATCCACAGGGACCATGAAACCAACCCCCTGAGGATATCCAGGGATGAGTGTACACATAATAGCCAAAATGTCACCCTTCTCCTCTCTTGTGCCATGGCAAACATCTCTAAATGATCACTGCACACATCCCCACTCAGTCCAGACAGCCTCAGAATCCTTCAACACCACTATCCAAGGTGATGTCACTGACAACCAATCACAATTGGTATATAAGATGAGAACCTATTTTCTGCTTCTGGAAACAGGAAGTTGGAGTCCATTGCTAATAAGTGGTCTCTAAAACCTGCTAATATTTGCATCTATCAAAAAGTCTTTTCAACACAGTTTGAATTATACTAGACTGTCTTTCATCAAAACAGATTATTTTGGGAACTAAGGCAACAGTTAGGGATTTCACATGAACACAACTAGATTTTACTTAAGTGGAGTATTTCCACAGAATTGTTCATTCTCTTGTGAATGTGGTCAAAGAGGATCAGTTGCTGCAGGGGAGAGTCATATAGCCTCTTCTGTTTAACTACAAACATTACCCAAAAATGGCACTGTGCATGTCTGTGTCTGCTGAGCAATAATAAAGTTCCTATACATAGACAGACCAGAGATATCAAAATAGCAAAGTTCTTAACCCTATAATGAAAAGCAAAATACCATTACAAAATCATCTGGATTACAGCATAATTTTGTTTCCTCCAAAGCCAATCTAAAAAATATGGAAAAAATTTTAAACAATTTTCATCAACAATTTTTACTTTACTGCTAACATCTAAGCAAAGGTTAAAAATTTGATTCAAAGGAAAACAGCATACTGATCACTATTTCAAAAGGGATTCTTCTTGCAGTTACAAATATGTAAGGAGGAAGGATAAGATCAAGTAGGCTGACTTAGATTGGAATTGGAGGTATTGATGTAGATAGTTTTCAAAATATACAGATGAATGGATGTAGAAACAGATATGTGTTGATGTTCTTTCCATTCTGTAGCTCATTCTACCAAGATACCCTAGAGACAATGAAACCCCAATCACTATGAGTACCCCAGCAACCAGATTTTGATTTCTCAACACCATTTTTCACTAAAAGGAGCCACACCAACTTGGAGTAATGGCTAATGTCAGGGCCAGGGCAAGAAAAGTACAGAGCCAAACCTCGAATATCTTCTTGCATCATTATATAAGAAAATGCTGGGTGGGGGGGAGCTTCCATAGAAAGTACTCAGGTATCAGCTTGACAGAGTTCCTGCTAGGCAAAACTGGGCCAATGTGACCACCAAATTGCAAGAATCTATAGTGATACTGCCTTGGAAACCCAAGGAGGGGTGGCTATGAGTCGGGTCCGACTCAACGGCACATAACAACAATAACAACATAATGACATAAGGAGATCTGGTAGTATAGTGGTTAAGGCATTTGGCTGCCAACCAAAAGGCTGATGGTTCAAACTCACCAGCAGAAAGAATGGAAGAAAGATTATGCAGTCTACTTCCGTAGAGATTTACAACCTTTGAAACCCAATGGGGGCCGCTATGAGTCAGAACTGACTCAATAGCAGTGAGTTAAATTGACATAGGTAGGAGACAGGTTGATTGATAAAACAGGATAGAAACATTCCTTTTCAAAGTGGAAAGCCAATGTAGAAGGAAAAATGGAGTGAGAAAGTCACCATTTGTCTATCATAACCATAACTGATTTAAGTAAGAACCATCGATTGATGCCAAAAGCAACATAAGAAAGTTTGAGGAGGAACAGGGTATCTGCATAGCTTCAAAGTATGTCCCCAACAAGATACTTATCAATTATAAAGCAGAAAATAGTAACTTCATTATGGAGGAACCCGGCAGACAGAACTTTATCCAAGCGGTTCAGGTGAATCTCCCCATAATGGGACATGTTAACATTATATGACTTATGACATGATGTCCTGAAAATGCACTATCACTTCTGTGGTATCCCAGACAAAAATGTATGAACTGAATCCACTCATAAAAAAACATCAGACAAACCCAAACTGAGGGATATTTTACAAAATATCTGCTTTATACTGTTCAAAAAATCAGTAGCAAGAAAAATAAACACTGAGGATCTATTCTAAAGTAAAAGAGACTAAAGAAATATGAAAAAAATGATCTGGGATTTTCATTTGTGAAAAATGTTATCATGGGGATTTGTGAGCAAAATCTGAATAAATTACACTGACTAGATAATAGTGATATACATAATGTTAATTTCCTGATTTGGGTAACTATAATTCTCTTCACCCCCCATCTGTCAGTTTGTTCTATGGTAGCCTGTGTGTTGCTGTAATGCTGGCAATGATACCACTGGTGTTTCAAATGCCAGCAGGGTCACCCATGGTGGAGAGGTTTCAGTAGAACTTCCAGAGTAAGACCTACTATGAAGGTCCTGGTGATCTATTTTTAAAAAATACTGGCCAGTGAAAACTTTTGAATAGCAGTGGAACATGCCAGAATATGAGCCCCTCAGGTTGGAAGGCACTCAAAACATGACTGCGGAAGAGCTGTCACCTCAAAGTAGAGGCAACCTTAATGACATGGAAGGAGTAGAGCTTTCGGGACCTTCATTTGCTGATGTGGCACATCTCAAAGTGAGAAGAAAGAGCAGCAAACATCCATTAATAATCAGAATGGAGAATTTACAAAGCACTGGAAGTTGTCAAAAATGGAATGGAATTAATAAAGATTGATATCTTAGGCATGAGTGAGCTGAAATGGATGAGTATTGGCCATTGTGAATTGGATTATCATATGGTCTACTATGACAATTAAACAGGATTGCTGTATCCTTGGTTGCTGAAAGAGGACTTGAAGAACTTACTGATGAATATCAAAGTCTACACAGTCTTCAATATGAATTAAAGCTCAACATAAAGAAAACAAAAATGGACTAATATATATCATCGTGGTACACAGAGAAAATGTCAGAGTTGTCTAGGATTCCATTTTACTTGGATCCATAATCAATGCCCATGGAAGTAAAACTCAGGAGATCAAACAACATATTACATTGGGGAAATGTGCTGCAAAAGACCCCTTAAAGTGTTAAAAAGCAAAGATTTCACTGGAAGAATTAAGGTGTGTCTGACCCAAGCCATGGCATTTTCAATCACCTCCTGTGCATGTGAAAGCTGGAAAACAAGACAAAAACGGCCAAAAAAGAATTGATTTATTTCAATGATTGTGTTAGCGAAGAATACCATGGACTGCCAGAAGAATGAATAAATCTGTCTTGGAAGAAGTACAACCAGAATGCTCCTTAGAAACAAGACTGGTGAGAATCTGTCTCATGTACTTTGGACATGTTATCAGAAAGGACCAGATCCTGCAGAAGGGTATCAAGCTTGGTAAAGTAAAAGGTCAATGAAAAAGAGGAGGACAATCAATGAGACTGACTGATACAGTGATACAATAATGGGCTCAAAACATGGTAACATTTGTGAGGATCGTGCAGGACCGTGGGCAGTGTTTCATTCTGTTGTACATAAGGTGGCTATGAGTCAGTCCCTGCTCAACGGCACCTAACCATAACTATAGTTATGTAGGAAGATGCCTGTATTCTCAAGAAATGCACACAGAGGTATTCAGGGATAAAGAGTAAAGAGAGAAAAGTAAATAGAGTAAGATGCTAATAGTTGGGAAATGGGAATAAAGAGTATACAAGAATTCATCTCTTTAAGTGCAATAAAACTCATTGTCATCAAGTTCATTCTGATCCACAGTGACCCTGCACGATAGAGTAGAACTGCCCCATAGGGCTTCCAAGGCTATCAATCTTTATGGAGGCAGACTCTCACACCTTTCTTCCATGGAGCAGCTGGTAATTCAAACTATCGGCCTTTCAATTAGCAGCCGAGCACTTACCTATGCCACCAGGGCCCTAAGTTTACATGCCATTCCACAATTTTAGTTGTCCTCACACCATTATCTTCTTTTGTAACAATAACAAGTAGAGAAATAGCAGTTTGCATTACCAGTTGCCTGGCCCTGGGAGGAAAGGCATTGCTAATCCTTTCTAGTCTATACTGTAACCCAGTCTTATTAACAAGGGCAGATCAACTAAACCTAGGTTAAACAAAACAGAGAACAAATTGTTTACACAATAGCCTCTGCGGTTACACAACTTCTGTGACCATGCCCTTAAGTCTTCAAATCATAATACTTATGAGTTGAATGCATATTTATAGAAGATTGTATAAAACAATGGTTATTAGCAACAGAAAGCTCAAGTCTTCTACTTTCACTACACCCAGAGAACCAAACTGGCTCTCTCAAAGCAGAACAGAACACTGTATTTAACCTACACAGTTGTCAGAGGTTTACTTACCACCATGTGAGTGACTACTGTAACACAAACGTGAACTCAGTTCAGCCCAAGAAGCTTGAAGACTGTCAAAACATGTACATGAGGATGGCCTTTACCGATCTTTGGGAGATAAGACCAGTGGAGTTGCATCAATGAATATTTAATCTACACGTAAGCCATGTCAAAAGAAAAAAAGGTGGATCAAGAGGAAAGTAATATATTGAACAGCACACACCTCAGAATGAATATGCAGATTCCTTCATAAATCTTGGTTTCCCTGAACTTTTCTCAGCATTAACATTTTGCCAAATGGCATATTCACACAGCAAGCAAAGCACTTCACATGGAACTCAAATGAGGAAAAAATGAAACGACTCAATGCTGGGAAAAACCAGCTGGTTAGACTGACTGAGACACAATATGTTCCCCACATGACACCCCTCTTCAGGAGTTTTGAGGGTAACATTGCCATCAAGGCAATTGTGACTCATGGCAACTCTATGTCTTGTCAGAATACAATTGTGCTCCATACAGTTGTCAATGGCTGTGATCTTTTGGAAGCACACTGCCAGGCCTATGTTCTAAGGCACCTCTAGGTAGACTCAAACTGCCAACTTTTCAGTTACTAGCTGAGTCCTTAATCATTTGGGCCACCCAAGGACTCCATAGCTCAGAGGTACCAAAAAAAAAAAAAAACTTCACTGCCGTTGACTAGGACTCAATTCACACCAACCCCTCCTTGGGTTTCTGAGGCTACATCACTATGGAAGTAGATTGCCCAACCTTCCTTCCAAGGAGTGGCTGGTGGGTTTGTAAGAGATAAATAAAAGGAAAAAAAAAAAAAATGCAGAAACACACACTGAGGCATTAGGACTTTGCTTGGCTCAGAATTTTCTGTATCTCAGCACTGATGTGAGGTAGGAATGGCATGACAATCTGTCCATCTTGGCTAGGACAGATCAGACAGTCAGTCTCCAGTGGAGAGTCTGGACATGTGGGCTCCAGAGCCGGAGCATGTGTGCTGTACGGTAGGGCTGAGATACCCACTTTCCTCAACACAAATCTACAAAACTGCTATACAAAAGTGTGCAATGATGAGCGAACACACACACACATACACACATAAAATAAATGAATTTCAGGATAGTATGGGAAAAATCAAAAATACCAAACTCACTTCCATCAAGTCTATTAAACTCATAGCGATCCCTCCTTGGGTTTCCCAGGCATTATCTCTACGGAAGTAAATTGCCCCATCTTCCTTCTGAGGAGTGGCTGGTGGTAGTATGGGAGGCGTATTTGGTATTAAAAAAATGAACAGAGGTGAGACTGGTCTGATATGATTTGGAATTGAGCTCAGGGAATAGATGTTAGTAGAAAAAGAGTAACCACTGAAGACTCTGCAGTAAAGACAAGACTCAATTAGTCTGTCTGGATTTAATTTAAGCACCCATTTGCAAACATTAAAGTTCTTATGCAGAAAGTCTGGTAGTAGTTTGCCTACCCCCTTCCAAATAAAAAAGGGAAAAATTTGGTGAAACACTAGAAAGCCTCCGACTTTCTCAGTGATAAAAAAAGGCATACTTAAAATAATAAAATTCATGCCTAGTAATACACTCAGACACAGAGGAGGTGAACCAGAGAACACATTTTTAAGTCATGGGAATCACTGTGTCAAAAGACATTAGAACTGGACTTAGAAGTACATGGTGTGTCAGCTGCAATTACACATATATCATTTCTCCACTGTGATCATCCTTCTTTCCATCTCAACACTGGGACATGATTAGTATTTTACATACTGTCCAAAAGGGGAATGTGACTTACCAGAAACCGTACTAAACATTTCAAATACAGATCACCCTTAGCCAAGAGAAAATCCTGCCCAGCTGTAGATTTCTTATTTGCAAAACTTAAGAGCAACGAAATTCCATTACTTAGAGAAACTGGCTGTTCACCAAAGCCTTGGCAACGGAAGCTGTACTTATCTTTTTGAACAATAGCCTCAGAAAATGTATTCACTTGCAAAAAACACATTAACTACACATTTAAGCTCTCAAGAAAGCCTCCTTGCCCAAGCAAATTCCTGGTAGGGAAAAATCCATTCTCCCCAGCCATTCTCCCCAGTACAAAGGTGGACCCTAAAACACGTGGCAAAAAGAATTCCATGTTTAAGAATATTTCACAAAGTCAAAGCCTACATAACAATATTAATAATGCTTTAAAAAACCAAGCATCCTTCTAATATGTGAGTTACCACACTGCACTGCATCCACCAAAAATGTGATCCTAAGCCCTAACTCATTTGTTTCCCCTGTGAAACTTAACTGTACATATTCCTGAGGATATAAATTATTCTGAAATGTATTGCTTTGCACTTGGGAGAACTCATCCAGATGAGCCTGGAAAAGACTTTGTTTGTTCTCTGTCTTCCTAGCGCTTCCTTCCCAGGAGAAGCATGAGGCCACATTCCAGTTGGTTACACGAACTTCACTCAAGGCTTAACTCATGATCCAGCTCCCACTCTACTTGAGATTTTGAAACAGGCCATGAAAACTTCTCAGGACATACAGACGCTATGCAAATGTGTTTAGAACAACAAACACCCATCAGTGCTGTTTTTCTGGTTTACTATTTAATGCGCTGTATCACGGCTACAGCCTGTGGGTGAGTTCATTTTGGGAACTGGCATATCATCTTGATTCTCACATTTAAGTTTTGCCCACTAGAAGATCCAATAAAACTTAGCACCTGGATTTGCTCATCAAAAGTAATCAAAGTGGTCAAAAGAATACCAGCAAAAAACTAGTACTTTGTATCAAACTTTTGGACAAGAGTCTGTTCAAGGTGGCAATGGATAATTCTTTAACTTTCAGCAACTCAGAGCAACTCTACAACATCACACAATGCAATTTCAAGGTGCTGTACAGTAGGGCTGAGATACTCACTTTCCTCAATGCAAATCTATGAAATTGCTATACAAAAGTGTGCAATGATGAATGGAGAACTGAAAACAAAGACGTTGGTGATGGTGTAAGTGAATAGGGTTGCCATGAGCTCCAAAGTAGAATTACTGGTACCATGGTAACCAATCTGAATAGAGTCATAATTTGTACAACAAGGACTGCTCATCTGTTCTAACTTACAACTCTCCAATGATCTAAACACAAAGCTATAACAAGGGCACAGAACAGATGCATGTCCGTGTGAAAGAGGCAAATTGTATTTAACAAAAACTTAAAACCAAGGCCATCAATAGTCAATCTGGTCCCACACAATCAGAAAAGTCTGCCTCCTGCCAAACCATCTACTAGTTGGGGTTGCCTTTCCCCTCCAAACATTTTGCTTCAACCCAGACAAAGGTGGAATGGCATTCACACTATTAAAAGACACTGGCCAGCGTTCACATACCTCAATAATCCTGTCATGAATTTGCAGGCCTCCTTCTTTGGCCGCGGGCCCGCTGTCAACTATTTTGGATACAAAGATTCCTTCACTGGATGATCCATCTTGGTTGTCCTTTGGTTTAAAAAAAAAAAAAAAAAAACACTCATGAATGCTAGGCATTAGGTTGGTTATGAAAATACAGCTTATTAATCTCTTACTAATTGACTCTTGCTGGTGTCCAAAGTGAAAATGAGATAAAAGCGGTTTCCCCTAATTCTGTTTCCAAATAACACTAATCTATTTTACAAGTGGAATGATTAGGTATGCCACTCCTCAGAAGGAAGGTTGGGCAATCCTACTTCCGTAGTGATACCGCCTCGGAAACCCAAGGAGGGGTCACTATGAGTCGGGGCCGACTCAACGGCATATAACAACAACAACAACAACATGCAGAGGGGAATGTGTCCATGACTATGTATGTTGTTGCTGCTGTTATGTGTCGAGTCAGATCCGACTCATAGCGACCCCTCCTTGGGTTTCTGAGGCAGTATCACTACAGAAGTAGATTGCCCAACCTTCCTTCCAAGGAGTGGCTGGTGGGTTTGAGCTGCCAGCCTTCTGGTTAGCAATCAAATACCTTAGGTACTACCAGAGCTCCCATCAAGCTTTTAAATATCTACTAATATGATAATCAACATAAATATTTTATTTTTGTCCTGATTTGCATCAAAAAGCCCCATCATCCTTTCTAATAGCTTTTGATTTCCAATCTCCTGTAATTCCTCTCAAACTCACTGCCGTCAAGTCAGTTCCAACTCACAGTGACCCCTCCCCTTGGGCTTCCGAGGGGCTATCTCTATGAACAAAGACTGCCCAGTCTTCCTTCTGTGGAGTGGCTGGTGGGTTTGAACCACCAGCCTTCTGGTTAGCAGCAAATGCCTTAAGCACTACGCCACCAGAGCCCCTCTAATCCCACTAGACCTCTGAATTATAAGGACTGAAGCTTTCTGGGAAAGACGACAGCTCACTGCTAAAACTATTTCCTTTTCTGAAAATCAAGTTTCCAACAAGCTCATAAAAAAATCCTCACAGTTTGTTCATGAACTTCTTTCCAAACAGTACTGTGATGAATTCTCTCCAAGTTTGTGGGTTACATTTCTTATGATTAACAGATTTATAAATTAAATGGCTCAAGCATAAGTTGTTTCCAAACAAAATCATTTGAAAAATAAGTTCAGGGTGTTCCAGAAAAAATTAAAAAAATCTATCACCACAGTAAACTCCTTGCCACAATGCTATAAGCTTATCTATTCCAATAATTATGCCACATGTAAATATATAAAAATTCTACTTGCCAAAGATAATTATGAAAATACAACACAAACAGCCATAACCTTACACTGTAAAGAGAAACAGGTATGATTTTGAATATGGTTCTTTCTTCCCCTTTAAATGCAACAGCAGTAACTGAGGATGAGAAAATACACCTCTCTCTCTCTCTCTCTCACACACACACACACACACACACACACACACACACACACAATAAAGATTCATCAAAAGGAGTCAAAATCCCAACCTAAAATAAGCATTAAGTGTTTTTCCCAGCATTTACCCCCATGTGACACAGATATATCTCTAACTACCATCTGGATTCCATCAACAAACTTCCAAGAGAAGGGGTCAGCCGGCTGTGGGTGCTGTGTTAGATCAGCTATCCTCAAAAGGCATCCCTGCCTAGTATCACAGTGCTCTGCCAGACCTACTGCACAATAACACTTTGCAGTCTGAGTATCTGTGCTCTCCGCTTCCTCTCTCACACAGCCTCACTAATGCACTAGTCTGAACACATCTATGTAGCTCCCACATGCATACCTTGCATGTAAGCACAAAGCTATACGATACCTTCTAATTACTTAGTACATACTAGGTATGCAGCAAGCCCTCTATGCTTTAATCCTCACAATATCTCCAAGCATTAAGTATTATTGCATCTACTTCATAGATGAAAAAGCCTGAGGTTGAGAGAGGTTAAATCACTTACCCAAGGTCACACAACAAGTGGCACAGCTGGGTTTCAAATTCAGGAAAGGTTTAATCTCTAATGCCCTGTGTGCAATACTGTCTCCCACTGAAAAAACCCTCACAAAAATACATGAATTCAGAAGTCCAACATTCCAGGCCATGGAATATTCCAGAAGAACATAAAAAGTCTCAATGAACCACAAAAGATGTATGAACAAGCCTCTTTTCCTTAAGAGATGATGTCAATATATCAAAATGAAAACAGATCTGCATTGACTCTAGTTTAACAACTGCTTTTGTTTTGTTTTGTTTTTTCTCCTGGAAAGGGAGAGAGAGATAGGGATGGGATTTTGGCTTTAGTTTGTTTTGTAGACTACACTGATTCGAAGTAATTTTCTTAAGCAGCATCAGAAAGTTCCAGCAAAAACTAGAGAGAAACAGGCAAGACTAAATACAAAAATTTAGGTTACGTTAAGACAGAGTTGAGGAAGCAGGGCAGGATGCAAAAAAAAAGAAGAAAAATACAGAAAGCAAGAATCAAAAGAAAACTGTATCAAGTCCATTCTCGATAGGTACATTTTTCTCTTAAAAGACATCTCCGTATCCTCAGTATGTCTGGCTCCTCTCCTAAGACATTTTAAGTTAGAGCTATTTGTCAAGGTGAACTTACATGACTTGGGATTTATTCTATTTTGCTGACTGTGTTAAAAAAAAAAAAAATGAAAGGGGTAGTTTGCATCTCAGGAGTACCTGACAATGAAGCACCCTTGCCGAGGGCTTAGGTGACAGGTTTGATACACTAGACTGGCTGCTGTTTCATAGGGATATGAGAACTAATGAATGAATGATACGATTTTGCTAAGAGCATTATATACAGCATCATGCCATAAAAAGCTTTATGTCACTGCTTCCTGGCTGGGATATTTCATAACCCAACCAAGAATTATTTGAGAAACATACACACCATTTGTATTGCATTCAACTTCCCATAACTAACAATGTGGGCACAATGCTGCTCATCTTGGCTTTTTAGTATATTCTCCATGACCTCCCAGACTTCACAGGCAACAATGCAAAACACATTTAGGTATCATTATGTTATTTCTTCTAATCAAGGCAAGTTTGACAACAACAGTAAACAAAACAAAACACCACATGCATATGATAGAATTAGATCTTCCTAACCAGAAGGCTGGCGGTTCAAACCCACCAAGAACTCCTCAGAAGGAAGGTTGGGCAATCCTACTTCCGTAGTGATATTGCCTCGGAAACCCAAGGAGGGGTCGCTATGAGTCGGGGCCGACTCGATGGCACATAACAACAACAACAACTACATGCATATAGTTCTTACAAAAAGATCACACAAACGGAAACATTTACCAAAGCTACAAAATTCTGTCTGGTTTGTACTTAAATCACCTTTTTAAAGGAAAAAAGAAAATAACCTAAAACTTGCTCCTTGATAAGCAGAGAGTAAACCTGTATTCCAGTGAGACTAGGAGTGTCATTTCATCCCTGGTGACATATAGAAACCAAGTACTATCTTGACCCGTGTTACTGGGTTACACATACCCGATCTCCCAATAATCATTAAGCCACAGACATACCTCTCCACTTGAAGTATTTTCCAGACGTCGGGCTCTCTTCCTAAAGATGCTTCAGTGTGGTCAGACCTGATGCAAAGAATATACTGGTTCTCATGGTTTGGGCTCTTTTGGATGCAGAAGACTCTAAAAGATCTAAAGATCTAAAAGATCTAATGGTCAAGTGAATCTCAGTTTATCAGAGTTGGTTCTTACAACTGAACAGTGGGTGAGGAGAGAAGAAAGTAGTTATGAAGGTAAGCCAAGTGCATCCAACTCTCCATTATCTGTGCTAAATGGCAAAACACGTTCTCAACAAAAAATCAGAGAGCAGAGGTGCAAGTCCCCAGTAAGCCTGGTCAATTACTTAAATGCTCCAAACCTGTTTGTTCCCTCAGCCCCTCCCAGAGCTGGAGAAGGCTGACTCTTACACTAATCAAACCAAGATCTTAGTCAAATGGTCAAAAGTAGGAATAAAAAAATAACAACATCTTAGTGTATTTCCACCAAAACAAAAAGAAAAAAAAAAAAAATCAAGAGGAAAAAAAAATGTGTGTATATATAGAAACACATAGACAAACATATACATACATATATATAAAACCAAACTCACTGCTGTAAAGTCAGATCTAACTCATAGTGACCCCTACTTGGGTTTCCGAGGCAGTATCACTATAGAAGTAGATTGCTGAATCTTCCTTCCGAGGAGTAGCTGGTGGGCTTGAACCACCAGCCTTATGGTTAGCAGTCAAATGCCTTAGGCAGTATGCCATACGTATACATATATGCACACACAATTACATACACATATACACACACCTACACATATATATATACATGCAAACATACACATATATACACACATAGTAACACATATATACAGTCACACACTCATATATACATACACACATATACGTATATGTGTGTATATATGTTTGTATATGTATATATGTGCATGTATAACAGTGTGTATGTGTATATATATATGTGTGTGTGTGTGGATAGATGGATGGATGGATGGATGAAGTGGTCTACTTCTGTAATTATTATAAATAATTATTATAGCCTTGGAACCCTATGGGACAGTCCTACTCTGTCTCATAGGACTGCTATGAGTCAGAATCGATTCGATGGCAGTGGGGTTTGGTTTTATATAGATGGACATACACACATTTATGTGTGTATACCTACTGAGCTCACATGATCCTACAGTCTCCTGGGAATTCACAGAGGCAGTGAGAGGAACAGTACTGTGTAAATGAGTTGCTGGTGTTCAGCAAAATGGCTACAATCTCTGCCCACAGCTCTCCTTGACAGGGCCCTGTGTTCATAGTCAAATTTTCATCTCATTGTTTAAATTCTTTTTTTCACATATGTGTTTTAGAAAAAGATACTGTATTAGTTCATTACCTTAACCTCTCAAACTCAAAAAACAAACGCACTGCCAGAGAGTCAATTTTGACTCATAGTGAGGGCCACTGGGTTTCTGAGGCTGTAAATCTTTACAGAAGTAGATTGCCCCATGTTCCTTCCATGGAGTTGCTGGTGGGTTTGAAATGCTAACCTTCTGGTTAGTAGCCAAATGCCATATCCACTATGCCACCAGAGCTCCTTATCTTAACCTCTAAGCATCATTTATCACTAAAACATTTTTTAACTTTTTTTTTTTTTTTTTGCAACCATGACTGCAGTCAAAAGCAAATGGATTTTAATCTTAATTTTCCTCCATGAGGAACTCCTTTGATCAAAGCCTACTATGATCACCAACTGGCTTCAAGAAGTCAAATCCCAAATAGCAGAACATATTAGACCTTTCAGGATTGAGCCCGTTTCTTCTCCAAACATTTTTCTGACCACTTTCCTGCCCACCCCTAAACTCTAGCCACACTTTACTATTTGCAGTTGCCCCAATCCCTGCTCTGTTCCTGCTCTAAGACCTTGCATGAGCTACCTCAGCCCTTCTACTTTCTTCGAGCTCAGTGGACTTCAAACGGTGCTGTATAGTACAATTCATTAGAATAATGAAACAAAGTATTAGAAATTCTACTTAGAGTCCTACTTAAGTCTCATCACTTAAAATGTTGTATGCAACTTTTATAAGGCACATAAGTGTATTAGTTCAGTACTATATTTTTATATATAATCAAATGGGCTTAATTTTTTTTTGTAAACAGTGAGGAGTGTTCAGTTAAATATATACACAGTAAAGCCTGTGAAAGCCAGAACCTGTGTAAGGTGGAAACCTGTCAGAAAAGGAAAACTCAAATATTTTCCAGTAATACAGAGCAATGGAAGAGTGGTAAGACTGTACCTTGTCAAAGGCGAAAAACAGAAAGATCTGGAAAAACAAGGCAGTTTGAGTTCTACCTTTCAGAGGTTTATGTGTGTATATGTGTGTGTGTTTGCTGACATAACAATTATCCTTCAGAACTCTGTATCAGTGGTATTTCTCCAGGATTCCTCCTTCCCCAGGGTTAGCTGGCCAAGACATCTTTAGCTTGACCCAGGCAGTATATATCAAAGACTACAAATAACCACAGTGCCATCTTCTAAGTCATCACTCTCCCAGTTTAGACTGTGAGCTCCATGAGGGTAGAGCAAATACAGCTGGAAGGCTGCATCTTCTCACCTTCTAGAATGCAGTACAAGAGCCCCTCTTCCTGTTCCCAACATTCCAGCTACTGATGTTCCTCATTCCTTAGAATCTAACAGATGTCATCCTCCCCTTTCTTTCCTTCTTTGAACTTTTCCCAATGTGTAAGGATTGTATTTACTTGTTTCTGGACTGATGTTACGACCAGGACGCAAAATGAATGATCACAGCTAACCCGTCTTCCTGGCCTCCACTGTATCTCCCAGCCCCTATTAAACAGTAGATGATCAATAATACCTATGTGTTGAATTAATGAATTGGACTTTCTTTCTCTTTCCCTTGACTATTTTCCTTTGAAGTTAATAAACTAGGAAATGATCAGCAAAAGAGCAAGTTGTTGTTGTTGTTGTTCTGTACTGTCGAGTCGGACCCAACTCATAGCGACCCCTCCTTGGGTTTCTGAGGCAGTATCACTAAGGAAGTAGACTGCCCAAGCTTTCTTCTGAGGAGTGGCTGGTGGGTTTTGAACTGCCAGCCTTCTGGTTAGCAGTCAAGTGCCTTAGGCACTATGCTACCAGAGCTCCCGAAAAGAGCAAGAGATGACATATATTCAGACAATCCCTTCTGAAAGGGTTGATTCTGGTACCATCTTTTGCTGCCTCCCCAGAGCCCTTTCTGCAAACATTTTCCTAATGGTTTAATTGACAAATTTGCATTTGGCCTCTTCTTTGTGGAGGAGGTGCTAATGATGAATGGGGTGGCCAAAGAGCTGCAGGGGGAGGAAAGAGTAAAGGGATACAATAATCCACAAAGTAGGGAAGCTGCCCCTGACAAATGAAGAGTTGACAGGACACAACTTAAATGACCAGACTTCTAGTCTGGTCACCACAGTTAAGCCCACCTTAGAAAGGTGGCTGGTTACTCAGTTCTGAGTGTACACATCACACACAACTTTACTCAGCCAATGTGCTGCACAACATTCTAAAATATAAACAGTTTGGATTAACTGTTGCATTACTAGGACTATGCTACTTTAAAAGACAATTAAATAAAAACTCCCAAGTGTCAGGATGTTAGATAAACAATGAAATCTCTAATTCCAGAGAAGAGAATGAAGTGAGCAAAGTTTTCTACCTTTCACCCTCCAAACCTCCTCTGTCTGCTACACCAAGAAAAGGGGGGAAATAAAAATTATCAATTAACATACCACACAGGGCCGACCACCAATAATATTGAATCCTAGGGAGCCAGAGTCTCGATGCAAGACAAGAGTCAGACTTTTGGTTTCTTCACCCTGCAAGGAACAAATAAGTTCAAAATTTCACTTACAAACATCAAAAAGGTGATGAAAATTTTCTCTCCATCTAAGTGAACTCAAGCTACTGAGCTGATCGTTAAGAATCCCTATGTCTCTTGGAAAGTGTATCTAAAGGGACCTTTCTTAGAGCCCAAGCTGAAACTCTGTTCTGTGTTTAAGAGGTAACAAACATTTCTAGGTACCACCTAACCCTAGAATGACCGCATAAAAACGTGTGAAAATGTCCAGACATGCCTGATGGACATTTCTTATCAATGACTCCTTGGTCTGCAAATGCAGCTTTCTTTAGAGTGGCCATCATGTGCTGACTGTCTAGACGGCTACTTTCTGTTTGTTTCGTAACCATTCTCAACAGCAGCACTCACATCTTGTCACGAAAGGTTCAAAGAGCAGTCCTCGCGGATGTGTGAGTGCATGCAAGGCTCATCAATGGTCATCTGTGTTTAGGGGACTTGTGGGGAGAGTGGTGCTGGCAAAGTCAGACACAAACATGGTGGGGAGGGGGGACAGAAACTACTGAAAAGGAGGAGGAGGCACTTTCACAAAGTAATTTCTGTCCAGTTCATATGAGATGCAGAGCTGATGAACAGAAGATGCTCTGTTTAAGGTTGGTACATGTTAACCTCCTTAAATCAAACAAGTAAAAGTCACCCAGGCAGGTCACACAGATGCAACACTTGACAGGCAGAAGAGATGGAGATGCCAGGGCACCTCAAAGGACCAGCTCAAGTAACAGACAGCCAAATAAAAATAGACTTAACCTTACGTGTAAATGGCTAAATATTCTTTGACATAAACATTAAATTCTGATACTTTTGAAAGGTTTCCACTTATACTTCAAACGTACTGGCCATAAACTTCCATTTCCTTTGCTCACATTTTCTGCATAAACATAAGCATAGTATTTTTAAAAATCATGCAAAATGGCAGCTCATGACAAAAGATTTTATTTTCATCTACTGCTCACTGATAAAATTTTTGTGTTCTACTTTTTCTGGAAAAATTGAATTACACCATCTGAATGGCATAAATGCAACTATCTCTGATATGTCCATATTGGCAAGGAAAACCAATGTTTCCGATGTCTAGTGATTTTTCTGAGCACTACTTTATTTATTGCTCTGGTGGGATAGTGTTTAAGGCATTTGGCTGCTAACCGAAAGGTTGGTGGTTCAAACCCACCAACCACTCCGCAGAAGAAAGATGAGGCAAGCTGCTTCCTTAAAGATTTACAGTCTTGGAAACCCTATGGGGGTTGCTATGAGTAGAATCAACTTAATGGCAGCTGAGTTTGGCTTTTTAGACTTTGGTACTTGTCAAACCACTGGTTTCATATTTGGCCCAAACTGTGCCCAACAAAGCCTTCCCTTACCGCCCCCCCCCCCACCCAGTAAATTAAAGATGAACTATTCAAGAACAAAAAAGGAAGAAAATCTGATTAAAAGATGGCCAAAGGATTAGACTAGGCATTCCTTCAAAGACAACACATAAAGGAGCAACAAGCATATGAAAAGATCCTCAACATCATTAGTCACTAGGGAAATGCAAATCAAAACCACAATGAGAAAGAACTTCACATCCACCAGCATGGCTATTACCAGGGGGAAAATGGAAAATAGTAAGTGCTGACAAAAAAGAGATTGGAATCTTCCCCATTGCTAGCGGTAATTTAAAATGGTGTTGCACTGTGGAAAACAGTTTGGCAATTCCTCTCACAATTAAACATAGAATTACCATGTTGTTTTTACTGGGCGCCTTCAAGTTGAGTCTGACTCACAGGGATCCCATGTGATAGAGGAGAACTACCCCATAGACTTTTCTTGGCTATAATCCTTACGGAAACTGATCACCAGTTCTTTCTCTAGCAGAGCCAATCCAAAAACCAAACTAAACTCACAGACACTGAGTCGATTCCAACTCACAGCAACCTCTACTGGTTTCCAAATCTGTAAATCTTTACAGAAGTAAACTGTCCCATCTTCCTTCCGCAGAGTGGCTGGTGGGTTCGAACTGCTGACCTTCTGGTTGGCAGCCAAATACCTTATCCACTATGCCACCAGAGCTACACAGCCACTAGGAGGGTTCAAATTGCCACCCTATCAGTGCTTAACCATTAGGCCACCAAGTCTCCTTTGACCTTGCAATTCCACTCCTAGATGTATACCTAAAAGACTTGAAAACAGAGGCTCAGATATTTGTGTAATAATGCTTATTACAACATTCTTCATGATAGCCAAAAGGTAGTAACGACCCACATGTCCACAACAGTTAAATAGATAAGCATATGCGGTAAATTCATACAACAGAGTATTATTCAGCCACAAAGAGAAATGAAGTTCTGAAACATGCTTTAACAGTGCTGCAACTTGAGAACATTATGCTAAGTGAAATATGGCTGACATAAAAGGACAGATATTTTAGGATTCCACTTATAGGCAATGTCTAGAAAAGGCAAATGTAAAGGACAAGAGTTTATTAGTGGTAACCAGTGACTGGGGTGAGGAAAAGTGGGAAAGAGTACTGAATTGTACATGTAAAAAATGGTTAAAATGGGAAATTTTGTGTTTTTTACATACACACACACATATATACATACATATATATACACACACATATATACACACACATATACACACATAAATATATATACACATACATATACACACATGTTGTTGTTGTTGTTAAGTGCCGTCGAGTCGTTTCCGACTCATAGCGACCCCATGCACAGCAGAACGAAACACTGCCCGATCCCGCTTCAGCTCCATGATCCCTGCTATACTTGAGCCCATCACCTCAGCCACTGTGTCAATCTATCTCGTTGAAGGCCTCCCCCTCTTTCGTCAGCCCTCCACCCTACCAAGCATGACATCATTCTCCAAGGAATGGTCCCTTCGGACAACATGACCAAAATAGGGGAGACGAAGTCTGGCCATTCTCGCTTCCAAAGAGCATTTCGGGTGCACCCGGACAGAGGAGAGGTTTCCAACAGGGTAGGAGAGATTTCCAACAGGGAGACAAACTTGTCTGTCAGTTTGTCCTACTGTGGTGACGTGTTGATGTGCGTTTTGAGGCTGAGCCATGTGCATCCAGCAGGATGCACATGGTGCACAGGTATCAGCCCAGCTTACAGACTGAGACAGACTAGGAAGAAGGAAGAGGCCATCCACTTCTCAAAGAATTGGCCAGGGAAAACCTTATGAATAGCAAAGGAACACTGTTTGATACATTACTGCGCAACTTTATGAATAGTCTGGTTAGGTGAGAAGGCTCTCAAAATAGGACTGGGAAAGAGCTGCATCATCTGAGTAAACCCAGCCTTACTCCTATGGATAAGGTAAAGCTTTCGAGACCTCCATTTGCTGATGTGGCACCACTCAAATTGAGGAGAAACAGCTGCAGACATCCATTAATCATCGGAACATGGAATGTACAAAGTATGAATCTAGGAAAATTGAAAGTTGTAAAAATTGAAATGGAACAATAAAGATTGATATCCTTGGCATTAGTGAGCTGAAATGGACTGGTTTTGGCCATTGTGAATCAGACAACCATATGATCTACTATGACGGGAATGACAGTTTGAAGAGGAATGGCGTGGCATTCATCATCACAAAGGACCTTTCAAGATCTGTCCTGAGGTACAATGCTATCAGTGATAGGATAATATCCATAAGCCTACAAGGAAGACCCATTAATACGACTATTATTCAAATTTATGCACCAACCACCAAAGCCAAAGATGAGGAAATTGAAGATTTTTATCAACTTCTGCAGTCTGAAATTGACTGAACATGCAATCAGGATGTGTTAATTATCATTGGTGACTAGAATGCAAAAGTTGGAAACAAAGAAGAATCACCAGTAGTTGGGAAATTTGGCCTTGGTGACAGAAATAATGCTGGAACTCGCATGGTAGAATTCTGCAAGACCAATGACTTGTTCATTGCAAACACCTTTTTTCAACAACACAAATGGAGGCTCTACACGTGGACTTCAGCAGATGGCACACACAGGAATCAGATTGACTACATCTGTGGCAAGAGGCGGTGGAAAAGCTCAGTACCTTTAGCCAAAACCAGGCTAGGAGCCGATTGTGGAACAGACCAACTGCTCATATACAAGGTCAACTTGAAGTTGAAGACAATTAAAATAAGTCCACGAGAGCCAAAATATGATCTTGAATATATCCCTCCTGAATTTAGAGATCATCTAAAGAATAGATTTGACACATTGAACACCAATGACCAAAAACCAGAAGAACTGTGGGAGGATATCAAGAACATTATCCATGAAGAAAGCAAGAGATCACTGAAAAGACGAGAAAAGAAGAGCAGACCAATAACTTACAATAAAATAAATTTAAAAACTAAAGGCTAATGGGCTTCACTGAACCGAATTACCTCCAGGAGTAAAGCTCTTAGTATCCATAGCTCTTTCACAGGTTTAGTTTACAGCAGACTTCAGAACATTTTCTAGAATTTCAGTTAAGGGTTCTTAAAGGCTTGTGAGTAGCCATGTAAGATGCAACTACTGGTCTCTCCTTCTCAGAAGCAAAGAAGAGTGAAGCAAGTCAAAGACTCAAGGTAGCAAGTAGCCCAAAGGATGAATGGACCACACGAAACACAGCCTTCACTACCCTGAGACCAGAAGAACTAGCTGGTGCCTGGCTACCACTATCTACTGAGTGGAATCCAAACAAGGTCCTAGACAGAATGGGAGAAAGGGAAAAAAAGAAAAAATAACAAAATTCAAAATCTGAGAGAGACTGGTGGAACCCCTGAGACTATGGCCCTTAAATATCTTTCTCGTCCAGACCTGAACCCACTTCCGAGGATCAACCTTCAGCCAAACAAAACATGGGACTATAAGATCAATAATAATAGTAGGGAAGAATGTACTCCTCAGAACAATCAACTATATGAGACCAAAAGGGCAGTATTTGCCCAGAAACAAAGCTAAGAAGGATAAATGGAAACAGGGAAGCCGGGGAGGAAGCAGGAAGAGTGCTATTCCATTGTAGGAACTGCAAACAACGTCATAAAACAAAATATGTATAAACTGTTGAATGAAAAACTAATCTGCTCTGTAAACTTTCACCCAAACCACAACAAAATGTTTTTTTAAAAAAAAATCAGGTAACTTAACTGTAAATCACTAAAATTCTGTAAAAACAAAACTAACAATAGAATAAAACCAAAATCAAACTCGCTGCTATGGAGTTGGAACCGACTCAAAGCGACCCCTCCCTTGGGTTTCTGAGGCAGTATCACTACAGATAGTAGATTGACCAATCTTCCTTCCGAGGAGTGGCTGGTGAGTTTAAACTGCCAGCCTTCTGGTTAGCAATCAAATGCCTTAGGCACCACACCATCATGGCTTCCAACAATATAATAAGACATTCAATTTCTGAAGAAAGAACTGGTTATCCTACAGCAATAACACAACAAATGTCCATTCCTTAAGAGTATTTTAACATGAAAAAGAAACATTTACCTCTCTATCAAGCTATGGGGGAGCTCTAGTAGCATAGTGCCTAAGGCACCTGACTGCTAACCAGAAGGCTGGCAATTCAAACCCACCAGCCACTCCTCGGAAGGAAGATGGGGCAATTTACTTCGGCAGTGATACTGCCTTGGACACCCAAGGAGGGGTCGCTATGAGTCGAGTTCGACTCAATGGCACATACCAACCAACCATCAAGCTATGGGAGCTCTGGTGGCATAGTGCCTATGACATCTGACTATTAACCAGAAGGCTGGTGGCTCAAACCCACCAGCCACTCCTTGGAAGGAAGACTGTGCAATCTACTTTTGTAGAGATACTGCCTTGGAAACCCAAGGAAGGAACGAGGAGTTGGAAACGCCTCGGCAGCAGTGACTTTGGGACTTTTTTTTTTTTTTAATCAAGCCTATGGTAGTAAACAAAAAGCAGCAGAAGCTCTTTAATGATTATTCATTTTATTGGTATTTCTTGTTTGCCAGTAAACAGCACTATCATAAAAGGCATCTATCCATGCTATCAATCTTTATAACCAAACAATTGGGCTGAAACAAGTTAACAGGCAGTAACTTTCATTGTTGCAACAGAATGAAAATTCAGAATCAACCTATGACTTTTGAGATGGAAACATGATGATTCTGAAACTGAAACAGTATGTACCTCCCAGTCTTGGAAACTGAAAATCTCAGTAAGTCCATTTCTTGCTTTGCCTTCTTAAAAAAACCCAAGAACCCACTGCTGCTGAATCAATTCCAACTTCCAGTGACCCTACAGAAGGAGCTCTGGTGGTGTAATTGGTAAGGTATTTGGAGGCTAACCAGAGGCTGGTGGTTCAAAGCCACCAGCTGCTCTGCTGGAGGAGGATGAAGCAATCTACTTCCATAAAGTTTTACAGGTTTGAAAACCCAGTGGGGGTTGCTCTGAGTTGGAATCAACTTGATGGCAGTGGTTTTTTGTTTTTTTGTTTTTTTTTTTAGTCACCCTATGGGACAGAGCAGAACTACTCCATACCGTTTCCAACACTATAATCTTTATGGAAGCAGATGCCTCCATATTTCTCCCACAAAGCAGCCACTGGGTTCAAACCGCAATACCTTTTAATTAGCAGCTGGGTGCTTTAACCACTGTACCACTAGGGCTCTTCTTTACTGTTCTTGTTGTTGTTTAAATGTTAGAAGTATATGAAAATTTGAGTGTGTTATCTTACATGTCTGGTTTTCATAACTAATCAATGATGGAAACTAAGAGTTATACACTAATCCAAGGCAGCTGGCTTTAGTTTGACAAATCTCAAATGATGCACAGAGAAGAATGCACAATCAAATGATTAAAAAGACTAGTTTCAAATCTACTGTGTGATAAACACTCTAAACAAAAAAAATGAAAGGGGAAGAAAGATATTACATTACAATGTATCATATTGTATTAACAATAACTGCTCATGTGTGTTGATCACTATGTGCCAGAAATTATACTGAGCATTTAAATGCTTTATTTTATTTAATCATCCAACAAATCTTATAAATTGGCCTTACTGACTCTTCTCATGATGAAAGTGGCAAGACTCACAGACTGTAATTAAGAAACTTCTCTGAATTCAAAGAATTAGTAGAAGATGGATTTGGGAAACTATGCTCTCTAATTTAGATCGTAATTATTCTTCGACACTACCATTTTCAGACGAGCTCTGGTAGCACAGTGGCTAAGGCACTTGACTGCTAACCAGAAGGCTGCCGGTTCAAACCCACCAGCCACTCCTCGGAAGGAAGGTTTGCCAACCTACTTTCATAGTGATACGGCCTCGGAAATCCAAAGAGGGGTCACTATGAGTTGGGTCCGGCTCGACGGCACATAACAACAACAACAACAAACCATTTTCAGGGTGGAATGTAGAAAATAATTCCATGTAGGTTTGCAACATCTTAGACTGCATCCAAAATGGTTCAAATGTTCCAATTCCAAAAAAATTCATTTGAAGGAGGTCTGACCCAGAAAACCAGAGCCAGAACAAAATCCCAAACAGTTTACCATTTATTTCAAAGAGACCCAAACTGAGATGCTCAAGGAACTTTTAAGTGCAGCCCTGGTCTCAGAGATCTCTCTTGAGGAACAAGTGGGACAATGACTGAACTACAACATTCCTCAGCTTAACAGCAGTTTGCAAAGCAAGTTTTAGAACAATGAAGTTGAGCTTGTATGCTTCCCTGTCAGATCCAACCACTGGGAATGAAGATGGGATGTTCTCAGTTTGTATAAGCATCTTGATCTAGTCAGTTAGTTGTCCAAGAGAGGTGGGCATTGATGGCTTCAGATGGCAGTGACTATTCTAGGATTGACTACAATAGTAAATCAGCTTCTCAAAAAATCAACACAGGATGCTGGGATGGGAGGTGGGATAAAAGAAGATAAGAGAACAGCTCTGCAGCCATCTAGATGCAACGATGGGTCTCTCCTCATCAAGAGCAAAGAAGAATGAAGAAAACCAAAGATGCATGGAAACAATTAGTCCTAGAGACTGGTAGACTATACAATCCACAGCCTATATGACTGTAAGACCAGAAGAACTAGATACTAGATGGTGCCCAACTACCACTGTCAACCACTCAGAGGGAGATCTAAGTAGGAGATCCTGGACAGAGAGGGAGAACAATATGGAACAAAATTCACAATCATGTGGGGAAAAAAAAAAGGGGGGGACCAGGTTTGTTGATCTGATAGAGCCTAGTGGAACCAATGAGATTATGGGCCCTACCTGCCCTTCAGGTCTGGAACTGAACCCACACCTATGGCTTCCAGCCAAGCAAAAGATGGACATGAGTTGAACATGTACCTGAGGCAGATACACTCCTTGGAGAGAATTATCATGGGAGAAACAAGGGCTGTTTATGCACAGGGAGACAGCTCAGGGAGCAGAAATGCATGGAGGGATGGACACAGGGAAGAGGTAAATATTGGGAGGAAGTGGGAGGGGAGCTGTTACAATGGGGTAAATTGTAGTCAATGTCATGGGACAACGTGTGTGTGAACTGCTGTATGGAAAGTGAATTTGCTTTGTAAACTTACACCCAAATCGCAATTGTGGGGGAAAAAAAAAAGCTCTGTCTGCACTGAATTCCTTTCAGTTTGTCACCGTATTACCAAAGGTCGTTTTCTTCTGACACCTTCCACTCTGTGTGGGTTTTTCCTTTTCTTTGCCATCTCCCCTTCCCCCAAACCTTAACCAGGTTAATTTCTAAATTTTTCAGAAGAAATATTAATAGAGAATTTAAACACCAAATTTTATACAAGTTTAACTTATTAACATTAACCTCTGCTGCACCATTTAACATGTTCCTGGACTCAAAGTGGTTCAGCAGAGAGGGCATGTAAAACTACTCCCACTAAATCATATCACACCAACTGAAAACTTACCCGCTGCCATAGAGTCAATTCAGAGTCAGAGAGACCCCACTGGACAGAGAAAACCTGCTCCAGAGGGTTTCCAAGGCTATGAATCTTTACAGAAGATGACTACCTTGCTTTTTTCCTAGGGAGCAGCTGGTGGGTTTGAACTGCCAACCTAATGGCTAGGAGCTGAATATTTTAACCACTATATCACCATGGCTCCTTACACCAACTGAACAGATGGATAAATGACATAACAAAAGCTTTCATCAGTGCTGCCTTCCAAATTCATTGCAGACACTATGTGGTATCTTTGAACTGAAAAAATAAAATAGCCAATATTGGTCTGGTTATGTAGTTTACTGTAACCACAGTTTGAAATGGTTTGACATAGAAAAACAGAAGAGGAAGGATTCTACCTTCACACTTGAAACACTCCGTGTGTCCAGCACTTCACATAAACACCTCAATTAAACGGCACAAATTAACCTTTAAAGCACGCTTTATATAAATATAAATGGAGGCACAGAGACATTTATACACTTGCTTAAGATCAAGTGTGAAGTGGGAGGGTTAGGATTAGAACTCAGGTTCACACACATCCTGTTTTCACACAACTCTCTGCCTGAAAAAAAACTAAACTCTCCCATTAAAATATCATGCACAATTAGAATTAGTTCTTAAATCTGTTTTAGGCAATGCTTTTTTGACTATGAAAATAATGGTTACAATTCAAAAGAATTATCTTTAGGTATCTTCAAAGGATTGAGAGAGAGACCAAAGAAAATACAGAAAAAACCTTACAAGAATTTTGGAAGAAAATACAAGAACAAAATGACAAAATAAATGAAAAATTAGAAATTATTCTAAATCTGCAGATGGAAATCCAGAAGATTAATACTAAATTGTCAGAAATAGATAACACATTGAAAGGGCAAAGGAGAATAATTGATGTGATGGGAAGACAGAATTAATGACATGGAAGACAAATACCTGA